>NC_137458.1:311116294-311716294 GCF_964235325.1 Thermobia domestica
TCTATAGGCTCCGCCTCCAAACACTGGCTATAAAAACGGACACATCGAGGCAGAAGACAACAGTTGTCAAGTGGTCATTATCCTGCCTCTCTCTCTCCAAGCTGCATCGGGCGGGAGAGACTTATCTCTAAGCTGCTACAGGCAAGATGTTCTTTCAGACCCAGCTGCAACGGTTAGGGTTATTCTTAACCAGCAAACCTCAAACCCCGAGTTCCAACGGGCAGGGGGTCCAATTACAGAGGAAAGAACTTTAGAAACTTACTTAGGTGTATTTGTAATGTTGTATATAAACTGTATAAACAAAGAAATATACAGTCTTTTATAATAACAAAGAAAGATGAGGGAAAACTCCTGTAATGTTACTCTACTGAATATTACAACAGGGTTCACTTCTTTTCTTTGCCCTATATTTACACCGGAAGTAGTTGAAATCTACTGTCCCGTCCAAGTAGCTTCCGACATTAATTCAGAGTATCAAGAATAATTTCAAGTTTCTCTTCTTTTATCTATCGAAACCGAAAGAAGTACGTCTATTACTTTCTGTTTTAATATTGCATTCATATAGTTTTGGAAATCTACCATGGTTTTAGAATGTGAGAAAACTAACTTTCTTATTCTCAAAAATTATGAAAATATATTATTTTAAAACAAAAATACAGTACTGAATTTTATTTTCTAATATCAAAGCATGTACTGCTACTGGAGATAAAATATTGGTTATACAATGAACAAAAATACGGACAATGATTTTTTTAAAGCAGCAACTACTGACGCTATAACCCTTTGAAGTAATTGTCTGATATCTTGATCCGTTGAGACAAGCAGCGTCAAGTTGAAACACGTTCTGACTTGTGAGTCAGCGTCCAGAGCCACTAGAGAGAAGTTGTATTTACCATGTCTGTCGCACATCATAGATTTCGAACAACGCGTACACATTAATTTCTGTTTCAATTTGCGAAAAAAAAGTGCCAAAGAAACACATGAAATGTTAAAATTGTTGTATGGCGATAATACTGCAACTCGGAAGATTGTTTACAAGTGGTAATGACTGATTTAAAAGTGGAAATGAATCGATGGAAGACGGGCAAACATTCGAGACGTTTATTAACCTCAAAAACAGAAGAAAACGTGCAAAAAGTAGCAAAAATTGTTCGTTCAAACAGGTGAATAACTATTCGAGAGCTTTGAAAAGAACTAAACATCTCGTACGAGTTCGTACAAAGCATTTTAACCACTGATTTGGAAATGAGAAGAGTGAGTGCGAAATATGTTCCCCGAAATTTGTTGACTGATGGCCACATCTACTCCAGATATAGCATGACGCAACTTTTAGCTCTTTCCAAAAATTAAAACCGTGCTTAAGAGTCTTCATCCCGGCGAAATTAAAATACCTCTAATTTTACAGTAATTATGTGATATCTTCAAATAGATAAAAGATAATTGAAATGTGGAACAAGAGCGCCCTAGACAATATTATTTTGCGTGAGGTACCGTTATCACAAGTCACCTAGTGGCTTTCCGTTTTCAGCTGTTTAGAAACGCGAAAATAAATGCCGATTTTCGAAATGGCTTGAAATCGAAAGCAGATAAGTGAGTCGTGATAACGGTTTCTCATGTAAAATAATATTGTCTAGGGCGCTCTTGTTCCACATTTCGATTATCTTTTATTTATTTGAAGATATCACATAATTACTGTAAAATTAGCGGTATTTTAATTTCGCCGGGATGAAGAGACTTTCTGAAGAGAAAGAAAAAAGTTTGGACACCATTTCTGACACTGAGAGGGCCATGACAAAAGAGCTGAACTCCTTTCCAAAAGAAGACTTCCAGAATACGCTCCTCATTTCTCAGCACTATAACGGACATTTCATAGCTCGGATAGACTCCCTCGCCTGAATTATCAAAGAAGTCAGTATAACTTGATGTTACTCAAGCAGCATACCACTATCATAGGGGTTGCGATTACGTCTGTCTCACTCTATACGATGCCACGTCATAAAGAAAATAAAAAACAATTGCAAACTTGTTTGATCATCCTAGGCATAGATAAGAAAAAAAATAAAACATTGTTTGTTTACTTTGTTTCCCCTTGACGCCAGTTGAACGCAATAGGATTGCAGAAAGTTGTGACATTTACAATAGCAGTTATAAATCGTCAAATGGGGAACGAACAGGAAGGCTTCTCTTGTGATAAGAATCCAGAGTCCAACGCGCTTTCTCGAGGCACAAAATAGAAAAGGGGACAAATATGGCAGTCTATTACAACTCCGTTCTACCAAAGAAATAACTAAAGAAAATGTTGTCATCTTTAGACAGACAGTAAGTTTCTTTTATATAGAGACGCGAGTCATTAAGATCGAGAGAAAAAACGGACGTTCAAAATCCATTTCTGGCGTGTAATAAAAAGACAAGCATATAGCATTTCTCCTATATACACTTTGATATACTCTATATATGGTATGTTTGTTTATGAAAGACTTAAAGTACAGGGAGGAATTGTTACGTTCCTTGAGAAAGAAGAGTTCTTATATACGCATAGGATGAGCATCCACGTTCTTAATCTTCCATATGAGTGCGTCCCTTCTTCCAATTTCCTCCAAGTTTATGAGCGTCAAATCTACATCAGTCCTAAGGACAAATTCTCTTCTTCAATATACACATACATAAACACGTCCATATATATATGTGAGCGTGTGCCGACGGGGGATATAAGAGAGTTCCGAGAACGGATGACTCACCCAGCTTTAGCGGTAGTAACTTGGTGCGAATGGTCCGTCAAATTGTTCTCTCGGGACAAGAGTACGAGAAGTGGTTTCCAGAAGATAAAATGTATTGAATTCTTTGGGTGGAACTTTTAAAGGGTTTCTCTCGCGTTATTTAATTGTATTTTGGCGAGGCGCTATTTCGGCTGTGCATTTTCTTCCTTAATGAAAGGATTACTAAATTAGTTTTTCCATTCTGGTATTTTGTAATTGCGACATTCAATGTAGAAAACTCTGATCAACAAATAATTATTAATGGAATTTCTTTTTGAAAATCTTTAAAAATGTTCTAGTTTGGAAAGTCAAAGAAAGCGTGTCGCATTAACCAACATCCTTACATAAGACAGTTTTGAAACAAGACTGAAAAGAGAATTTTGAATTTAAATACAAATTTCTTAAGTAAACATATTTTATGAATTAATTTATAAGTTGATATATGTAGGTGCGCAATGCACACGTTTACTCTGGTTGATTCTGCCATCTGGTGGCCTAACATGAAAACTGACTTTGCCCCCAAAGAGTATGCATTGAACACAATAAAGAGTTGACATCCATACTCCTTACGGATAGGTCAGTTTCTACACAGTAAAATTCCTTGAATCTTGGGAGCTAAAGGAACCCAGGGGCGGATCCAGGGGGGGCGATCGGGGCGATCGTCCCTCCCAGAAGAGGAAACTTTCTTATTTTATATATATAAATAAAACCCATCCCAAAGTTTGGAGCCCTTAAAAATAGGAGTATGACAACCTACCGCCCCCCCAGAAGTCGGTCCTCGATCCGCCCCTGAAGGAACCAGGGGTAAAAGTGAGGGGGAACACGGGGGACGCCGTTCTCCACCTCCAAAAATATGTATAACATCCCCCAGTTTCTAAAAAAAATACAATGGGTAAAGATAGCCAGGGAACGACGTGACGTCATGCCGTTACCTACATTCCCCCCACCTTTTCAGATCCACTTTTACCCCTGGAAGGAAGGAAGCGTTGTAAGGGGTAAAAGCGCTTGAAATTTGATGTTGCTGTATCTTCCACATCTACAGATCAAAATGTCATCTGCCCAGGATACCACGGAAGCTACGAAGAACGAATTACTGGAGAAGCAGAGCCGTAGCTACGGGGAGGAGGGGCGAGAGGGGCCGTTGTCCCAGGCGCTGATATCTAGAGGCTGCCGAACGAGCAAGCAGAAAGAAAACGTGTTGGAAAAGAGTGCACGACGCAGCGCCCCGTAAAAGTATTGGCACCCAATTAAATCAATATTGTTATCGGTTTGTAAAGAAATATTTTTTTTTTTAATTTTCTTGCTCGCTACGCTCACAATCTAAACGTTTCAATAAGACAAATAGAAAGACTTATTACTGTAAAAAAGTTATTATACAGGGTGACTTTTTTTAAACTCGCGGATTTCATTTGGGTCTAGAATTTCTAACTGAAGTCTGATTTCCCAGCGGTTTGTGGCAAATGATTAAGGAAGGATGGGAGATTTATAGGACAATGTTTGCTGTTTAAATTCATCCGGAGTAACGTCGACCATGACTCAAGAAAAACAGCAAATATTCGCGAGCGTACCTTACAATTGGAATGAGGTGCGGTGCGGTATGGAGAGTTGAGTTTTCTTCGTTAGATGGTAGCCTTGCCAAGGTCAATAAGAAACAGGAAATTGGGGCGTTGTATTCGGAATTGTGCTGTACAGTTCTGTGCTACTGTAACTGTATGATTACACTGGTATACAAAATTTTGCTTATTATTATTTCTTGATGAATGTTTATGTATTTGGATCCCCTGAACACGAATCCGGCACTTATTTTTATGTAGTGTCAATATTTTCAGTGATATATGCATGTTTTATTTTACTACCTATACTGGTTTATGCAGAGCAATTTGAGTGCATTTATTTCGATACTCGCTATGTGGTATCGCATTTGCTATTGAAGATAATTGTTCGGAGTAGCAAACAGAGAATATAGATTCTAAAGATTCATAGCAGAATTGTAAATTGATTAAATAGAGTCTAAGCAATAGTTAAGCCGTAGCCAATTCTGGTAGTAATGAAATGGTCGCAAAGTGCTGCTTTCAGATTTTCACAGTTATTTTATATTATCGTATAACTCTGAGTGTACCTGCGTGTAGTTAAATGTCAGTGTGTGTCAGTGTGTAGTTGATGTATTTGAACAGCATGTCGTCGAGTCGGAAGTGTAAGTTACGTGCGGATTCTTCTTGTTATGTATGAGGATACTATATTGGTCCGAATCAGGTGAAGCATAGGATTGTGCATGGAACAAAATTTTGTGTAGCATATAAAGCTTACTTCGGAATGGCGGTTGGGGATCTAGACAAGCCATGGGCCCCACTGTGTCTTGTATTTATAGGTCGATGTTGGAACATTGGTTGCGTGAGAATAGGAAAAGTATGACGTTTACCATTCCATGATCATTGTTATTTTTGCATGATCGACTTGACGCACTACAAGAAAGGCAAGAACAGACGTCAGCTACAATACCCAAACATACAATCCTCCCGAGCACCTGTTCCGCACAGTGAAGAACTCCCTACTGCCTCACCTCCATCCCAAACGGTTTTCAGTGAAGAAGCAGCTCATTCCGAAAGTTCATATAGTTCGTTCGTTTTGGAAGATAATGAGAAACCTCATTTACTAAATCAAAAAGAACTAGATGATCTTATTAGAGATCTACAATTAGCGAAAAATAAGTCCGAATTGCTAGCATCACGACTCAAAGAGTGGAACTTTCTACTTCCTTCCTGCAAAATATCTAAGTACAGAAGTAGACACCAAAGTTTTACCTTTTATTTTGCTGTTGAGGATTCATTATGCTACTGTACAGATATGGGTGGTCTTTTTAGAGCAATTGGCTTTCAATATGAACCAAAGAAATGACGACTGTTCATGGACAGTTCGAGTACTAGTCTGAAGGCTGCTATTTTGCACAACGGAAACCCGTATCCTTCAATCCCTGTTGTATATTCCACCTTCACGAAGGAAAGCTATTCAGGTGTAAAGCTGATGGAGAAAATTAAATATGATGAACATCAATGGGACGTGTGTGGGGATTTAAAAATTATTCGTTTTCTTTCTTGGGTTGCAAAGTAATTATACTAAATCCTTTGTGGGATTTATGCTGCCCCTGTGGAATGCTGCTTTCTATGTCTGTGGGATAGTCGGGCAACTAACCAGCATTATGACCAAACTGTGTGGCCTGAAAGAACGGAGCTTATTCCAGGACACATAATATGATAAATCAAGCATTAGTGCCAAAGGAGAAGATTCTCTTGCCAACATTACATGTTAAGCTGGGATTGGCAAAACAATTTGTGAAAGCTGTGGATCGCAATTTACCTGCCCTACAATGTATCAAACAAATGTTTGCAGCTTTATAAGAGACACAAGTTCTGGCTGGCATTTTCACAGGGCCTCAGATTCGTGTCACGTTTAATAGTTTTAGACTTAAAAAAATGACGGAAAGAAACGCTTGGGAGGTCTTTCATAAGTTGGTGACGGGATTTCTTGTGCATAATCGAAGTGAAGTGTTTGATTACCAAGTTGATACACTCATTGATCAACATCGAGCATTCGGATGTAGAACGTCTTTAAAATTACATATGCTTCATTCACACTTGGATTTCTTTAGGGAGAATTTAGGAGATATTAGCGAAGAGCACGGGGAACGTTTCCATAAGGACATTCAGGTAATGGAAAGCAGATATCAAGGAAGGTGGGACTGTGCAATGATGGGTGGTTATATTTGGGGGTTAGTCCGTGACGAAAAGAACGTTTTCCACAAAAGAAAAAGAACCACTAACCTTCATTTTTGATTACGGAATTCCCGTACTTGATAAGCACTTTCCTCCAATCTCAAGCACTTTTGTGTTTTTTTAATAAGAAATGTAATATTCATATATTTTGGTATTTATGTATTATGTAGATATTTCTTACCCACAAAGTTGATGTCCAAAATGTGTGTGTTATGTTTGTAGTTCAATGTTCCTATAAGATACAACTGTAAAAAATATTAATGTTTCAATAAAATCTGATATGCTTATATCATCACAAATTTTGACACTACGGGAAAATAATTGTCATACTCGTATTCAGCTGGTGCAAATCATTAAGAAACAGACGAAAAACCAACATAAGCACGACCTTGATAAAAATTTGTATACCAGTGTTATCATCAGGACACAGTGAGAATAGTGTACTCTTTGGAGCAACATGATTTTATCGTTAAAAAAAAAAAAAAAAAAACTAAAATTATTTAAAAGCACAACACACTCAAAAGCAGAATAAAGTACAATTTCTTCAAACTTGTTAGTTACATCAACTGAAGCGAGTTTATTTTCATAACATAGACTATGTAAAAGAACAAGTGTGAAGCGTGTAGCTAATATTGCTTATTGCTTTATCCTCGTTTGTAGATTGAGAAGAGTATGAAGCATTGAAAACTGAAACCGAGAGAACAGTCGACAGCAAGTGTGAAGTGGAGTGTGTTTTCGTGGTTACAGAAAACCATTAAACACGGCGGCCGCGAAGGCGCATGGATATCAAAAGCAAGCATTTTTGTTATACTGTACAATCGTCTCTCATTTCACCACGGCTGCTTTGACAAAACTTTTGTCGAGTACAAAGGATTTGAAACGTAAAACATTACGGAATATTTTTGTACATAATCATATGTGTAAAATATAATACTTATTTCTTTTATTTATTTTTTTTTACAGGCAAGGATATTTTACAAAGACAATAAAATTGCAAATATAGCGAAAGTTCATACAAGTTTGAAAGGAACATTTTAACGTTTCTTTTCCTTTGTGCCAAACCAAACAGTAACTAACTAACTAAAACTAACTGTATGGCCTATGGAATCCGGGGCCGCGTTCACAAAAGCTCTCCACTGACTTTTGTCTTTAGCCAACTGGTTCCAGTTTCTACTTTGTATTCTAATCTCAGCGAGATCCATTTTAATATTGCTCTCCCATCTGCGCCTAGGTCTTCCTAATAGTCGTTTTCCGATTGGTCTTCCAGCTAAAACCTTGAAAGCGTTCCTACTTTCCTCCATCCTGGCTACATGATCTGCCCACCTAAGCCTCCTACACTTGATGACCCTAACAATGTTTGGTAAACCGTATAAATTATGTAGTTCCTCGTTATGAAGTTTTCATCATTCCCCATTCCCGTTTCACTTGAGTCCGAATATTCGTCATCGGATCTTTTCTCAAATACTTTTCAGTCTATCTTCTTCCCTCAGAGTAAGCAACCAATAAATTGTAACTAGCACGAAAACTGTTTTATTTTAATCTATGTACTTGTTTCTAGTGTTATACATGTTTTCCATATTTTACGTTTTTTTACACCTATTTTACACGTTACGCTGTAAGCTATTTTTATATCTAATTACTCACTCTAATTTCGGATGATCACATCCAGTGGCGTATTTAGGGGGGCTTCCGGGCTTAAGCCCCCCCCCCGCGAAATCTTACTTACTATAGTAAAGTATATGAAATATCTTGCAGAATTTTCACATTTTCAGGCAAAGACCCCCGAAAGTTAGCAAAGCCCGCCGAAACAAAATCGTAAATACGCCACTGATTACATCATATGTGCATTGATTTTAATTTCCATAAAACTTCTACCAGTGTTATAAGAGAGAGTCCTTAGGCCACCGACTCTGCTGAAAATTTTCATTGTTGTGCTATTGCTATGTTATTTATAATTCTTACGATTTCACATTATTTATTTTTATTAATTTTTTTTTACCATTTTACATTAATAGTCATTTTTAACTTTTTTTTATTTTCAGTGAGATTTTTTTTTTTTTTTTTACCATTACCTGATCCCAACGAAGCAGGTTGAACGAAGTCAGTATCTAATATAAATAAAATAAAGAGTTTGTTTGTGTGTTTGTCTGTCTGTGTGCTGCCTGGGGACCAGACGAGTGGACTGAGAGTTACCAAATGTTGGTCAGGGGTACCTTGGCCCAGGCCCCAGATCAAGACGAAGAGTCTTTTTTTTTTCAAATTTCGAACCATGCGGGTCTCAGAGGAGGCGTTTACCGAAACCGGCTTGGGAGCCAGACAAATTGACCGAGAGTTACCAAATTTTAGTCGCGAATACCTTGGTCCAGGCTCCAGACCAGAGTTAAACGTTTGTATCAAAATTCGAACCAGGGGGTCTCAGCGGGGCGTTTACCGGGACATGTAAAAGTAGTAGAAAATGACCGATGTTAGTGTTGAATTCATAGTTTTCGCGGTCGCTGAAATCAATGGTGAAACTCCGATCGCATAAACTTCCAAATTGTCGCTATTCAGCTCCGGGACGGAGGTCACCGGGGGAAGGGTGAGATACCGAGACATATAAAAGTAATCCAAAATGACCGATATTAGTGTCAAATCCATAATTGTCGCGGTCGATGAAATCAATGGTGACATTTCCATTAGCGATGACTTGCAAATTCAGTTATAATTGCATGCGGGCCGGGAGTCAGCGGGGGGGGGGGAGGATGATACCGAGACATGTAAAAAAAATAGTCCTAGCCCAAAATGACCGATATTAGTATCAAATTTATAGTTTTCGTGATCGCTGAGATCAATGGTGATACTCCCACAGGCGTTGACTTCCAAATACAGCCCCCGTGCGAAGCATGGGTATATTCAACTAGTATTATAATAGGGCCTATAATATTAGTAACATTTTATTTTTTAACAGGAAATGAGTGAAGCACTTATATATAAACTTACCGTGTAAGCACCAGGTCCTGGTATACCATCATCATGCTTGTAAGGGAACCTGTCGGCCAATGGACCGTTATACAATTTATATTCGAGTTTCTTAGTGTCAACATCATAATCTGCAGGACCTGTAATAGCATTTCAGAATAAAACTAACAATAATGCAACAACATCCATAAAATAATAATGTAAAAAATTAAGAAATGCATAAACATTTCTTAACAGCCTTACATGCTAAAAAAAATAGTACAAAATTTACCATTATTCTTTTGCTTGTTTTTCATAAGTGAAAGGAGATATTGAAGTGCAACTTACCACAATCATAGATAATGGAGATAATGAAGTGCAACTTACCACAATCATAGATAATGGAGATAATGAAGTGCAACTTACCACAATCATAAATAATGGAGATAATGAAGTGCAACTTACCACAATCATAGACAATGTTATTCTACAACAGAAAATAAATAATACTTCAATTTAGTTTGTAATAAACAAAATAGTTTTAACACACAGTTATTAAAATTAAATAATACACTCTAATATTGTTTAAAAAGTAGTTTGCAGGATACCGGAACAACATGATACGTAATCAAATGCAGTTGAGTTCGTTCTTCTAGTCACTGCCTTAACTTAAGAGTTTTGGAGAATTGCTATTCAGAAAACACTGTAATTTCTATGGATGGCAACACTGAAAATTCTTCAGGTTCATATTTACTATTGTAGACTAACATTATCTATGATTGTGGTAAGTTGCATTTCATTATCTCCTTTGACTTATGAAACACAAACAAAAGAAAAATGGTAAAAATTTGTATTATTATTAGTGTGTCAGGCTCTTAAGTACTGAAGCAAAATGTTACTCATTGCTGTAACCCAGTTGACCAGACACACTATGTAAGTTTCTAAGTACTACGTGTAATTTAAAATATACAAATTCTTCTGTCTTGAAATTACGAATGCATACATTCAGTTACAAAATTCAAGGCAAAATAACCAACTCTAACCGAAGGATTTTTAAGTAACAATAGAAAAAGATTTTTTAAAGATAAAGAACAGGTAAATTTGCAGTTTAATTGCAGATTTTTAGAGCATTTTTCCTTGCCATGTAACGGACCTAAGTCTTAACTTCTGGTAATGTTAGCTCGATTTTGAGTACGGGTTGACACTAAAAAATCCAACAATTTGCTGGCCTAAGAAGCTCTGGATCAGAGGCGTAATTTGTGGGGGATAGGAGACAACTGTCCCCCAGGGAAGCTCCCCGCCCTTCGAAGGGAGTCCATTTTAAGAGAAAATGTTCTTACTCCATATACGATGCGAACATGAAATTATAAATGAAGCATCAAAGAGGTTCACTACTGTTCGGGATGCATGCACGAAGGTATTTCCCATTATTTACTAAACCTTCCTTGCGCCTCGCTACTTGTTATTTGTTTGGAGAAATGTATCTTAACCTAGTTAAAATATAGCTAATTTAATTAACAAAATATTTAATATACACTTGGACACAGGTATGTATGTGATGTTCTCACTGAATGTTTGTATAGCATCACAATAGTTCGACACAAGATACATCCTCTGACACGTTTCGGCTGTCTAAAAAACACACACTCTCTGGTCTTCGTGGCGGCTAATGTTCACTTTCTACAAAAAAGGGGAAGAAAAAGGCCGCCCTCCAAGGGCGAAGGGAGCCAAGGACACTAACCATAACATGACATCTATTCTGTTACGTTATAGCTGTTCAGACTAAATATTTTGTAAAAGGAAAAAAAATATACTCTCAACGACTACATTACTACAAAACAGCACACAAAATGTAAATAAAACAGATATGACTCGTGGACCCATTTCAATAAAAAATGAAATACTATTAGGAGCCCTAGAAATAATATTTATTCGTATGGCTTTGAGATTTTTTAATATTGTCCCCTTAATTAATTTGTCATATATGGAGCGGTCCCAGGGGCATAAGTAACAGCCCCGCAGACCTTGCCGTGTGGGCGAGCCCAGAGGCTCCAGGGGGGACCATAAAGAGTAAGAGAAAGATGGAAAGAGGGGAGCCAAGAATCAGAAAAACAACTTTTTTTATGGGGCCCTGAAAAAATCTAAGTTACGGCGCTGTTCTGGATTTTCACAAATGTCTTATTTTTAGATGGTTATATACTGGGATGTACGCAAGAATTTATTTCGTGGGGGAGGCAAAGATTTTCAGAGAGTTCAAATTCAATGTGTGGATAAATTACATTCAAATTTGTAAAATCGCAGCTAAAATTAGACTAAAATTTACACAAAAGTCGGGATTTTGGGTGTGTCCGGACCTCCAGGATCCTACCCCCTGCGTACGTACCTGGTTGCATGTGCTGTATATATTTAACAGAAAAGGAGGGCATTAGTGCTGTATTACCGGACCAATTTGAAAATCGAAAAAAGTACGAAAATGTACTGCATTCGGTTATATTTGGTTGGATTATATTAAGTTACGTTAGATTACATTACGCGTGCAGTATTACTACAAGGATCCATAGTATAAGTAGAAGTAGGAGTAGCAGTAGAAGTAGCAATAGTAGTAGTAGTAGTAGGAGGAGGAGGAGGAGGAGGAGGAGGAGGAGGAACGGGTTAGAAGCCCCACAGGAGTTGGTTGGGTTCTGTTCTCGACATGAAATGGGCAAATTAAAGACTTGCCAAAATTTTTCAGTACCTTTTACAACCTATGGATACGTATACTAAAACAAAAATGAGAATGAAATGAAATCTTTAAGTTTAACGTCCCACGGTTATGCCGGTTAGGCCAAAGGAGACGGTGATAATGAGAAATGAGTGCAATGAATAAAGTGGAAGAAAAGGGGAGAAACCCGAGAAAACCCATGAGTACAATGTTTGTCCACCACAAAGTCCACAGGCGCGAGCTGGGATCGAACCAGAGACCCCAAGCAACGCAAGTGAACGCTCTACCACTTTTTTTTTTTTTTTTTTTTTAAAGTCAACTGACTCACCGAACGTGTTCCAGTAACTTACTTACACTACTTATATCTAACTTTACTTGCTTTACTCATTTTTACTTGCTTTCTGCAATTACCTAGAGCGACAGGGACACGAACACAGAAATATCGAGGACAGTTAAAATCACAAAGGCTCTCCCACCGGGAATCGAACCCGGGACCCCGTACACCAAAGGCGCACGTGCTAGCCACTAGACCAGCAGGGAGGGCTCCACTGAGCCACCGCGCCTCCTATAGTAAAACAAGTGAACCTCTCCGTGAAATAGTTCATCCACCTCCACACACAGTGCCTCTTACAACATCAAAAACAATCAACAAATACAATCACTTTATTAACTTTTTACTATTCTCCTTAGCTGACTTTCACTCATTCTTCCTCACAAACTTAAATAAATTCTCCAACTGACCCAGGAGCGTCACTTCAGATTTTGCTTGGGGGGGAAAGACCCCATGATATAAGTAAAATTTCGCGTTTTTCACTGACTTACTACTATTCTATTGATCAAATCTATATAAATCTCAAACTCAGGGGTAGGGCAATTGCCCATACTGCCCCCCTAAATGACGCCCCTGGGACCCGGTAAATTTCTTAAAATTGATCCGGCGATATAGCACTTAACCTAAAGGAGTACTACTGGAATCCTTCAAAGAAAGATACTTCAGCAAATAAATTACAAAATCAGGAAGAATGACCAGGAATAACTGTTACCAAGTGGAAGTAAAACCGAAAAAATGATCATGGACTACAGCCCCATCGAACATAAACGGTAGCTTCAGAAAACAGTGAAGCTCCAAGGAGATTAAAATTAAAATCCATGCCGGAAATATGAAAGAACTGCATTTTGATAGCCGTTTCTTTTATTAATACCAATCTACATAAGAATTGCACACATCTTTTGCAACCGGTAGCAAGCAAGGAACGAGAACTATCTCTGTTACTACACAAGCTTGAAGCTGTTACATTGATCAGATTTTTTTTTTTTTGGTAACTTTGTAACATTCGCAGTTCGTTTCTGTATAGAATGTCCGTATAAATTTGATTATATTTATGACAAGTACAGATGATCTCCCTGATTTCCTTCACAAATTTATTAGAAGTGTAAGGCGTAGAATATTAAAGCATATTGCATAGGGGAAAAATCATCAAGTTTTGTTTCAGATGTCATCAGAGGCCTCAATATACGCATTTGAACGCTACGTGAATAGTTGTGAGAAATGCCGACAACCGGAAAGAAACGTGAAATGCGTCCGTGCCTAGTTAAATCCTTATCTAAAGATATTGGACTCTTCCTATGTTCTAGAATTTTCTTTAAAAAATATATCACATTCTCATTAAAATGTTATAAGAACCGGATATTCCGGCCTGTTGGGGTCACCCAATCTATCCACGACACTGAGTCTTACCTTGTCACTGAGAGCGGATTTGAGAAACAATATGCATCAAGTGACAAAGGTGACTCATGACTCGTGCCACCAAACACTTCAGCCACCTTTAGCTCTATGGTAGTGCTCTCAACGGGTCGGGTCGGGTCGGGTCGGGTTGAAGACCGACCCGACCTGACCTGACAACCCGACCCGAGTAGCCTGACCCGACTGACCCGACCCCACAACCTGACCCGAGTTGACCCGACCCGACCCGAGCTGACCCGATCCGAGTCGGGTCGGGTCAACCCGATCCGTTTGAGAGCACTATGGTCACGACACTGGGTGAACGCCAAAATGCACTCCCATTGGGAATTAAACCCGGACCACGTGTACCGAAGTCTTACACGTTAACTATTAGCTAGATCAAGCGGGGGACTTGTATATGCATCTTAATGAATATTTGGCACTTTTGAGGTTTGGTTATTTCTTTTTATAACTGATACCAATGTCCGACGTGGGATTTTTTTTCTTGCTTTAGTTCTATGTGACGAAATTTTCCTTCAAGGTCAGTGTTCTCACCTGCTTGGACGGCAGGGGGTCTTCTCGGAAGGCAGTAGCAAGAGTCTCTTGGCGGAGACAAAAGGAAATCGTTTAACTACAATGATAAGGGTTGAGGAAACAGGAGAGCACCTGTGATTTTTTCCAAGCCTTCAACTTTCTTTCCAAAATAGGTTCTTATGATTCCTGGACCCGTGCCACTTTGATTTTTCTTTCTCGGTAATTAAAACGTATTTTACAGTATATATACTTGCACGTAAGAAGATACATAATATGAATTTTGTAATTTAAAATTTAAAAATACAGTATGATATTTAATTATAAAGTACTAATTTTATTTCATCACTTTCAGCCCAACTAATGAAATTCAAACAATTCGCTCCCTGGGTCTTGGTCATCAATACTGCGTCTTATTCTTTGTCTTGCAGTCAAGTCTTGGTCCTGTATTTTGTAGTTTTGGTGGTATTTTATGCTATACAAGAGCCAAGAATGCTCGCCTCATCGGTACAAATGAAGACCAAGTGTGATTTTGATTATGGTCTTTCATACTATACGGAAAACAAGAAAATATGCTCATCGCTACTTGGTGATCACCAAAACAAGGCCAAGAGCAAGATTACTATGCAATTCGTTTTGCATATCCAATCTTTATCTTGTTCTTGTATCGATGTCCTTGGGGTTGGTGAAATAAAATGAAATATTCAGTTTAAGGTCCCTCGATTCTGCACCGAGACTAAGGGATACGGTGACCATGAGAAATGAATGAAATGGTGGAATGAAGAAAGTGGGAGGAAACAGGAAAACTCCGAGAAAACCCACTACACAGCGTTTCTCCACCACAAAGCCTACTTAGCACAAACTGGGATCGAACCATGGACACCATGCACCAGAGATGAATTCTCTACCACTGAGCCACCGCAGCCCTGCTTGGGCTTGGTCGTCCATATTCAATCTTTCTTTTGGTCTTGCTTAAACAACTTCTAGTTTTGTTCTATATCCAGACTCCATATTGGCGTAGATATTAATATTACAGTCTATTGGTAAAATCAATCTTCCACATTTAAAAATTAAAGTACACACAAGCTCAAAAGTAAGCATTTACCATAAAAACACTAGCTGCAAGTGTTCAAAATAGATTTATGGCTTCTATAAAATCAATTGAAAATTGCTACTTTTAATTAGGCAGCTAGTGAAAAACAGCAGCTTTCGACTCCAGCAGAGTTTAAGCTCAACCTAAACTCAGTTGAACAAAGTAAACTGACCCGACCCGACAATCCGACCCGATAACCCGACCCGACAACCCGACCCGAATAACTCGACCCGACAACCCGACCTGAATAACCAGACCCGAGCTGACCCGACAACCCGACCCGCGCTGACCCGACTGACCCGACCCGACAAACCTACGCGAGTTGACCTGACCCGACCCGTTTGAGAGCACTACATGGTTTCTCTAGAGACTTATTTTACAGAGGCTTGGGAACCTTTGCTTGGTATTAGAAAAAGAGTAGAGAGGAAACTATGACGGTGATTCAGATAGTAATGCCTCCAAGGTGAAACCTTTATTTGTATTTGACACAAAGCACCAATACAGGTATCAGTTGAAATCTTGCAATGTCAGCTACAAATGGTGGCATCATTGTTTAACATAGTCCCCATTACGGACAACACACTTGCGTCAATTAGAAAGAAGGTTTTTCATTCCCTCGGCGAAGAATTGTGGTGGCTGCTGGTGACACCAATGGCGAACTGCTTCTTCCACCTCCGCGTCATATCTCTAGCGTTGGCCCTTAAGGTGATCCTTAAGTTAGGGGAAGGCCCAAAAGTCGCAGGGCACAAGATCTGGACTATAGGCAGGATGAGGCAGAAAGTCAAGAAACATTTCACCAGCAGATGAGACCACTTTGAATTTTTTGGCGGAGGAGAGAATATGTAGCGGTACTCCATTGACTGATGCTTCGTTTCCGGGTCATAATCGGTGTACACACGACTCGTCGCTGGTGATAATTGTTCCTTTGCCACAAGCTTCCGCAGTCAGAAATTGAATGACAGTCCGCTGTTTGAGCCGGACATCATCACTGGATACAATGGATTGGTCCAGTTTTCTGGAACGAGAAGAGATAGGAAAGGTGGAACCAGTGGCATTCTATAACTTAAACATCAGTACAGTAATGATAAACAGTTTAGAATGTTTGCGGTGTTATTGGCAAAGTAGTGCGCTTGGAGATATTACTTTCTGAATCACCCTCCTAATATATGTTCCCACTGGGAATCGAATCGAGGTCATCAGATTGGTAGGTAACCGTGTTGCCGATTGCATCATCACAGCTCTACACATATCATACTGGGTATGCATAAGGTATTGCTTTCTGTTTTAAATACGTATATACACTTTAGTAAGAGTGACGTAATAAATTTTACAGTCACGAGTCGACACTGTTATCAACTTTCTGTTTTTAGTTTTTCTCTCTAATTTTCAAACTTCCTATTACAAATATTGTTTTTATTAAAAAAAAAAAAAAAAAGATTTAAAGGAGAAATTTTACCAAAAAGGAAATTTCCCTTAGGAAAATGGTAGACCGTGCTATGAAATGAGTTTTAATATTGTGAAAGGAAGCAAGAAAGAAAAAAAAAACATTAAAATTACTAACGATGTAAAGAATAAATAAGAATCTATGAAAAAGAACAAAATGAAAGTAGAATGAGTGTAAGAAAAACAAAAGAAAAAAATAACGAAGGAAAAACTAAAAGCTGCTATGAAAAAAAGAAAGCAATTATCATGAATCATGTCTGTCCAGCCACAGAGGAAGAAATTTATTCTTAATTTTTACCCTTATCACGCTAACATTTCTTTAAAAGCTTTCTTAATGTTAAAATTTAACCCAAAAAAGCGGAAAAATGAAAGAGAAAGAAACGTAGTAATTATTCGGAAAGTACTTAGAAGCACATTATGTATGAACACGTTCAATAGTCAATTCCTCTTAGATAAAAGTACTTTGGCGGTATTTTTTGATGATAGATAACCCAATTAGAGTTCAATAATCATTGTGTATTTTTCAATACATGAAACGGGAGAATGAACACTTGATTTTTTTTCTTTTCCAGATCCAGATAATTCCGTAGCAAAGAAAACAAATACATTTAAGAAGGTACATAAGAAATATCGAAAAATTAATTTATCATATACAACCACGGTTGTACTTCAAATATTAAAGATCATAAGATAGACCAAGTAAAGAAGTTAAGGAGAAACGGTGTGGGTCTAAGGAGGGTAAAGAGTACTAAACATGCATTTAGTTAAAATGTTCTTAAAGAAAGACAGAAATATATATACGAGGAGTGGCAATTAAAGCACGCAATATACGCAATGAATGAAAGTGAGAGGTTACGCAACCATTCGCAGCCGAGTTTGATGTTTGAATAACTGAGTCTGGATCGCAAACGACCATATGCGATTTTGGCGAATTGCAAGTTGAATCAATCGGTCGTAATAGAAAAGCTTTTGTGGATCCGTGACATTCCAAAACTTAACAAATCAATTTATTTCTACAACTTAGCATGCGATTAGAATAAATGTACATTATTTACTAGGACCAAGAGATCTAATCACTGTGAAATGAAAATACCGCTAATTTTACAGTAATTATGTGATATTTTCAAATAGATAGAAGATAATCGAAATGTGGAACAAGAGCGCCCTAGACAATATTATTTTGTATGAGGTAGGTCTACCGTTATCACGATTCACTTAGTAGCTTTCCGTTTGCTAGCCATTTAAAAACGCGAAAATAAATGCCGATTTTCTAAATGGCTGGAAATCAAAAGCAGATAAGTGAGTCCTGATAACGATATCTAATGTAAAGTAATATTGTCTAGCGAGCCCATGTTCCACTTTTCGATTATCTTTTATCTATTTGAAAATATCACATAATTACGGTAAAATTAGCGGTATTTTAATTTCACCATGATGGGGCCTCTTAATGTTGTGAAAAACTTTATACTTTGGAATTCTTGATAGTTTGTGATTATTGTGTGGGAATCTGAAATAGATAGTATTGGAAATAGTCGCGCACCCAGAAACGTTTTCTGGGAGGGGTCCAATACGTCTATGTAATATTGAACCTGCATCATTGTGCATCAGAAAACACGATAAGTAATTGTTAATTACGACTACCTATTTTTTTTTTTTTTTTTTAGAAAAAATGAAAGAACTAGATTATTTTCAATAAGAAAAGAGAAGTACAGATGAAGGGAAAAATCAAATCTTTAGCCAAGGGCGCCGATTTCTCTGAATTTGGGGGGGGTCATTCATATGCAGAAGGTGTATATATATGAAGATTTTAAGCCAAATTGCACTCCAATTATGACAAATATTGTATACTCATTAACACAATAGGGAGGCCCACATGAGCTTTGGAGGGCCTGCGCCCGCCAAGATCGGCGCCCTTGTCTTTAGCCTACATCAACCATTTCTCTGTTAAACAAGTGTAATCCTATAGTAGTAGGCCCCCCCGTATATTGAGCCGAGTCAGCAAAAATTTTTTGACGTCAAAGATCAAAGGTCAATGACCTTGGCCTGGGATCAATGACCTAGGGGTACATAGGACCACCCCCTCTAAAATTTGGCAGGGGTACCACGGCCCACCCCCTAAATTTTGGCAGGGGTACATAGGACCACCCCCCTTAAATTTTGGAGATTGACAAATCTAAAAATTTGGTATGGTAGCCTAGGACCATAGTATGTTCCTCTATCAGTATTGCGAGTCTATGTTGTTCCCTTTCATGGGAAAAAATTGCCAAAAATTCAAATTTCGGAGGTTTTTGACCTAATTTATCCCCTTGGATGAGGTGTTATTACCCTATATGGTTATATGGGCGTATACAGGAGTTTATTCCCTTTCATAAGACATGGGTATATTGATGCACCCATTGAAAAATTTGGGAGGGGTACCTTGGCCCACCACCTAAATTTTGGAAATTGCCCAATTTAAACATTTGGTATTATAGTATAGGACCCTTATATGTATTATGATAAATTTGGATGGTCCACCCCGTTCCCTTTTAGGGGTACCAAATTGCCAAAATATAAACGTAAGCAATACGTAGTACCACGTGTTTGGTTTTGACCTAATTTATCCCCTTGGATGAGGTCCTATTACCTTATATGTTTATATGAGCGTATACAAGAGTCTATTACCTTTCATAAGACATGGGTATATTGGTGCACCCCTTTAAAAATTTGGGAGGGGTACCTTGGCCCACCCCTTCAGTTTTAGAAATTGCCCAATTTAAACATTTGGTATAATAGTATAGAACCCTAGTATGTATCACTATAAATTTGGGTGGTCCACCTCGTTCCCTTTCATGGGTACACAATTGCCAAATTTTAGTACAACCACGAGACAATGGGTCTTTTGACCTAATTTATCACCTTTGATGAGGTGTTATTATCTTATATCGTTATATGGGCGTATACAGGGGTTCATTACCTTTCATAAGACATGGATATATTAATGCACCCCTAGAAAAATTTGGGAGGGGTACCTTGGACCACCCTTTAATTTTGGAAATTGCCCAATTTAAACATTTGGTATAATAGTATAGGACCCTAATATATATTACTATAACCTCGTTCCCTTTTAGGGGTACAAAATTGCCAAAATATAAACGTAAGCAATACATTGTACCACGTGTTTCGTTTTTTTACCTAATTTATTCCATTGGATGAGGTCCTATTACCTTATATGTTATATGGTCACGTATGGGGATTCATTTCCTATCATAAGACATAGGTACATTTGTGCACCCGGGAGGGGTACTTTGACCCACCCCTTTAATTTTGGAAATTGTCCCTTTTATATGTTTGGTATTATAGTATAGGACCCTAATATAAATTACTATAAATTTTGGTGGTTCACCTCGTTTCCTTTCATGAGTACGAAATTGTCAAATTTTAGTACAACCACGTGTTTGGTTTTGGCTAAATTTATCCCCTTGGATGAGGTCCTATTACCTTATATGGTTATATGGTCATGTATATATTGGTCCATTTCCTATTATAAGACATGGGTACATTGATGCACCCCGGGAAGGGTACCATGGCCAACCCCCTTAAATTTTGGAAATTTTCCAATTTGAGCATTCGGTATCATAGTACATGCCTCAACATGTATCATGATAAATTTGGGTGGTCCATCTTGTTCCCTTTCATGGGTAAAAATTGCTAAAATATAAACATAAGCAATATGTTGTACCATGTGTTTGGTTTTTGGCCCAATTTCTCCCCTTTGATGAGGTTCTATTACCTTATATGGTTATATGGTCATGTATATGGGTTCATTTCCTATCATAAGACATGGGTACATTGACGCACCCTTTAAAAATTTGGGAGGGGTATCTTGGCTCATCCACTCGGTTTTAGAAATTGTTTAATATAAGCATTTGGTATCATAGTACAGGACTTCAATATTTACCACTATAAGTTTGGATGGTCCACATCGTTCCCTTTCATGGATAAAGAACTACCAAAAATCAAATTTCGGAAGTTATTGACCCCTATTTAGCACGTTATATGGGTATGTACAGAGGTTTATTACCTTTATATATTTATGTTTCCTTTTAAATTTGGGAATTATCAAATAACAAAATTCGGTAAACGTTTTCTAGGACCCATTGGTATTCCTCTTATGACCAAATATTCAAAATTTAAAGGTTATTGACCGGCTTTATTATTGAATAAGTACAGGATTTATTACTTTTTCACAAGACACAGGTGTATTTGTGTACCAATCTTAAATTTTGAGAGGGGATACATTTCTTATTGTCATATCAATAATTGGTAATTGTTCTTAAAATTGGATAGTATCTCATTCATTTGGTAAATCATTGTCAAATATGAGTATGATCACGTGATCAGTTATTAACCTATGATGGGATTAGGAGTCCAGAACATTGGTACATTGAAACTTTGTAGGATAATTTGAGAATTGTCAAATGAAATTACGTCATTGGTTTTGATTATTCCCGCCCAATATAAACGTAAGCAAGACGTTGTACCACGTGATTGTCCTTGATGAGGTAGTGTACAGGGATTCATTTCCTTTGTTGTGGTACTACTTAAGTTTGAGTACACACACTTTTAGAAAACAGTTGGTTCTACTCAGGTAAACAATTGACGGACATTATTGACCTTATTGAACATATAATGATATGATTAATTCTAAGACTTAGGTATATCAAGAGAAGTATTCTTTAAATTTGGGAATGGTGATAAACAGAATTTTAACATAAGGCGCGAAATTTGAAACAATACATTGAACTTTAGTCACAGCTCATAGTCTAAGATCATTGGTGGTGATTGATTTGAAATCTGATAGCTAACCTTATTGAATCTTATGACTCATAGACGAAAGGCAATACATGCTACAACAGTTTGAAATTTAATCATAAGGTGATGTAATCTGACACTAGCAAAATTATTGTTAATGCAATTTGATTGGCTGATCACTATCTTTCCTGCAATCTGATTGGTTGATCACTATCTTTCGTGCAATCTGATTGGTTGATGATTTTCAAATCTTTGCTGCATTCAGTTTGAAGTTTTGTTTAACATTTAAAAATCTTGGTTTCGTTCAACATTTTGCACTCACTGATAAATATGATCAAAACCGTTTATTTGTTAATCGAATAGTTAAAAACCGGATAAAGTTTGACGGTTAACCGTGAAACGTAAAATTTTTTGAAACTTTTTGTTTGAAAATTCTTGCTTTCAAATTTTTGTTTGAATTTTTTGTTTCAGAATTTTATTTGAAATTTTTTTGACAACTTTTGTTTCAAATTTTTTTGTTTAAAAATTTTCGTTTGAAATTTAAAAATTTTTTTTTCGTTTCAAAATTTTGTTTAAAATTTTTTTTGTTTCCAATTTTTTTGTTTGAATTTTTTTCGTTTCAAAGTTTGTTTGAATTTTTTTCGTTTGAAATTTTTTTGTTTGAATTTTTTTCGTTTCCAAGTTTTTTCGTTTCAAAAATTTTTTTCAAACTTTTGTTTCAAAGATTTTTGTTTGTAAACTTTTTTGTTTCAAATTTTGGTTTGACATTTTTTAAGTTTGTGCACTCATTAGTAAAGAACCGGAACTGTTTAGAGCAAAAACCTCTGGCAACATTGTGGTGCAATAGTACACGTCAGAATATGGGGCTGTACTTGAAATGAAAAAACACAAATCATTGAAATGGATCATTTTATTACACTCCACATACATCCATACCAGATAGTGGTTCAGGATATTGTCGAGACAATGTATTTTGAACTTCTTGCACTAGTTTGTCTTTAGCATATAATTTTAATTCCAATTGAAGTCTTTTAAGGTCTATTGCAATATCAATTGGTGGAAACTCAATGCCCATTTGATCACAAATAAACTGTTTATCAATACAGGTATGCACCTACGAACGATGTTGACAACCATCACAGCATCTAGATACATGTTGTACAATATGCATGACACATTTTTCAAAATAGTACTTTTTCAGGAATATACTTGTTTTGTTGCACACTTCCACTGCATGTTTCACACACTGAAATACGTTGATAAATTTGTTCCATTCTTTTTCCGTTAGATACACCATGTTGCGAGGGACATGGAATGTACTCTTTTTACGTAACAGCACCATCTTTTCTTGGAGGACTGTACGCAACACCACTTCATGATTTGAGCCTAATGATTTGACTATGGTCACATTTAGCTCATCATGAAAATATTCATTTATTTGATCGATTCGTGAACATAATATTTGCCATTCTTCACAGGTCAGTTGTACACCAAATTGTTCTGCTTTGCCCAATCGAATCACTGGTTCAAATGTTCTAGCACTGATACCAATCATCACATGTTTTGTTTGAAATATATTTATTGGATAATAGCTTGCGAAGATGAACTCTTTATCGTTAGAAGTACACATCTTTCTTCCTGAAAAGCACTTGCTCAAATGATTTCGTGGGATGACAGTGTATTGGTTGATTTATAGAACTACGGCTGACGTCATTGGAAAAGAATGTGCTGACATTTGAATTCATGATTTCATCACAGTTCCTGACGTGATCCTGACAAACGAAATTCATACAACTATGTCTAATGTGCTGACGTTTGAATTCATGATTTCATCACAATTGTTGACGAATCTGGCTGTGTACTAAATTCAAATTGATGATTTCGACCCAAGAATCCTTTGTAACATAAAGATACAGATCCAGTATTTAAGAAACGTAACAGTTCTTCTTGTTTTGATGCTTCCATGGGTAAATATCTTGCTGGTAAAATTATATTCTTATCATTTTCAAGCTTCACTACGATTCTTAATCCAAACTTTGTAGGGATTTTTTGGCTAGCTAAGATAATATAAGGTACATTTTGTTGTAAATCAGTAATCTTGGTAAATGATTTCATCACATCACGTGTGTTTAGAAACTGCAGACAAGTAGCCATGATGATGTTATCATGAATACTAACTCGAACGATACTTATATATGATGCAAAACTTGAAATTTAAGGGGTGGGCCAAGGTACCCCTCCCGGGGAGTTGCTGACGTCATGCTGACCAACGAAATTCATACAACTTGTCTGATGTGCTGACGTTTGAATTCATGATTTCATCACAATTGCTGACGAATCTGGCTGTGTACTAAATTCAAATTGATGACTTCGACCCAAGAATCCTTTGTAACATAAAGATACAGATCCAGTATTTAAGAAACGCAGCAGTTCTTCTTGTTTTGATGCTTCCATGGGTAAATATCTTGCTGGTAAATTTATATTCTTATCATTTTCAAGCTTCACTACGATTCTTAATCCAAACTTTGTAGGGATTTTTCGGCTAGCTAAGATTCTATAAGGTACATTTTGTTGTAAATCAGTAATCTTGGTAAATGATTTCATCACATCACGTGTGTTTAGAAACTGCAGACAAGTAGCCATGATGACGTTATCATGAATACTAACGTGAACGATGATGCAAAACTGATGACGTTGCATTATCATGTTCTGACGTGTACTATTGCACCACAATGTTGCCAGAGGTTTTTGCTCTAAACAGTTCCGGTTCTTTACTAATGAGTGCACAAACTTAAAAAATGTCAAACCAAAATTTGAAACAAAAAAGTTTACAAACAAAAATCTTTGAAACAAAAGTTTGAAAAAAATTTTTGAAACGAAAAAACTTGGAAACGAAAAAAATTCAAACGAAAAAAATTCAAACAAAATTTTGAAACGAAAAAAATTTCAAACAAAAAAATTGGAAACAAAAAAAATTTTAAACAAAATTTTGAAACGAAAAAAAAATTTTAAATTTCAAACGAAAATTTTTAAACAAAAAAATTTGAAACAAAAGTTGTCAAAAAAATTTCAAATAAAATTCTGAAACAAAAAATTCAAACAAAAATTTGAAAGCAAGAATTTTCAAACAAAAAGTTTCAAAAAATTTTACGTTTCACGGTTAACCGTCAAACTTTATCCGGTTTTTAACTATTCGATTAACAAATAAACGGTTTTGATCATATTTATCAGTGAGTGCAAAATGTTGAACGAAACCAAGATTTTTAAATGTTAAACAAAACTTCAAACTGAATGCAGCAAAGATTTGAAAATCATCAACCAATCAGATTGCACGAAAGATAGTGATCAACCAATCAGATTGCAGGAAAGATAGTGATCAGCCAATCAAATTGCATTAACAATAATTTTGCTAGTGTCAGATTACATCACCTTATGATTAAATTTCAAACTGTTGTAGCATGTATTGCCTTTCGTCTATGAGTCATAAGATTCAATAAGGTTAGCTATCAGATTTCAAATCAATCACCACCAATGATCTTAGACTATGAGCTGTGACTAAAGTTCAATGTATTGTTTCAAATTTCGCGCCTTATGTTAAAATTCTGTTTATCACCATTCCCAAATTTAAAGAATACTTCTCTTGATATACCTAAGTCTTAGAATTAATCATATCATTATATGTTCAATAAGGTCAATAATGTCCGTCAATTGTTTACCTGAGTAGAACCAACTGTTTTCTAAAAGTGTGTGTACTCAAACTTAAGTAGTACCACAACAAAGGAAATGAATCCCTGTACACTACCTCATCAAGGACAATCACGTGGTACAACGTCTTGCTTACGTTTATATTGGGCGGGAATAATCAAAACCAATGACGTAATTTCATTTGACAATTCTCAAATTATCCTACAAAGTTTCAATGTACCAATGTTCTGGACTCCTAATCCCATCATAGGTTAATAACTGATCACGTGATCATACTCATATTTGACAATGATTTACCAAATGAATGAGATACTATCCAATTTTAAGAACAATTACCAATTATTGATATGACAATAAGAAATGTATCCCCTCTCAAAATTTAAGATTGGTACACAAATACACCTGTGTCTTGTGAAAAAGTAATAAATCCTGTACTTATTCAATAATAAAGCCGGTCAATAACCTTTAAATTTTGAATATTTGGTCATAAGAGGAATACCAATGGGTCCTAGAAAACGTTTACCGAATTTTGTTATTTGATAATTCCCAAATTTAAAAGGAAACATAAATATATAAAGGTAATAAACCTCTGTACATACCCATATAACGTGCTAAATAGGGGTCAATAACTTCCGAAATTTGATTTTTGGTAGTTCTTTATCCATGAAAGGGAACGATGTGGACCATCCAAACTTATAGTGGTAAATATTGAAGTCCTGTACTATGATACCAAATGCTTATATTAAACAATTTCTAAAACCGAGTGGATGAGCCAAGATACTCCTCCCAAATTTTTAAAGGGTGCGTCAATGTACCCATGTCTTATGATAGGAAATGAACCCATATACATGACCATATAACCATATAAGGTAATAGAACCTCATCAAAGGGGAGAAATTGGGCCAAAAACCAAACACATGGTACAACATATTGCTTATGTTTATATTTTAGCAATTTTTACCCATGAAAGGGAACAAGATGGACCACCCAAATTTATCATGATACATGTTGAGGCATGTACTATGATACCGAATGCTCAAATTGGAAAATTTCCAAAATTTAAGGGGGTTGGCCATGGTACCCTTCCCGGGGTGCATCAATGTACCCATGTCTTATAATAGGAAATGGACCAATATATACATGACCATATAACCATATAAGGTAATAGGACCTCATCCAAGGGGATAAATTTAGCCAAAACCAAACACGTGGTTGTACTAAAATTTGGCAATTTCGTACTCATGAAAGGAAACGAGGTGAACCACCAAAATTTATAGTAATTTATATTAGGGTCCTATACTATAATACCAAACATATAAAAGGGACAATTTCCAAAATTAAAGTGGTGGGTCAAAGTACCCCTCCCGGGTGCACAAATGTACCTATGTCTTATGATAGGAAATAAATCCCCATACGTGACCATATAACATATAAGGTAATAGGACCTCATCCAATTGAATAAATTAGGTAAAAAAAACGAAACACGTGGTACAATGTATTGCTTACGTTTATATTTTGGCAATTTTGTACCCCTAAAAGGGAACGAGGTTATAGTAATATATATTAGGGTCCTATACTATTATACCAAATGTTTAAATTGGGCAATTTCCAAAATTAAAGGGTGGTCCAAGGTACCCCTCCCAAATTTTTCTAGGGGTGCATTAATATATCCATGTCTTATGAAAGGTAATGAACCCCTGTATACGCCCATATAACGATATAAGATAATAACACCTCATCAAAGGTGATAAATTAGGTCAAAAGACCCATTGTCTCGTGGTTGTACTAAAATTTGGCAATTGTGTACCCATGAAAGGGAACGAGGTGGACCACCCAAATTTATAGTGATACATACTAGGGTTCTATACTATTATACCAAATGTTTAAATTGGGCAATTTCTAAAACTGAAGGGGTGGGCCAAGGTACCCCTCCCAAATTTTTAAAGGGGTGCACCAATATACCCATGTCTTATGAAAGGTAATAGACTCTTGTATACGCTCATATAAACATATAAGGTAATAGGACCTCATCCAAGGGGATAAATTAGGTCAAAACCAAACACGTGGTACTACGTATTGCTTACGTTTATATTTTGGCAATTTGGTACCCCTAAAAGGGAACGGGGTGGACCATCCAAATTTATCATAATACATATAAGGGTCCTATACTATAATACCAAATGTTTAAATTGGGCAATTTCCAAAATTTAGGTGGTGGGCCAAGGTACCCCTCCCAAATTTTTCAATGGGTGCATCAATATACCCATGTCTTATGAAAGGGAATAAACTCCTGTATACGCCCATATAACCATATAGGGTAATAACACCTCATCCAAGGGGATAAATTAGGTCAAAAACCTCCGAAATTTGAATTTTTGGCAATTTTTTCCCATGAAAGGGAACAACATAGACTCGCAATACTGATAGAGGAACATACTATGGTCCTAGGCTACCATACCAAATTTTTAGATTTGTCAATCTCCAAAATTTAAGGGGGGTGGTCCTATGTACCCCTGCCAAAATTTAGGGGGTGGGCCGTGGTACCCCTGCCAAATTTTAGAGGGGGTGGTCCTATGTACCCCTAGGTCATTGACCCCAGGCCAAGGTCATTGACCTTTGATCTTTGACGTCAAAAAATTTTTGCTGACTCGGCTCAATATACGGGGGGGCCTACTACTCCTATTAAGAAAGTTGAAGAATGATAGTCGTGTTACGAAATTTGGAGGGGAGGAGTCCGAACTCGGTGGACCCCTCTTGTGTCCGCCCCAGGCTGAAAATGAAACGGGGAGTTGCAATAATATGAAGGAGCAATTCAGAAACAACTAAGGGTTCAACACCTATTATAACATCTATTTTGTCCTAAGTTCATTATATCAGAATATCTGGAATTAATTAAAACGTCGTGTACTCTCTAAATGTTTCAATGATAACACACAAAATAGAATATATTTTAACTAGTGTATTTTCCGAAGATTTTCTGCAATTACCTTTTTTATTTTTTTACAAAGTGCCTTCTTTATAATTAAAAATACTTCCACTATTAATGGTTTCTCTGCATATTATATTCTTTACTGCTTAAATGAACATGTTTATACACGTCTGGCCACACAACTTCACAACAGGTCCGAAACAAGCCTAAGAGGTTTGGGGGGGGGGGGCAAGTGATTAAAAATTCTCTTACAAATATCTTGTATTTTTTTTGTACTTAGGTGTGGGGAGGGCACGAAAAGTTTAGGGGGCAGGTCCCCCTAGCCCCCTCTTGTTGCGGGCTTGCTTCACAACATAAATATTTAGATCTTGTCATGCAAAAATAATAATAATAATAATAATAATAATAATAATAATAATAATAATAATAATAATAATAATAATAACATCATACGATACGGACTATTGTTCATATCAACCTATACATATTTATAAATGTTATCGTTATACTGTACCAAAAAATTCTATTTGGTTAAAGTTTTATGTATATACATTATTTAGTTCTTCGTTTATTTCATTTTATATCTATTTTGTATTATCTTTAAAAGTTTTCTTTATTGAATCAGTAAATTATGAGTAAATATTTTCCTGCTTAAACCTCAGTTTCAAAATTAAAGATTTTTTTTTTCAGCAAGGTACTAGTATTTTTCCTCATAGGAAAGAAGAAGAAAAAAGGTAAAAAGAAAAATTTTCCGCCACTTTCTTATATGAACCACATAAACAAGAGGAACAGCTGAACCGTTACATTCCAGGAACATTTGTTCCATCTGCGGGTGCCACTAGAGGTAAAGGATTCAGAACTGTAAATTATATTAAAAGAAAGTATCATGTGTTCTTTTAAAGAGCTGGAAGATGCCAGGAACTTCAAAATGGCGAATTGGCCAGGAAAATTATTGTCTTTCACCCGTTCAAACTGCGGCAAAATACTCCATCAATTACAATTACATTGATATATTATTTATTGAGGGAAAATTTAAGTAATTCCATTCCATAATATACGATTTCTTACTTGCAAATTAAAATTGACGATTAAGATTTTAGAAACTAATTTCTATTTAAATTTAGGCGTACAACCTCCCCTTCGTAGCCCTTAGCCAATCTGTGTGAAAAATCTTATGTGTGATTTTTATATTAATTATTCCACAAGGAATAAAGGGTATTATCATATAAGTAGGTAGTATACAGGGTGTGGAAAAAGTCCCGGAACGGTCCAATATCTCCCGAAATATAGAGATCAGCAAAGCAAAAATAACACGTGTTAAATAGTTTTTTAAAAAAAGCTATCCAATAATACAAAACGCAACCACTTATCTCCACCCCCTTCGGAGGGTACGGGGGTAACTTGAAAATTTTAAATGGAAACCCCCATTTGTTATTGCACATTTGGATTTTCTAGAAAAAGCGACAGTGATTTGACGCAAAATTGAAAACAATGCCTTTACTGATGGCACTTGAATTGACACACAAAAAAAGAGGCAGTCAGTGTCAAACTCTGTGGCTATACGGTTAGCATACTAGACTGCGGAATCAGAGGTCGTGAGTTTGATTCCTGCGCAGAGTAAGTCTTTTATGTGAATTTTTTATACCCAAATATTAAATTCATACATTTTAACTTCGATAAACATAATGTATTTGTCCATATTCATTAATTTGGAAGAAAATACAAATAGTGACAAAAGTGGTTTATTTTTGTTGTAAATAACCCTATGAACTGTAACCCTATTACTAAGAAGCACTTCATAAAGTTAGTTTGCAAAACAATTATCAAAATTTGTATTCTATATAAATTCACAACAAGTACTAATTGAAGTTAAAACGTATGAAATTTATTTGGGGAAATAAAAGAAAAAAGAATTGTCTTGAACGGGAATCGAACTCAGAACCTCGAACTCCAAAATCCAATACGGTAATCTTACGGCCACAGAGCATGAGACTGACAAAATCATTTTCGTAACGTTTTGAACCACCGCCTTTTTTTGTGTGTGTCGATTCAAGCGCCATCTGCGATAACACTGTTTTGAATTTTGGGTCAAATCACTGTCACTTTTTCTGGAAAATCCAAATGTGCAATAAGAAATAGGGGTTTGTAACATTTCTCCAAAGAAAAAAAAAAAAAAAGACTTTAGTCTGGACACTGAAACAGCTGATTAGTTACTTCCGTATACAGTTAGCAACTATGATCTATGTTAGTAGGTCAGGTTCAATGAACATTGTGCTTCGTTTGTTCATCGAGAATTAACAGCGCCACCTATGAACTGTGGTTGAAATGTCAACCCGCGATTAGCGTCAGAACAGAAGAAAAGGTAATCGTCGACGGATCTAAAATTACATTTCGGATATAAGAATACAAATTAGAAATCGTAATGGGTTTGTTAAATGGAATTAGAAGAAAATTTTGTGAATAGTGTTGGAAATTAATTTAAGATCCGCTTGTGAAGTGGTGTGAAAGTAAAGCCTGAAATGTGAATAATTATATAATCATATTGTAAGTGTGTTTGATTGGCATGTTCAACGGAACCGTAAGTATGTTCTAAATTCTATCCTTTTTATTTTTGCGCCATTTTGGACCGATTAATACTTCGATTCCGGGGGATATGTTCATCGAATCACACGTAACTATTTCTTTAGTTATATTGAAATTAACCTATAAATGACTTGAAATATTTTTGGATTTAATATTGAAAGCTTTAAAATATTATTTGGACAGAAATAATTCATGGGCGTTAAATTGTGGAATTGTTCACACCGCTATCAAAAGAATTGAAAGGGGAAGATTTCAATTTAAGTGTTGTTTGTTAAGTGTTAAAAATATATATTTAGTTGTTGCTATTATTCTAGTTGTTACATATATTGGAAATAAATTGTTAATTATATTGAAATTTGCTGAATACTTCTTGCTAACTAAATCATTTGCCTTCAGTTCCGCATCAAAGGTGATTACATTAAACCCTTTCGAGAATAGCAGTGTACCCGTTATGGCGCATTACTGCTACATATAAATTAAAAGTTACCTTTTCTTCTGTTCTCGGTAACTAACTTTGATGCGTGAGGGAATCGAATCTGACTGTATTGAAGGCAAACAACTTGATTTAGTAGGAAATATATGCTGGATAATATTCTTTGTGTTTGGTTTAGGCAGATAACTAGAAAAAAAAGAAAATGAGTATTTATAATGCGCAGAGAGGGTTACGAGTTAACCAATTACGGCGTGCGACAGCACCTTACGTTCCGGTGGCAGACCCACCCCTTATAGTTTTTGATAACGAAAATCATGAGGAGGGGAGAGAAAGACAGCCAGTTGCGGCTAACATAGAGAGACATTGGAATCAACCAGTGTTGCGAGCTCCCATAGTTTGTAATTTCCAGAAGCAATTTTCTGAAAGTATTTTTCGCTCTTTAGAAAAACAAATTAGTGAAGTACCGGAAATAGATGGAACGGATGGGTTACTGGTTTGTCATTTCCTATTAAAGCTTGACATGTTAATTGTTAAGGAAATAGCTCCTGTAGAAGCTATCTTGGTTTCAAGTCTTCAGAAATGTAGAAAACAAGCTTACGAGGAATTACAACGTTTATTATCTATCACTACAGATTGGGAACATATTTGCCATTCGTTATTGGTTAAGTTTGTAACTCCTTTGGTAAATACTGAATTTATGAAATCGGTTTTATATAGAGTTATGCGGGAAGATGAGAATTTATTGAATTTCATTCAAGAGAAGTTTAGTACTTTGAATATTTTGGAAATGGAAATGTGTGAGGAGGAAATATGTAAAATGATTAGTAATTTAGTAACTCCGGAAATTAGAAATTTGTTATTAATTGTAAGTGTTCCGAAAACAATACATGAGTATGTAGACTTCGCTGAGAGTTTTGAAATTAATGAAAAGTATAGTCAAGATTATAAAAGGGTTATGAGGAAGGACCAAATGCCTCCCCCGAGATTTAAAGCCCCTCTAAGGAATATGAACACTCGCCAAACATTAGAGACTAGAACATTTCGGCCTAGAGGAAATTTTTCGAGATCAAATCATGCTTTAGGATTTCATAGTTCTTCAAACTCAATCAAGGAAGACGGTAATGATGGAACATTATTACAGTTACCTGTTAGCATTTGTCATACGTTGTTTCCCTGTATCATTGACACGGGATCAAGTTTAAATTTCGTCGAGGAAAAGGTTTTAGAGGCAATTCGAACAAAATGTCAACCTGTGGTGAAACAAGTAAATTATTCCGTCACTATAATGCAAGACAAGGAACTAGTAGTGCGTGAATTGGTACAAATCATATTTTTCATTAATGGTGTTCGATTTTCTGCCTGGTTTGGTGTAGTGAAACATCCAAAACTTAAATTGTTAATTGGTATAAACTTTCTTCGCGAAAATTTTGCTCATATTAACGTTAATGCTCAAGAACTTTGGTTTGAGAAAGTGAATCTTAAAGTGGGATTAAAACCTTTAGATTTGGAATCTTGTGTTATGAACAGTAAGCTGTGCGATTCTCCATATATTTTCAGGTCTGTCCGGAATGCCCCCAGGCAACTTGGCGCCACAGCCTGGGAGTCCTACGGAAATAACAGACCTGATTTTCCACAACATGCATCAGGCCGAGCAAAAATTCAAAATTCACCACAGCCAAGGAGTTTTGGGAAAAAGAGCCAGACCAGCAATGGTAGAGGAAGGAGGCAGAGAGGAGAAAAGGTTCCATTGGAAACTTCGTGCGTGGGGCTGATGTCGCCAGGAACATCGACGGCGCATGAGAATGTGGGAGAACCAGCTGGCTCCAGGGTTTCCAATCCTACGTATAAAGATATCTCAATGGAGGAGGCCGAAATAAAATCAAAAGGTATTAATGATTTTGAGAATATTGTTAATGAAAATTTAATTGACTATGTGAAAAATTTGGCTATAGAATTTCAAGACGTTATAACGGAAAATTTAGGTCAGGTTAAGGACTATCAGTATGAAATTCAGTTAACAGATCCTTCTCCTAGCATAACTCAGCCTTATTCAGTTCCTAAGCATAAATTGAAAGAAATTAATCAGTATATAGATAAATTAATAGAATCTGGTGTAGTTGAAGAGATTGATAGTAGTCCTTACATTTCTCCATGTTTCTTGGTGACGAATAAGGACAATTCTAAGAGACTTGTCATAAATTATTTTTCTGTCAACAAAAAGTTGTTATTGACAGCTTATCCGTCACCTAATTTAGAGGGCATTATTTCTAATATTGGACGTCATACTCTGTATACAACGGTCGATTTAAAAAGTTCTTTTTTCCAAGTAAATATTAAGCCAGAATGTAGGAAAATAACTGCCTTTGCAACACCTAATAGGCTATTACAAATGGTTAAGCTCCCGATGGGTCTAGCTGTTAGCCCATTTATTCTTTCTAGCTTAATGCATAAAATCTTTAGAGATCTCGAAGGTGACTATTTAGATATTTATTGTGACGATTTGATTATTCACACAGATTCAATAGAAAAGCATAAAGAAATATTAGAAAAAGTACTTAAACGTCTTCGTGAATGGGGGATTACTATCAGTCCTCATAAAGCAAAAATTTTGAAATCAAAAATTAAAATCTTAGGATATGAATTTAGTAATGGGGAAATGAAAATAGATGAAGATAGAGTCAAGGTAATTAGAGATTTACCTAAACCAAAGAACAAGCGTGCTTTAAATAAGATGTTAGGATTTTTGAATTACTATCTCAGATTTCTTAAAGATTATGCTGATTTGTTGACTCCATTAAATGCAATGAGGTCTCCCTCAGTTCCATTTGTCTGGGGAAAGGAGGAGGATGAACTTTTAGAGAAAATTAAGGAAGCTATCATAAATCACGTGATTCTTAGAGTTCCAGATATGGATGCTCCCTTTGTAATTCATGTCGATGCTTCGACTAAAAATTATGGGGCCATATTAAGTCAATATGATGGAGAAGGTAAATTAAGACCTGTTTATTTTCTTAGTAAACGTATACCCCCATCAGACTGGTCCAAGAGCATTTTTGAACTAGAATTGAGAAGTTTAGTTCACGCTCTTGATAAATTCGATATGTATTTACATAAAAGGTTCACGGTCTATTGTGACAATTCAGCTTTGACGTGGATTTTGCGAAATCATAAGCGTCAAAAGAAATATGGTTCCCTTATAGAAAAGGTTAGTAAATATCAGTTTGATATAGTTTATTTGCGTAGTGGACACAATAATTTAGCGGATTATATTTCTCGCATGAATAATTATATCGATTTTACCCCTCCTTCGAAGGACATTATGGAAATTGAGAAAGTGGATGGGAAGGATGTACATTTAAATTTTGTAAATTTTTGGAGAAATCCATTTGTCCATAGACCTTTGAGTGAGCATCAGCGAGAGGATCCATCTTTGGGTACTATTATCCAAGAAATTGAGAGTGGTAAGAATAAACATCCTTATTTGATTAAAGATGGTGTATTGTTAAAGAAAACTAAGGGAAAACAATATGGTGGCTTAAGAGCTGTTATTCCTGAATCACTTAAATATAGCATTATTAAATATCATCACGAAGACCCTGTGGGTGGTGGCCACAGTGGTTCGCAACGTACGATTGCTAAGATAGCTAGTAGATATACTTGTAAAGATTTATTTCCAAGTATTCGAGAGTTTATACAAAAATGTCAAATTTGTCAATTTTGTAAAGACAGGAATACCACTCAATATGGTACTTACTACTCACATAAAGAAAGATATCCGAACAATTCTGTATATTTAGATGCAATGGGTCCCTGGCCTGTTAGTAATGGTTTTAAATATGTTTTGGTATTAACAGATGGTTATTCACGATTTGTAATTATCGAACCTCTTAGAAATTTAAATGCAAAATCTATCTGTTTAAAATTAGATAAGATATTCTACTCTTACGGATATCCAAATAAAATTATATGTGACAATGCAAGTTATTTTCAAAGCGAATATTTCAAGAGTTACTTATTTAGTCTAGGCATTAAACGTATTCATACGTCTCCTTACTCCATGTCCAGTAATTTGACGGAGCGTCAAAATAAAAACATAAAACAAATAATAAAATGTTATGTACATAAAAACCAAACTCAATGGTCAAAGTATATATATCAGGTGCAATATACTTTAAACACTAGTGAGAATAGTGAAACGAGGAAGACAGCGAGTGAATTATTTTTAGGACGCAAAATGTTTAATCCTTTGGACATTAATTGGATTTTAGACTTAGGAATTCTTGAAACTTCGCAAAATAAAGAAGAATTAAATGAAATTATTGTAGAAAACATTGAAAAGGCCTGGAAAAGAAAAGAGAAGATTTATTCAAAGAAACATAGGGACATAGATTTGCCAGTAGGGGAGAAAGTACTTGTAAAGAGAATAATGAAGGCTTCTCTTGAAAAGAGGTTTCAACCAAAGTTAAGCAGTCAGTACCATGGCCCATTTGAAATCCTTTCTTACCCAACAAGGAACACCGTCTGGTTACAGTTAGTAGCGGATAAGAATATTAAGATCAAAAGGCATGTTAGTTTCATTAAGAAATATTATCCTAGCAATACTAATAACTCTAACATTTCTTGCAATTTTAGTAATATTAACTATCGAAGACAGCTTGATAATTTTGGTTCTGAAAATTGTAACGCTAATAGTAGCTGTGAAATAAATAGTAACAACAATAATAGTAATCACTCTGACTTTGTAACATGAAAATTTTAAAGAAAGAATTTGTCATAAATATTGTGTTAAATTTATAAATGTAATCTCGTTGTGTTTGTTGTATACTGTGCTTGTTGTTCAATTCTGCAGGTTCAGAATTGGCAAGGTCATGCCATGGCTGTGAACGTCCTTGTGTACGTCGAGACCCTCGTCATGTCAAACCCTTTCGTTCTGGTCTGGCGCCCAATCCGAGTCATAAGGTGGATGGAAAAACTCTGTATGCGCAACATACTGGTTATTTGTCATCTCTTCAGTAATGGATGGACACTTGTCATCTGAATTCATCAAATGGAAAATGGAGCTCCTGTTGACATCTACTAGTGAAAGACATTGGTGAATTTCGTGGTGAGTTTGTTCCAATTCTTCTGCATGCTGTGATTAAGATAAACAATATTTTTTTTTCTTTTCGAAATTTCTATAACCAGTTTATAAAAAAAAATTTGACCGTGGGGGAATTTTATATGTAACATTTCTCCAAAGAAAAAAAAAAAAAAAGACTTTAGTCTGGACACTGAAACAGCTGATTAGTTACTTCCGTATACAGTTAGCAACTATGATCTATGTTAGTAGGTCAGGTTCAATGAACATTGTGCTTCGTTTGTTCATCGAGAATTAACAGCGCCACCTATGAACTGTGGTTGAAATGTCAACCCGCGATTAGCGTCAGAACAGAAGAAAAGGTAATCGTCGACGGATCTAAAATTACATTTCGGATATAAGAATACAAATTAGAAATCGTAATGGGTTTGTTAAATGGAATTAGAAGAAAATTTTGTGAATAGTGTTGGAAATTAATTTAAGATCCGCTTGTGAAGTGGTGTGAAAGTAAAGCCTGAAATGTGAATAATTATATAATCATATTGTAAGTGTGTTTGATTGGCATGTTCAACGGAACCGTAAGTATGTTCTAAATTCTATCCTTTTTATTTTTGCGCCATTTTGGACCGATTAATACTTCGATTCCGGGGGATATGTTCATCGAATCACACGTAACTATTTCTTTAGTTATATTGAAATTAACCTATAAATGACTTGAAATATTTTTGGATTTAATATTGAAAGCTTTAAAATATTATTTGGACAGAAATAATTCATGGGCGTTAAATTGTGGAATTGTTCACACCGCTATCAAAAGAATTGAAAGGGGAAGATTTCAATTTAAGTGTTGTTTGTTAAGTGTTAAAAATATATATTTAGTTGTTGCTATTATTCTAGTTGTTACATATATTGGAAATAAATTGTTAATTATATTGAAATTTGCTGAATACTTCTTGCTAACTAAATCATTTGCCTTCAGTTCCGCATCAAAGGTGATTACATTAAACCCTTTCGAGAATAGCAGTGTACCCGTTATGGCGCATTACTGCTACAGGTTCCCATTTAAAATTTTAAAGTTATCCCCGTACCCCCGAAGGGGATGGGGATAGGGGGTTCCGTTTGGTATGATTGGATAGCTTTTTCGAAACTATTTGACACGTGTTATTTTTGATTTGTTGATCTTTATACTTCACGAGATATTGGACCGTTCCGGGACTTTTTCCGCACCCTGTAATCAGTATACATGAGACTTTCCATATATTTACTTAATCGACACCAATAAATCACTAAAGCGTCTTCAACAAACGTGGAATCAGTGCTAATTAACAAATATTGTTACGCAAAATGCATGCTAGTATGGAAATGATTTATACAGTGACATGAGAATCTCAAATAAATAAATAAATAAATAAGCATAATTGAACTTATTAACAAGTCTGGTATCTTAAAAAGTAGCAAACGAGAAACAACCGTTTTTCAAAACATTCCACACGAAATTATTGGAGAATGAAATTTGTTTTGTCTAATTTCCTTACGTTCCATGAAATATTACGTCACAAAGGGGTGATGCAAATACTAATTTTTAATGGCAAAAGGTATTGGTTTTCGTTAACATTTGCAATTCATTCATATAAGATCAATGTATAAGTTCGTGTGGTTTTCTTTTGAGTTGGCAACAATGAGGCGTGAAGCGATTGTTTATCGTTATTCTGTTGTTTTAAAGTAGTTTGGAGTTTGTGTGTTATGAAACACAGGTTTTCTTTAATGTAAAGGTATTATTGTATATATTTCAGGCAAACTACTATGGAATGTCAAGTTGAGAAAAGTGATCATTTCCGTCACATTTTACTCTTCGAGTTTAACCGAGCATCCAGTGCAGCAGAAGCTGCGAGAACAATTTGTACAGTATACGGGAATAAAGCAACTGCTGAAAGAACAGCACAGAAACGGTTTTCCCGCTTTCGAGCAGGACGATTTGCCTTGTCTGATGATCTACGTTCTGGAAGACCTTCAGATTTTAACGAAAATTGCTTGAATGAGTTGCTTCGTGAGAATCCTCATCAAACAACTCGAGAAATGGCGGAAGCTTTTGAATGTGATCAGTCAACCAGCCTTATTACTGCATGATAATACTCATCCGCATAAGGCGAAATTGATCAAAGAGGTGATTGTTTAACTTGGCTTGGAACCACTTAATTATCCTCCGTATTCCCTGATCTTCATTCCCTCAGAATTCCATCTTTTCCGCTCTCTTTCTCTAGCCACATTCAGGGGCAAGTGTTTCCTGATGAAGCTTTTCTTGACTAATGGCTAACAGATTTCTTCCAGTCAAAACCAAAACAATTCTACAGGCGAGGCATTGAACTGCTATCTGAACGTGGGCAGGTCATAGATAGTGGAGGTGAATACACCACTGAGTGATTGTGAGTTAATGTGAGTGACAGTAAAATGTATGCAATGTATTGTTACACTTATAGAATATGTTAATGTTATGTGTATATTGTATTTGTCTTTGAATTAACAGAACATTAGAATAAAAATAAAATATAAAATACAAGAACAGCACGAACTTATGCATCGACAAAATATATTGAAAAAAGTGAGTGACATACACTAGCTTAACTTCTCATATTTTATAAATTTTTGAAAATTTTGTTGAGCGCAGGAAATTCAAGAGCAAAATGGGAATTTCTGTCTCTCGATATGAGATTTTATAGAGTTTCAGGTTGGCATCACTGGTTGTGGTCTTCGTTTAAATTACAGCAATAATGAGTTCCATTTCATATTACCAAAATACGGTAGAATTCCGAACTACGTAATAATAAACTTACTACTTCCGGTTTCAACAGAATGATAAATGTTAAGGTGAAGCCTACTTCTTCCTTCCTCAAATTAACACCTTGCGTGTATGTCATGAAATTGTATCCCTTATTAAGGGGTAGTGTTAATCCTGGAGGTGATGAAATTTTTTAGTGGATGCAAGGCAAGACTTAGTTCTACTGTTTCTCCTCAAGTCACAGCACCTTACTGACAGAAAAGATAAAAGAAATGTTTTCTCACTAGATGGCAGGCCTAAGGGAACATTCAATTACGATTGATTGATTGATTTTTGAGTTTTACGTCCCGTTCAGCAGCGAGGCTATATAAGACGTGGACCTACTGATTAACGTGGAATCCGAACCACATGAGCTCCCTCCGGGAATCGACCGCGGGTCTCCCGCGCCAAAGGCGCGCATGCTAACCGCTTAGCCACGAAGGAGCTCACATTCAATTACGAATCACTTGTGTTTGTTTCGACGATAAACAATTAGAAACTTTGAGATCTATTTCGAGATCGGAGAAGAAAAACCTTTATCTTTGATCTCCGGTCAGTGATGCCAACCTGAAGCAGCATAAAATCCCTTCGAAACATCAGAATTTCCCTTTCTCAGTACAAATGTTCCATAATGCAAATAAATGTTTTGTGAATGTGAAAGTTTTCCTCACGCGCGCACAATAACTATGCCCTATATAACGGTTTTTTAACAGTAAATGAAACCGGTATTACAGCACGCACACACAAAAAAATGCAAGAGGGTAATACATTTTTCTTTTCGTTATCTCCTATGTTTATATCTTATGGTAATCATAGAGACTGCTCCGTGAAAAGGGTTTTAAAATGTAACACTAGCCGTTGCTAAGAGAGTTATGAGTATGTTCAAACAGTAAGAAATTAGATGTAATGAAGAAAGATATTACAATGATGAGAAATATGGTTTAATTGGATTGATGATACGAATGAGATTTGTAAGAAGCTAGTATAAAGGTATATATAATAATAAACAAGATTAAAGTGGATATATGAAGTATTGATTTGAGTAGACTACTGTTGTAGTAAATTATATGCACAAAGTAATTTTAACCTAACAGATTTGGCGCAGTCGAATAGGATATATATACCTATAGATACATATAGATAGATATTTGAGTAGAAGAAGAACGAATAAATCAGTATGTCTTCGTTACCAAGTTTTCCGCCATTCAACAGTGAGAAAGATCGTTTACAGGCATATTTAGATCGGTTTGAGCATTTGTGCATTGCGACACAAGTTCCCGAAGAACGGAAAGTATCAACCTTGTTTGCAGTGATTGGATCAGAAACCTATGAGCAAATATGCAATATTTGTTGGCCTGCTTCCCCTTCAGATAAATCTTATGACGAAATTAAAACGGCGATGAAAACATTTTATGCTGCCAAAGTTAATCTTATCTCGGAAAGATATCAATTTCATTCAATGAAACAGAAGCCGTACCAATCCATTACCAGTTTCGTATTGGACCTTAAGAAGCAATCGTCATATTGTGGCTACACTTGTTGTTTAGAAGAAAACTTACGAGATCAGTTTGTATTCGGAGTTGGTGATGAGTCGATCAGACGTAAACTATTGAACACCAAGGATTTGACATTTCAGTTAGCTACGGTAATCGCCCTCAACATGGAATGTACGGAACAACAGTTACGTTTATATAAACCGAAGACAGGAAGTGGGATTAATATGGTGAACCCTACGAAGAAGCGTTTCTCAAAATGGAATGACAGACAAGTGACTAGTAGCAGTGTATCATCGCCAAAATCGTCTTCTTCGACGCAATCATCTCCCCAATCAGCAACTAGATGTCGTTTTTGTAGATTACGTCATAGGAAAGGAGAATGTCCTGCGTGGGGACAACAATGTTTTAAATGTGGTCGCCAGAATCATTTTGCTTTAGCCTGCCAGTATAGCACATTTCAAACCCAGGAGAATACCATTGTTCACAGTCCCAAATCACAACAGGAAGAATTGGTAGAGATGGTTAGCCAGTTGAACATGGAACACATAGTTTGTGACAGTGTAGAGGAACCCTTGTCATCACATGAAGATCCACACCTAGGTTTATCGGATGTCTTATGGTTTGATCAGAAGAGCAAAGAGTTAACCAAGGGCAAGGATGAAATGAGAGACAGGAAATTAGTAATGGAAGAAGCACCCAAAGTGTATAGGTCGGATTCAAAGGAGGCAGAGTTACCTAACTACCTGGCATTGGGTATAGTGGAAGATAAGTCAACCAAGTCTAGTAAACGTTTCAAACAGGTCTGGTCAAAGTGGCTAAATGGTAGAAATAAGAAGTATGATTCTATGGAAGAGAAGAAGAATAAGAAGTATGATTCTATGGAAGAGAAGAAGAGTAAGTCGGGAATATGCGGACTGCAAGAAGAAGAACGGGATGAACTTATTATAAAGTTGATCGAAAAACAACAGTACATGCAAGCACAGATTGATTTTCTGTTGGACAGGTGGTATGCTCAACCAAGAAGAGGGAAGAACAGAAGATGGAAAGAAAAGGAAGTTAAGTCGATTGAGTCAGAGAGTTCTTAAAGAGGATTAATATATTTTGATGATTAGGCTCTGTTGTATGTTGGTAGATTAGATGTGTAATGTTAGGTTGGGTTACCAGTTATTTGATTAGGTTACAAGTGATTAGATTTTGTTGAAAGATGTATAATTTCGTTTTTGTAAAGAGGGGAGAATGTTGGGATATAAGAGTACGTAGGTGAAAAGGGTTTTAAAATGTAACACTAGCCGTTGCTAAGAGAGTTATGAGTATGTTCAAACAGTAAGAAATTAGATGTAATGAAGAAAGATATTACAATGATGAGAAATATGGTTTAATTGGATTGATGATACGAATGAGATTTGTAAGAAGCTAGTATAAAGGTATATATAATAATAAACAAGATTAAAGTGGATATATGAAGTATTGATTTGAGTAGACTACTGTTGTAGTAAATTATATGCACAAAGTAATTTTAACCTAACACTCCGTTTCCCTTCGAGCAAGTTGAAGCTGTTACTTGTCTAAGTTTTTACACTTGACCACTGTCGATCATATAACCGGCATAATCATTTGCACGACATTGCAATTTCTACTCCAGCACACTTCATTGCAGATAGCTGTAGCAAGGGTATCTTGTCCCATTCTTGGGTTACCGGCTTTTCAGATATTATTTACCGTGCGAACTCTACGTGATGAAAGGCCCCATTTGATACTAAGAATACAGATTTATTCATGGAGATTAGGATCAGAACTTCTCATGGTAATATCCCGGATTGAATCTCATGAATACCAACCAATTGCAGCTATATCGGTAGACGGCCAATGATATTTTAGCCATGTCACTCGAATCCTTGTCCTGATGCAGTTCGACACGGTAAGTATAGTCGTTATACAATGATATGGTATCCCGCCTGTGTAAACTAGGAACAGGACATATTCACTTACTACGGTTCCTAAATATGGTTTACTCACTATGGCTCAAATAAAATGCAATCACTCTAAATGGTTCCTAGGAGCACGATGGCTCAGTGGTAAAGCGCTTACCTCTGGTGTATGGATTCCCTGGTTCGACCCCCGGTCAACTAATTTTATTTATTTATTTATTTAACAATCACCAGGTACAGCTAAGAGGTTATTTTGTACTGGATATCTAACAACAACAACAACAACAATGGAAAGGATTTGTGAAGGCATCGGCCAGCGCCTGTTTTAGTAGCCTAGGTACCATCCCGGTATTTGCCTGGTAGGATTGAGGGAAACCCTGGAAAACCCCAATCAGGATGGTCGGGAGCGGGAATCGAACCCGCGACCTCCCGAATGCGAAGCCAACACTCTACCACTTGAGCTACCTCGCTCGGTGAAGTGGAGTGGAGGACAACATCATGTCCCGTGAGTTTTCTCGAAAAAAAACGTTTCCTTCCATATTTTCATTCCACCAATTCTTCTATAATCATTCACTAGCCTGAATCATCCGTCTCCCTTAGCCAAAAAGAACATAATCGTAGGACGTAAAATTCAAATATTTCATTTCGAGTGGTTCCTATTTTAAAATTTTCGAGTGGATTTTGAAGCTGTCAAGATGCTGCAAGGTCTTCATTTATTCTGGAATGTTTTTTCCTTTGCGGTATCATGTAACCACAGGCATTGATTTTGTATTGTTTTGTCCTATTTTGTTTCAACATTTCCACAATTTTTGATCACTATAAATTATTGAAACCAGTACCATATTTAGAAATTTTACGCCCCTAGGCTCAAGAAAAATTTGCGTCCATCGTCTCTTATTTGTTTGCTTTCATTCAGTGTATACCTAAACAACATGGCCGCGGTCGTTTACATTGAGGCATTAGTCACGGGACCGGGTTTACGGAACTTAATGCACGGATTACAGTGGTAATCAATATTATAGTGATGGAATGGGTAACAACATTTGTGATCTGTGGCCCAGAAACCCAGAGGCAGTGACACCCATGACCCACCAGACCCATAGTAAGGAGTGACTAGGGCAAACCCATGACCGGAAGTGGCTGCATAGATCCATGATCAGGATGCCCCATGACTGATAGGACCGGAGACAAAAAACATTAGGAGCATGTGTAAATCTACTAAAGTATTATTCTAACAAACATATTTCTTTCTTTTCTTATTGCCTTTTCACTAAATATAACCCTTTCTTTAATGAACTTAATAATAATTTTGTTTCTCGCTTGTTACTTGCGTCTGCGTGTCAGATACTACACTGAAACATAACTACAAGGGGGGGCTAAAAAAGTGTCAGTATCACATAAAAGATGAACTACATGTTTCTCTTATGAGGGTTTGTCAAAGTTTAGTTCAGCTGTAGAACTTGTTTAGAATATGAGCCCAAAAATTATTTTGTTAATCCTTTTTTTTGTAGGGATGCGCACGAGACAAGATTTGTGGCTGTCTCGTCTCAAAAATGTGCTGTAAAAGTGATGTCTCGACTCGAAAAATGTACATTTCTCTATTGGAAGAGCCGTGTCTCGACTCGAATTTTGTCACGAAAATCCTGTCTCGACTCGTCGCGTGCGCATCCCTATTTTTTTGTACAGACAATATTCATAAACCACGTATAGTAAAAGAAATGAAATTATAGTTTTGAAAACATGAATTTTTTAAAAAAATGGTATCTTGTTTAAGAAATGTCACTCGAGTAGTGGACATCTTTATTCCACTATAAAATTCTACAGTACGCTGCAGAAATGGCATTTCGACTGTTTCTGAGTCGTCGGGTCTGTTCGGATCATCGGATCTGTCCAGGTAACCCGGACAAAATTCGTCACCAAGGGCCCATTTCATCACAGGGGAGGAGGGTCAATAAGTAATAACCTCACTGCGTCTAGTGCCACTAACGTCGTAAGAACATTTGTTCGCGCTTGGGGTAACAACAATGTTTCAGTGTCGGTGTCCCTTAAAAGTTTTACGTAATACCAATTGGCTGTAATTTCGTAAATTGTCAGCTGAGCTGTTTATCCTGGAATAACACACAGATATCTTTATCCTTACGTGCTTCCTTTTTTTTTTTTTCAGATTTTGGGTTTGGAACTTGTTGATTCGTAATATGAGTTATGATCATTTACTTTATTAACTAATCAAACAGCATCGTCAATATAATAATGGAACATTCAGAATTTACGACCTTACATTATCATAAACTTCCATAAAATTCAATTATACATTATATACGGTTTTGTACAGTATATAGGGGAGATGTGGGCAATGGCGATCACCTAAGAAAAATGGGTTATTACGCAGTTTCATTTGTAAAATATATTGAAATAAATTTGTAAATACGTACTTCAGTCCTACAATAAGTGTGTAAAATAAAAAGAGGATCATTCTTTCAGTTCGGGAACAGATGGAAAAAACTCAAATTGCTACTTTGGTCGCCATTCCCAGCACATGTTGGTAATGGCGATCAGAATACAAGCTTAATAAACACACATAGTTTCATAGGCAGTTCAAGTTTTTTTTCTACACTGCGCCTTCGAAAGACTGAGAAGCGTCAACTGAATGTTTTATTGACGTTTTTTCAAAGACACGTTACAGATATATCCATGTGATGATTCCACAACAGTGCAGTCAGCATGCACCCACGATCCACAAAGGTTACACCGATACCAAAGGTTCAGTGTTTGACTCTAGTAGGCGTATTACCTATCTTAGGTCTAGCCTCTTTTATAATTTTTGGCAAGTATTACAATGTTTGTTAGGAGTGGCGATCACCATGATGGTAAACCGATCACGTTGATCGGCATTCCCAACATTGCGCCATTTTGAAAATTGAGCTGGTTATTCTGTAAAAAGTAGTTTATTTGAAATATAACTATGTGTCGTGCATTAGACGTAAGTATAACTTTTTATGAATCTTAGTAACTTCAAGATCTTACAACTTAAAATTGTACGTATCGTGAGTTGAAATATGCAGATCCTTATAAGAAAATCAACAAAAACAAGTTTCAGCACGCTGTAGACTTCAGTCTTCTCTGACAACTTCCTCGACAATACACAAGAAACCTTGCTACCTTGCTTGATGGCAGCACTAGTTTGACTTCTCCTCGGGTCACGCAAGAGTGCAAAGTGGGCTGATCGCCATTCCCAACTGATCGCCATTCCCTTCCTTTCCCCTATAATAACAAAGTACATTGACATTATATGATTATGACAATTTGACATTTACATGGCCTGATCTTGGAATATCAATAAGGTAATATGTGCATTGCTGAACGGTTTGAGAAAATATATTATTCTTATTTCTGGGCCAGTGTGTGTGTGGGGGGGGGGGCACAGTAGCTCGGTGGTAGAACGCTTACCTCTCGTGCATTGGGCCCCTGGTTCGATCCCCTGCCAAGTAAGTTTGTGATGGACAACATAGTGTTTGTGTGTTTTCTCGGAGTATCTAGTTCTCTCCCACATTCTCATTCCACCATTATCATCCATTTACTTGTCATCCATTCTCCCATCATCTTTGACTTGTCTTAATCATCTGTGCTCCTGAATCTGAAGCATAATCATGGGACGTTAAACTGAAAGACTTCCTTTTACTTTGTTGGAACAGTGTGAAGAAACGAAGCAGAGAAATTGTATCTTGGTGGTCTGAAGTTGACATGATGGGCTCAATGTTCATGTTGAGTCGCTGCCTTCTTCCAAAATATATTTGTGTCTTCCAACAGCAAGAGTGGCATTCAACTTAGTCTCAAAAGGTTTTCCCTAATTAAAAAGCAATAACACTTCCTGATCAACTATCAAAACTTGTTCCGTATCAGAGCCGTAACTTTTGGGGGGACAAGGGGACAACTGTCCCCCAGGGAAGCTTCCCGCCGTTGGAGGGAGGCCCATTTTAAGACAAAGTTTTCTTACTCCATGTACGATACGAACATGAAATTATAAATGAAGCATCAAACAAGTTCACTACATTACATAAACAAAATAGCACACAAAAGAAAGACGGGGGTGATAATAAGGAACGAAATGATGAAATAGAGATTTCCGAGAAAACCCATGGATATGGTGTTTGTTCACCACAAAGCCTAGTTGACGAGAGCTGGAATCAAACCAGGGACTACATGCATCAGAAGTGAGTGCTCTAACGTGAGGCTATCGCGGTCTCTCACCCTGAATATGATAACAATACAATTTAAGATGAGAAGCGCTGGAGACAATGCACGTCAGCTTACTGGTATCCCGAGAACAATTATTTGCATCACGACACTAGGAAACCTCCATCTCTAACTAACAAGTTGATATGTAGCTACTATAGACGTTGATAATTTGATTGGAAAAATTATCCGAAGTTTACATGAATGCTTCTGTATTGATTTTTATTTATTCTTTTTAAATCAGTCAATGAGCAAAAAAGGAATGTAGCATGTTAAGTGATATGTGCTTAAGACCTAGAGCCTTATTAGTATACATACCGGGCATATCTGCTATCTTCCCTGTAAATCTGGCAGCGCTAACGCCAAATGGAGCAGGATTCGGAGGAGGTATTCCCCCCATGTAAGGGATGTTGTAGCTTCTTTTCGTCTGCGATTTTTCAAAGGAATCAACGACGTTGTATGCTGTGGGCGGAGGTGATAGCTGTAATAAAGAAGTAATTATTTATCTATTACAATTACCAGGAAAATTCAAGAGTACATTAAGAGTATTACCTCAGGTTGAATCTACATAGGTATATAAAGCGTTCATAAATAGGGAAAACATTACTACATATGCTACATATTAGGACTTGAACACAGTCGTTAGCTACTATATCTGATTTCTGTATATATACTAGGTATGTAGAATTAATAAAAATATTCTGAGGCTTTTGAGAACTGCATTTATTGAGTTTTAATAAAAGTGTCTTCTGTTTTACTTACCAATTTATAAAAGAACTACTGTATCTTTTCTCTTCAAAATTTGATATACAGGATGCTTCAAAAAGAATTATCAGATTGGACACCTCAATAACTTTTAAAGAAAACCAAAGAAAAACTGGAACGAAGTGCAGAATACCCAGTAAGTGGCGAAGTTCCCGTAAAGTAAGTATGATAGGTCTGTGTGTCCACCACAAAAATATTGATAACATCCAGGCGCCAACCACTTAGACTAAGGCACTGACATCAATAGAATTCAATGCTGTTGAGGCCCTCTCTTACGCTTTAGTGAGGTACGTGTCCCCACAAGGAAAAGTCACGAAAGGTAATGTCTGTACATCTTAGAGGCCAGCAGTACGCCTTATCCACCGTTGTGTGGCATTATATCATTCAGGAAAGTGCGTATATGTATGCGCCAATGGGGAGGAGCCTCCTCCTGCTGGAATATCACCCGATTTCTCCTGAAGTTCTGAGAAAAGGCAATGCCCGTTCATTCGCGATTTCTCTATCTTCCATACTTTCAGAGCCATTTAGTCGATTCCCTAAAACTCTATTGTGAAACTGATAATTTATGAGTATTCCGCACTTTGTTCTATTTTTTCCTTGATTTTCATTAAACGTTATTAAGCTATCAAATTGCGTCACACTTATTGAACAACCTATAATTATTATCTTGTTATATTGTTGTTACCATTAGGGGAGAAGGGAGGCTGGTCCCTGGATGTGCGGTCCCTGGTTAAATCCCTGACCAAGTATGTTTATTGTGGACAATATCATATCCGTGTGTTTTCTCAATATATAACTCGTCAATAATGTTGAAATTATATAATTAATGTTGTCTACGATACAAAGTATTTCTCGTCTCAAAAAGGAGACGAGAGTCGAGAAGAGAAGCAGATTTTGAAATTCTAGACGAGACAAGATGCGTGACAATTCTTGTCTCTTTTCGAGTCGAGAAATTTCTCTAGTGTCGTAAGGGCAACTAGTTGATTAGTGGGGAGATTAGTAGGCAACTAGTTCCATAATGAGGAGATTAGTAGACTAGTTCACTAGTGGGAGATTAGTACCAACTAGTTCCATAATGAGAAGGTAATTAGGCAACCAGTTCACTAGTGGGAGATTAGTAGCCAATTAGTTCCATAATGGGGAGATTAGTAGCCAACTGGTTCCATAATGGGAATATTAATAGGCAACTAGTTCACTAGTGGGTAGATAAGTACAAACTAGTTCCATAATGAGAAAGTTAGTAAACAACTAGGTCACTAGTGGTAGCTTAGTAGCCAACTACTTCACTAGTGGGAGATTAGTAGCCAATTAGTTCCATAATGGGGAGATTAGTAGACTAGTTCACTAGTGGGAGATTAGTAGCCAATTAGTTCCATAATGGGGAGGTTAGTAGACTAGTTTACTAGTGGGAGATTAGTAGAAACTAGTTCCATAAAGAAAAGGGTAGTAGGCAACCAGTTCACTAGTGGGGATTAGTAGCCAATTAGTTCCATAATGGGGAGATTAGTAGCCAATTAGTTCCATAATGAGAAGATTAGTAAACAACTAGGTCACTAGTGGGTAGAATAGTAGCCAACTAGTTCACTAGTGGGTAGATTAGTAGCCAACTAGTTCCATAATGGGGAGATTAGTAGACTAGTTCACTACTGGGAGATTAGTACCAACTAGTTCCATAATGAGATGGTTAGTAGGCAACCAGTTCACTAGTGGGAGGTTAGTACCAACTAGTTCCATAATGAGAAGGTTAGTAGGTAACCAGTTCACTAGTGGGAGATTAGTAACCAATTAGTTCCATAATGGGAAGATTAGTAGCCAACTGGTTCCATAATGGGAATATTAGTAGGCAACTAGTTCACTAGTGGGTAGATTAGTACCAACTAGTTCCATAATGAGAAGGTTAGTAAACAACTAGGTTACTAGTGGGAGCTTCGTTGCCAACTAGTTCACTAGTGGGTAGATTAGTAGCCAACTAGTTCCATAATGAGGAGATTAGTAGACTAGTTCACTAGTGGGAGATTAGTACCAACTAGTTCCATAATGAGAAGGTAATTAGGCAACCAGTTCACTAGTGGGAGATTAGTAGCCAATTAGTTCCATAATGGGGAGATTAGTAGCCAACTGGTTCCATAATGGGAATATTAATAGGCAACTAGTTCACTAGTGGGTAGATAAGTACAAACTAGTTCCATAATGAGAAAGTTAGTAAACAACTAGGTCACTAGTGGTAGCTTAGTAGCCAACTACTTCACTAGTGGGAGATTAGTAGCCAATTAGTTCCATAATGGGGAGATTAGTAGACTAGTTCACTAGTGGGAGATTAGTAGCCAATTAGTTCCATAATGGGGAGGTTAGTAGACTAGTTTACTAATGGGAGATTAGTAGAAACTAGTTCCATAATGAGAAGGGTAGTAGGCAACCAGTTCAATAGTGGGGATTAGTAGCCAATTAGTTCCATAATGGGAAGATTAGTAGCCAATTAGTTCCATAATAAGAAGATTAGTAAACAACTAGGTCACTAGTGGGTAGAATAGTAGCCAACTAGTTCACTAGTGGGTAGAATAGTAGCCAACTAGTTCCATAATGGGGAGATTAGTAGACTAGTTCACTACTGGGAGATTAGTACCAACTAGTTCCATAATGAGATGGTTAGTAGGCAACCAGTTCACTAGTGGGAGGTTAGTACCAACTAGTTCCATAATGAGAAGGTTAGTAGGTAACCAGTTCACTAGTGGGTAGATTAGTAGCCAACTAGCTCCATAATGGGGAGATTAGTAGACTAGTTTACTAGTGGGAGATTAGTATCAAGTAGTTCCGTAATGAGAAGGTTAGTAGGCAACTAGTTTACTAGTGGGAGACTAGTAGGCCACTAGTTCATTAATGGGCAGATTAGTGGGCAACTAGTTCACTAGTGGAATATTAATGGGCAAATAGTGAAAGTGTAGCTCACTTACATCTTAAATCTCAAACACTTTTTTATTGTCACATGGTTCGTAGTATAAAAACTGCAAGTTGATAAAGTAGTTCTACGAAAATAATGAAGAAGATTTATTTAATACTTAAAGAAACAAGTCATTACACAATATACTCCGATAATAAATATGGTTTAAATGTTGTTAGCCTATATCACATCTTTCATGGACCTCTCGTTACGAGGACGGATTCAGATAACTTCTAGATGAAATTAAGAAAAATATTCAGTGTATAAATTTTTGTTCATAAATTTACAGAACGAGATAAAATATAAGTTCCAAAAGTAGACTAAAAAAGCATTTTGAGAATCGAGGCAAGACTGGAAAATTTCGTTTCGTCTTGTCTGGTGGGGAACACTAGGTATAAATTTGAATATTAATTAATCATTTGTGTGTATTCTACAGGAAAGAGTTGTAGCTTCCTATTTTCTACGACTAAGTCAACAGGAAAGAATTGCCAAACCTGGTGTTTGTTCTTTGTTTTCTTGAGACAATGTGCACCCTTTGACGTCAGTTGCATTTCATTTTCGTACACGTCACATGCAAAGCTTCTTACAAAGTAAGTTATAAGAAGAAAACACATGGATGTGACGGGCGCATGCATCGAAGATTACCTGACATTGACTACATAAAAATTCATCACAGTTGGAGGTATTATTATTATTGCCATCGGTTGAAAGAAAGTCAAACTAAGTATTCACTGTTCATTCCAAGGTTTTGTTGATGTGGAGTTGTATGGAGTTTTCTTTTCAAGTGTATATTACCGTCGCGTGCCACTTGTTTGGCTATCTTTCAAGCACCAGTCGTAGATCATCATTTGGGAAATGTTTGATCAGTTCATCCATTATTTCATTTTGTATTGAACATACCTTGTAATCCAGGGTGGGAAATACGAGACATTTTAAAATCTCGAATCTATAAGTTAATAGCGGTGTCTGCGAACAAAAAACTTGAGATTCAAATTGAAAGTGACTATGTGTGTGACTCTTAATCTCTTGAACCACCCGACCGATCTCGATCAAATTTTTGACGTAGATGCAGTTCTGGCCTGGGAGTGTTTTTAGCTATTCACTTTGACGGTAGAACTTCGGGGATGGGGGGGGGAGAATTATAAAAAAATAAATAAAACTTAATAACTCTTGAGCCAAACGACCAATCTCGAGCAAATTTTCAACATAGATGAAGTTCGAACCTGGGAAGTTTTTTTAAAATTATTTCATTTTGATTGTGGAACTTAGGGGAGGGGAGGAGGGTAAATATATGACAATGAATAAAACTTAATAGCTTTCAAACCACCCGACCGATCTCGATCAAACTTTCAACATAAATAAGGTTCGGACCTGGAATGTTTTCATCGTTTTACTTTGACAGCATAATGTAGGGGAGGGGAACGGATACATATATATATATAAAAAATAAAAGTCACACTGTTTATCGAGAAATTATTAATTAAAGATTTTATTAGCTTGTTATTAAAACTACTTTACTAACCATAAATATTTTTAATTTTGTATCATATTCAATCATTCAGACAACATTAGTGTCCTGCGCTTGGTGGGTTTGCTAGTGGGTGGAGGGTTTGCGTGGGTTTGCTAGTTGTGATTAAAATTGGAAAGAAGAAAAGCAGGATATCGACAGAAATTTAAAAAGGATTAGCATTAAAAGTTATTAAATTTTAAAGACTGTGAGAGTGCATCGTTAAGACGATTATTAGCAAAGTGCAGCCGTAGTTTGGATTTCATTATTTTCGTATTACGAAGATATCGAGATAATAACCAAAGCAACTAATTTCACTTTGCAAGGTAAAGAGGATAACTTGGACGATTATGTACTAGAGATAATACTTTTCATTTTGTTACAATTCCTTCAGTAACGGTAAGGCTACTTAAAAATATGCAAATTTGCAAAATTCTCAAAGAAGCGGGGTTCTTGGGTTACGTATTCACATTACCACATTTTTCACTGGATTTCTAGCGGTATTGTCCATGAATGTTAAGGAATGTTTGAGTCATTTCATTGGTAGCAATGATAGCAGCTATATACGCATACACCCTCCGAGACCAGTTTACAATGCAATATTTAATAATTATTAACGCTTGTACAAAAATATGAAAATAAGTGCATCAGACATATATTTAAATGTACACCACCATCCTGACATCTGTCCGGAAAAAAATTAACAACATCCTAAAAATCATGAACAAGGCCAGCCAGCCTGCATATTTGCGGATCCCAAAGCGTTTCAAGTATCCTCTGATCTTATTGGCCAAAATAGATAGGACATCAAGAAACATGACATACGTATAGTAGAAAGCAAACACCAGCTGCTGTCGGCCCTCGTAGCCGAACGTGCTAGTAATGGAAATCACTTTTGGCGTGGGTTCAAACCCAGCCCAAGGAAATAATTTTTTATATTTTCTAAATTTTCATAACACTTTTTTCATTAAAATAAGCTTGGAGTTTTACTATACAAATCCATAGTATAAGTGGTATTATTATTATTATTAGTAGTAGTAGTAGTAGTAGGAGGAGGAGGAGGAGTAATAAAAGTAATAGTAAAAGTAATAATAATAATAATAATAGTAAAATAGTAGTAATAGTAGTAGTAGTAGTAGTAGTAGTAGTGTACAAGGAGGAGGAGGAGGAGTAAAGTAGTAGTAGGAACGGGTTAGAAGCTCCGCAGGGGTTGGTTGGGTTTTGTTCTCGACATCAAATGGGCAAATTAAGGACATGCTCAAATTTTTCTGTACATTTTACATGACCAACTTAAAACAGCTTGTTACAGTAGCGTTTGAAAAAAAATGCAGGGTAGTGCGCGAATATTGAAACTCTTCGGGTCGGCGAAAATGCAGCGAGCCTTCGGATTTGAATTCCGGCTCTCCTATAGTAGTTGTAGTGGTTGTCTTAAATTACCTTGAAAATTTTCAAATTTGGCATTTGGATCACGTACCACTTTTAAAATTCCTTAATGCACACCTTACTGCCGCTCTAGACGTGAATGATCCTATGAACATGCTTAAAAATCTGACATGAGTACAAATTGGTCTTTCAATGGCTTGTAAGTTTTTTTTCTCGTGTTTAAAATATAGGTATTTTACCCAAAGAGTGCGTTCAACAAAGCATTAGCCTTTAGCCCCAATTCCATCTCCCCATGAACTTGAGTACAAGCGATAGCGATGCATAGAACACGACTCTGAAGGAACCAGAGTGGTCAGATGTACCGTTCCTGCGTAATCGCGTTCCAAAGTGTGGGATGTCACGAGATGGTACCAGTATCGAGGTGCAGCTGCAAAATCGCCTCTTAACGCCTCGAGGGTATTTATACAAGTATAAAGTATGCAGCTATCACGTTATAGTGGTCACAGATACGTATAACTCTGTATCGCATTAAACTCGTTGATCAAGCTCATTGTTGCGAGTCTGGAGCACGTACAGTAGGATGTTCTTCACACATGGCCACCATTATTTGATACTTCTCTTACGGCCACAATTATGAGGTTGTTGTGCTCAGTCATCGATGGTCCAATGTTTCTCTTCGCATTGAAAATGCTTCCGATGATCAGAATGTTTCTGATTGAGTTTCATAAACTAAAGTGCCACGTCGATCTCAACTTCGATGCTGGCGCCATCTTGTGGTATCCCACACCTTTGGAACGCGATATCTCTCAGGAACGGTGCATCTGACCACTCTGGTTCCTTCACAGTCGTGTTCTACGCATCGGAAGCTATCGATTGCAATCACGTTCGGGCAAATTCATGCGGAGACGAAATTGGGGCTAAACCTGGACGCACTCTTTGAGAGTTAGCCTACTCTTAAATTTTGATAGAGTTAGTACATTTAAACTTTGGCATGTTCTGTTATCTATAAAGTTTACATGTTGAAATTAGTTGCTCCATTCAAATTTTGGTTGCACTCATACCAAAATTCTGGGTGATGTGCTAATTATTAAATTTTGGAGAGGACTAACTGTCTAATTTGGGTAGAGCAACTAAATGTTATATATGGAAGAAAGTACATAACAAAAAATTTAACTTACAAGGCATACAAAGTAACAATTTCTACCAATGTCAAAAATTTAATAGTAGAACCAAACATGTTCGCTGGTTCATATACTCCGAGTGGAGAGCATTATTAAATTTGAACTCCTTGCAGACTGGCTTTAAAATACAGTGCTTCTCTCAGCACAAAAAAAGATTTGTGTGTTTTCTAAAAATTCGTACAAAAGAATTTGATATTTCTGAAAACTACAAAGTATACTCTTTCAAAAGATATATAGGGTGTTACAAAAATGTCGCACAATATTTTCTGAACAGATTCCTCACACCAAAATAAGAAAAAAAGTTCATATGGACCAGTGCTCAAAAGTGGATAGTTTCGGAGTTACAGGGTGCCGAAAACGTGAAACTGTAAAAGTTCATAGTTCCACTACTATGGGATCTATCGTAGCCAGGTTAAGACATCACTGAGTCACTGGTATGTGAACTATCCAAATATCCGTGTTTAAAAATGCTTCAGCACTTGCGCTCCAATTGAAACATACATTTTTCAATGGAGCAGGTATGACTTCGAGTGTCATGTTCTATACCTCACTTTTTACGTTGCGTTGTTTTCGAATTACAGCCCTCTGAAGTTCATTATTCCCACGATTTCGGCACCTTATATTGCCGAAACTATTGTAACGAAACACCCTTAATCCCTTTTCTTTCACAATGACCACCCCGGGCCAAAATCCGTACTTGAAAGAATGAGAGAAGAACACATATCTAACCTTCAAATTACAGACCTGCCCTCCAGGGAAATAATCCTGAAAAAAAGTGGGGAGAGTTTTCGCCGGTACTGTATTAAAAGGCCGCGTAGCGCACCCAGATAATGGATATGTATCACTCTCACTTTTAATACACAAAACTCAAGCAAAAAAAAAAAATATTTCCGTTATTTTAGGAAGTTACTTAGCAATGACAACCCTACTATTTCAAATGAATAAGGATAAACAATTTTATTATAAATAAAGAAAAAAATCAAAAAAAAAAAATAATACACAAAATATTAACAATTGGATAATAATAAAAACCCTACAGTTCCTGATGGAAAACAGCCTAGAATACATTTTTTGTCAAAAGCGCCATTCCAAGATGGCCTATAGCAACCTCCAATTTTCTCATCTTTAAGTAGTCAAATTTTTAATTAGCAAAATCATACACTTGCTCGTGTCTAAATATGTCAATCCTTAAATAATCGTTTTTCAAATACATTTGAGTATACTCACGGAAATTCCACTGATAAATTTTTCACCATTTTCCACAAAAACAATAATTTAATTTAACAAAGTGTAAAGAACAAACACTACGTACCTTAAACAGTGACCAACTGACGATCTACGTCAGTTGATCCATGGCTTCCATTCCGGGTTCGAAACCAACCAATCACAATCCGGATTCTAGATCACGAGGGCCTCGTTATTTTACATTACCAGCTGGTACCAGATATTCGAATATACTTTTTCAAATCATTACACATCTGTTTGAGACCAGAAAGGGTGGATGGAAGAGGTAAAGGGAGAATAAGGTCGTATGTCTCCATAAAATAAAAGATGGCGCCATCTACTTCCTAATAAATCCATAATGATAAGTTACCTATATATATATATATATATATATATATATATATATATATATATATATATATATATATATATATATATCACCCAAATCCACATTACATATTTGTGACAATCCATGTCGTCACACTATCCTTCACTGACCAAAGTTCTAGATGACTTTTTGCTAGTCTCGGAGTCGGGACTCAGCTCCCGAAGTTTGTTCAGATAGTTTCTTACCACCCTGTATATATATATATATATATATATATATATATATATATATATATATATATATATATATATATATATATATATATATATATATAAACCTGTTAACCATCAGATCGTGTCTTGTGACATTGACATGTATATTCCTAACAGTTAAGAAAATATTATTTGTAATACAGAGCTAATTCATGCAAAATATATTTAAAATTCAATAGATTTTTCACCATTTATTAGAAAATTATCAGAACCGGAATACTTGTGAAGAAATTCCTTTCATTTTTTATAAGAAAATTATCAGAACTGAAATCCTCATGTAGATGTTCCAAAATCTGATTAGCATCTATATATGATAAATAGTTCGATTCCATCAGCAACAGCATAAACGAGAACACGATACGTGTTCAAGTAAGCTTTCCATGTATGAAAAGAATGTATTTGAACTACCTCAGCGGCACAAGTTTAAACACAGTAATCTCAATAAATGTGGAGAGAAGACATGCTGAGAATATAGCTTCCAGTTTATTCACAATCTAAAATATAAAGCACAAGGCGGGCTATACACATCGTTTGGGCTACTGAGCGTCCATAACGGATATAGTCCGGCGCTCGTCTAGAAAGTGTTAAAGGAGTTATCTGAGGCAACTGTCAAATTTGAAGATACTCAGGAACATTTGAGACAAATTGGCGCCATTAGTTCTTTCCCGATTGCGAAGAAAGACTGGAGACCAGAAGTATACGCTCTTGTAATAGAAATTTTTATGTACTCCTTCTAGGAATTGTACCGGAAATTTCTGTCGCGGAGAATTCATGAGATGAGACCAATAAACACACCACGAAAGGGATGCTACTAATACTCACCACAAGATGTGAGAAGATAGAATCTTTATGACTTGGATTAGGATTATAAATTAGATTTCTGGGCTTTCGGCATCTATGGCCATATTACCTCGTGAGGTATGAGGAATGACGTCTCTCGGTGATCACACTCTAAGAGGAAAGGGAAGGAAGGAAGCGGCCTAGGACCTATATGTTAGGTACCCTCCCGGCATTTCCATGGTGTGAATGAGGAAAATCCACGAAAATCTCACTTAGAATTTGAAAAATCTTTTACACTGTTTCGACCGAGTATTCCCATCGGAAAACGAACCCGGGACTGCTTGTACCAAAGACTAGAGTGTTAGTGACTACGCTACCACTGGCGCAAATTCTGGAGGGATGAGAGGGACATGTCTTCTTCAATCTTGGAACTGGGGGGACTGTCACCCTCAATAATCCGATTTGAAATGTGCTTTTTGGAAAAAAAAAATGTGATGATTTGTGTCCGATTGCCACAAAGGAAAGTGAGATGAAATCGTTGTCCCCCCAGAATAAGCCTCAAACCTGCCCCTCCCAATGTTGAAGACAAATCTGCTCCCTTATCCTCCACAGAATTGTTTTTCAACTTCACAAATATTTTAAGCATCGTTTAACAAAAAAAAGAAAAAGAAAAAAAGAAAAAAGAAAGAAAAAGAAAAAGAAAGAAAGAAAAGAAAAGAAAACTGTCTTACTTGTTCCCCATAATGTTGAAGACAGATTTGCGCCGCTATACGCTACGCGCAGCCACAGAATCTTTGTGACAAGACAGCTTTAGCTCTTGTCTAATAGACAATTCTAGATACTGCAAAACTAATGTAATGAAATTAAATTCCGAGGATCGAACCAGGGACTAACGCACCAGAGGTAAGCGCTCTACCACTGAGTCATTCATTACAAAGTCAACATTTAATTATTTAAATATTGTACAATTCCGAAAAGTACTACGATAAAATTCAACGATCTATCTACATTTTATAATATAATTGGAATATAAAAAGCTTTCTTACTTCAATCACGAATACTACGCTTTCTATAAATTTTGGTATATTTATGTCTATAATGTTACAATTTCCACTCCTGAATCCACTCTTTCATTTTAAAATTTCACTTTCCCATGTCAAACTCAGGTTGCCAATTCTCACTCCAGCCTCACTTTAGCTTCACTTCTTCTTTTTGTTACGCTACACAAAATACGTATGTTCTAAGATGGGGGGGAACTGACATTTAAATTTAAATTCTTGTTTGCTCAAACTGATTTTTTTTCTTTTCTTTTTTGGATGAGAGTGACGTTCAAGAAGTAGGTGAGATAGATTTTCGTACCCCTGTTTCATTCTTTCCTCTTCGCCCCCTTTTATTTCCATCTCCCTATGAACTATTGTCATCAAACATTCACTACTACTTCCCCTGCTGTACGTTCTTTTTCAAACCCCCTCCCCAATATTCTCTTTATTCAGCACCTTTCCCACCTCACCAAATACATCGGATCATCACGAATAATGCAATAGAAAAAGATTAGGGCAGGGGTTGAGACCAGCAAATGGAGAAGATTAAGTTTAAAAAGCAAACGTAAGAAACATATGAAGGGGGATAGAAAACATCTTTTTTCGCTAAAGTAAGAGACGAGACTGAAAGAACAATTTATTTTTTCGTTTTAGAACTAATGTATTTCGATTTAAAGCGACTCCCAATAACAATAACAACTTTTGCAGTGCCCTAAGGTACAATTAGTCTTACCTCTAAATCACGATAAGCAAAAACCATATACAACTATAGATATGCCATACTGACTTGATCCCTAGTCTTCCGTTGCAAGCGCTGCTATCGGCTGAAGGAAATCCATTCGCTTTCTCTCGCTTAGCAATAGCTGAACCATTATTGGCTCAACGCGTGGGTGTGTGCGGGTGTGAGCGTTAGTTTGCATTTTTGCCACGGCTCAAGACATTTTGGCAGCACAATAGAAACATGTTGATTTATTGTTGGACTACTTACATTTGTATTCCTCCGCATAAATAGTTTACTACTTTTTAACTATTACTTTTACTATAAAATGACCATGTAAAACTACAACATTATAAGTGGCGGATCTAGTCTGGGGCCGAGGGGACCAAGGCTCCCCAGTTTTTTGACTGATAAAAATAATTCAAGTTATTATTTATATATTTTTGAAATTTTATGGTAAGCGTTGCCTTTTATTCTTTATTGGAAATTTTTTGGAACATTAGATTATATTTTCAGTTACAGTTTTTCTATTATGTCATATATAAAAGAATACTTGAAGTCCACAATATCAACGGCCAACCTAGTTATAATATCAATTGGGAGAGAGTTAAGTTGGAGACTTCTGGAGGACCCACGAAAAATTGAAAATCAATATGCAAACTCAGGCACTCGACGAATAAATTCTTGAATGAATCACGATTACGTGTTATATCACAATGTGCTGGTAGGAAAATAAAAGAAAATGAAGACAAGAAACGAACAAAGATGTGTGCTTTCTCTTTGAGAGGCAAAATTAATTGTTACAATTTCTTACTATTCTTTATGCTTCAAAGTTTTGCTGAATGATGCATATTATTCGTAATCGGAAGAAAAGAGTATTCAAATAAAATTAATATTCATGTTCCTAGTATTCATGAAATTGTCACTTCTTTGCGTGTTCCTTGCCAAATTATTCACAGTACGAAAAGAAAGCTTTTGAATTAATGGGCTGATTCAAAACTTCAGACAATTCTTTTTTTTTTTTTTCCTTTTAATAATGTTGGAGATACATTCATACGGCAGAGCAACTTCTCTTTGACTAGCTTCACCAGGTGGCATTAATTAACTGCTCAAACAACAGCTAAGTCGTGAAATATACATGAAAAAAGATATAAAGCGATCTGCGTAAACTCATGATAGGCTATACTTATCATAGTCTGGATTCTGGTTGGCCTCACCAGTTTTTACCTTTTAGATCCGCCACTGAATATTATTATCAATACTTAAAATATAATACAGATTATGTAATGTATTGCAATCGAGTATTATAGAAATACACAAATTTAAGCATGCGAATTGATTTTGGTGCCAATTCATCTGTACAGCCGTGTTCTGGTTTTAAAGTCAGAAAGACAGGTAACGTGAATCCTGTTTTAGCGAGTGCTGCGAGTATTCTGCACGTGAAGGACGTAAATTGCTAAAATGCAAGTATTTCATTCGCTACTACACGTGCGAGAATGTGGGAGTAAAGCATCATTGGCCAATCACACTTATAAAGGTAACCAAGAAAATTCTGTCTCGTTTTGTGGAGGTCTGTATTCAATTGGCCCTCACATAGTGAGTTGAATGCGAATGGAGATAAGGCGAACGTCAGTTGTTGGTGTGGATATATCCAACATACTACCTTACCTGGTTGTGACAGTTCAGTTACTCCGTGTTACTCCGCCTTTGCTCCGCATAAGGACAGAGTGAACATGGGACTTCCACAGAGCATCATAACAGCGTGTATACTGTGCCAGTTCTAACTGGGGTTAGACGCCTCTCCAACGAAGCGGAAGATTTGCCAGGCCTTTGGTGCGGGTTGTGACTACGCGGACAGTGAGGCGGTGTTTAACAAGCTTAAGGATGGTGACGAAACACTTGAAGAGGCATTACGTGCCTGAAGACCAACACATGTACAAAATGAAGATCTTCAGGCAGCAATTGAGGCGAAGAGTGACCAGATATGTGAGGAACTGGGACTACAATTCAGTGTGAGTGGAAAAACCATTCGACAAGCACGTCCATCAACTTGGGAAGTACTACAAGTTGGATCGATGGGTCTCACATGATTTGATACCGGGCCAGAAAGCAACGCGAGTAGACACCTGTGTTTCTTTGCTGTCTCGTCTGAGGAAGGAGCCATTTCTTGATAGGGTGTTGACATGTGATGAAAAGTGGGTCCTGTACGAAGCTCCACGGCGCCATCACCATTGGTTAGAATCCCATGAATCGGTTCCAAACAGCCGAAACCAGCACTGCGCCAGAAGAATGTCCTTTTGTATGTTTATTGGACTGCTTACTGTATCGTGTATCGGGAACTGCTACCAACTGGTCAGAGCATCCATGTAACTGTACCCGCAGTTGAGTCGTGTTCAAGAAAAAATCGAAAGTTTGGAGCCAGCACTTCTGAATCACAAAGATCTTCATGTTATAAGACAACAGTAAACCCCACGTGGCTATGATGACTCCGGACACCATTCTACACCTGCGAAATTCTATTGCATGCGCATACTTGCCGGACATTGCCCCGTCCGATTATTACCTGTCCCATTCCTTGGACAATCACCTTCGAGGACGTCAGTTCAAATTCCTAGTAGAGGTGCAAAATGCACTTGATACCCTCTTCGCTTCACGGCACGCCAAGTTCTACCGCGATGGAATCCATGGCTTTCCAGAACCTTGGCAGAGGGTAGTTGTTACTGATGGGGAATATTTTTGATCTTCTAGGTACGTCTTAGGTGACATATCGATGTTCGAAGGTGGTGGGTGAAAAAGCGATAGAACTTCCTTGGTTACCTTTATCATCAGTCCGAACGATACGAATATATTTTTTTTATCTCCGTTTATAGGTAAGCTGGAAAAATAGTAATTTTAATTTGATTATAGATTTTAAACATTAGTTGTTATACTCCAAGCCTTCGGCTCGTTGTTCACTAAGTGCACTTTCAGTCCCATCCTAAGATGGGTGGGCCGTAGAAAGTTACGCCTTCTCTTTGTAGATGCCATGTTTCAGCAGGACAATGCCTAGTCAGATGTAGCGAGGAATGTGCAAGTTTTCTTTGCAAAATGCCAGGTATCACTAATTCCCCGACCTCCTCGGTCGCCTGACATGTTGTCCACCGACCATGTCTGGGATATGACACCTTCTTGATTTCATACCATGATGTCTAGGGGTGCTGATCTCAGCAAGTGGTGGACTCACACCATACTGATTTTTCAAGGTCACAGTGATGTATATTTCTGTAATTCTAATCATTTGTGTCTTGTCATGTACCTAAACTCTAATAAATTTCGGTGGGGCCGCGGTGACTCAAGTAGTCCCGAGTTTGATTCCCGGTGGGGGCACTCGGTCAAAAAAGTGTAAAACGCTTTTTCAGACCAGCCCCCTGAATGAGGTTTTCCTGGGTTTTCCTCATTCACACCAGGCAAATGCCGGGGTGGTATCTAACTTATAGGTCCCAGGTCGCTTCCGTCATTCCCCCATCCTTTCTTCCTTCCTTTTCCTCGGAAAGTGTGCTCGCCGAGGGACATCATCCCTCAAACGTGGCGGGCTAAATGGCCTTAGGTGCCGAAAGCCCAGAAATCTAAAATCCTTCCTTCCTTTCGCGGTGGCTCAGTGGTAGAGCTTTTACCTCTGATGCATGAGGTCCCTGGTTCGATCCCAGCCCGGGCCAAGTGAACTTTGTGGTGAACAAACACCGTGTGTGTGGGTTTCCTCGGGGTTCTCCCGTTTCCTCCCACTTCCTTCATTCCACCATTTGATTCATTTCTCATCATCACCGTCTGCTTTAGCCTAGCCGGCATAACAGTGGGACGTAAAGCTCAAAGGTTTCAATTCATTTTAAAAAAAAATAAATTTCGGTGTTCTAGCTAGGTCTTTCTGGGTGTTTCAATTTTCATACACAGCAGTATATAATGTTATGGAACTTAATGAATTTATAGACATGTTGGGTACAACTTGGAGCTGAATACGATGGATTATGCAGAAACCATGCCGCTCGAGGGTTCAGATGGGAAAGTAATAAGTGAGAATCAAACATATAAACACTGTGTGTATTAACGATTATGGCCATTTTCCGAGTCGTGACTTTGAGGCGCTTCAGGAAATTCAGGCTTTGGCAGCAAAGTGATTTAGATATGCTTTCCAGATGAAGTGAGTGTGGTTAATGACTCCAAGATACGTGGCTGTTCTGGTTTGGATAATTGGAGTACCCTGAACCTGAACTGAGAGCAAAGACGCGTTTCGGAGGATCTTGGAACGCTTGGGAAGTGGTACTGTATAGAAGTTCTAGCTTGCATTTTCGCTGCGTACCACTTACAAGGTATGTACACTCTTGAAGTGTCCCCTCGGGACTCGTTAGAGACCTGCACGGACCGGGCTTGGGCGGGCCGACTCTATTATTTCTTTGGGCCGGGCCGGGCTTGGGCGGGCCGACACTGTTATTTCTTTGGGTCGGGCCGGGCTTGGGCTGGCCGACACTGATTTCTCTTCAGGTCGGGCTGGGCTGGGGCCGATCAATTGCAATTCTTTAATAATTATTGACTTTCGTTAAACGATAATTGGAATAAAGCCAAACGTTGAAGAAGTGTGTCCGTGTAAAATGTTACAAAGAATGCAATAGCTATTTACAGTTTGTGTTGCTTAGCTGCTCCACTTTTACTATAGAGGATTGCAGGTATTATGCGGTAAATTGAGCTCTGACCTTGACCTTCACTGAACTCAAAATATAACAAGAAGGGGTGGGAATGCTTTGCCTGTCGCTAAACAATATTGCCATCTTCACTTCATGCTAAAAATCAATTAAGTTAGATTTTTGTTACAGGGAATGGAGTTTTTGTTCTCTCGATGACAGGCAAAGTTCAAGGAGGCAATGGTACCATTCGGGAGGCAAGCGTCAGGTTGTAAACCAGAGTTTAGAAAAGGTTTCTGAGGTTAGGTCAAACTTAGTACTAAATTTTGAGAAAGATTGGGGCTCGAGCTAATTTTTAAAAAAAAATATCGGGCCGGGGTCGGGCCAAAAACTTTTAAAATTTATCGGGCCCGGGCCGGGCTTGGGCCAAGAATTTTAAAAAACTTATCGGGTCGGGCCGGGTTCGGGCCGAAAATCTTCTAAACTTTTCGGGCCCGGGCTGGGCCGGGCCTAGGTACGTTCGGGCTGGATTGGGCTCGGGCCGAAAAATTCGGCCCGTGCAGGTCTCTAGGACTCGTGTAAAATTGATTCAAGCGCAAAGTTTTCCACGACCCAATGTGTATTGTACTAATTTTAGCGGCCCATACTAGTAATTTGCATATTTATGAACCTTCATATATCCGAAATTCAATCGTAAACTACTATAACTCTCGGACAGAAAATTGCTTATAGTTTCTTCATATATAACTTGGCATAAATGTGAGTATATACAAAACAAATTAGATCAAATACTGCTTTTCTTACACATATTACACACCCGGCCACCATCTTGGTTCCGTCATATTGGTTTCAACTTTCGTTTTTTGAAATGGGAATAGGTGCAAGTGATACATCAAATTCTTGAGCAATTTTCTCGAGAATTCACTGGTGTAGTGAGTTTTACAGTATCTTGCTTTTTGTAAGGTATTGCATGTTAAACGCCAGATACTTCTCAATACTGAACCAAATAGAAAGTTGTGCAGGGTCGCGTGTGTATTGTGCTAATTGCTGATGCCCATATAGGGGACTATACATGTTTATGAAACTTCGTGAACCAATTCTGTAAGCATAAATATACACGACATTAAGCACACTAGATGAATGTCTAAAATAACTAATGCAAATTGAGACGACCAGATTTGGGTGCAAACCTACAATTTCCGAATTGACTGTGTCTGTATGTATGTAAGTCCAGAGATTATTTCATGAACGATAAATCACGCAAAAGGTTACATATACAAACGGTCTACACTGCACAACACACCTTTCTGAACTGCTCTGTCCTTCCCTGCGTAACTTTTTATTTGGTTCAATATTCGTGAAGTGCCTAACATTTAATATACAATACCTTGCAAATGGTACAATATACAGTAAAACTCAATACACCAGTGAATTCCCGAGAGAATTGTACATGAATTTGATGTGTCACTTGCACCTATTCCCATTTGAAAAACCGAAAGTTGAATCCAATATGGCGAATCCAAGATGACGGCCGGAGGATGAATCCAAGATGTAGCATGTGTCGAAGAAGCAGTACTTCATCCAATTTCTTTTGCATATGCCTACATGATGTCCAGTTACATCTAAAGAAACTAAAAGCAATTTTGTATCCAAGCGTTATAATAGTTTATTATTGAAGTCCGGATATATGAAGGCTCATAAATATGGAAATTACCAGTATGGGCTGCTAAAATTACACTGTACAATGCACGTTGTGGAGCGGAGAATTTTGCATTTGAATTTATTTTACACGCACGAATGCATCCTGTTAATTCTCCAACAAGTGACGCAGTTGATGTTTTCGTGCAGATTATGATTAATTTGTTGGATTATCGTATCCCAAGGTTAAAAAAGCATTATCACCTGCATATTGAAATAAATACATGTCAGGAGAATCAAAGGAAAGCCGGTCACAAAGAGGATGTACAATAAAGATGATAGAACAGACCTTTGAGGAACCTCTGACTAAAGGAAGGATTTAGGGATTTAGATTTCTGGGCGTTCGGCATCTAAGACCATTTAGCCCTACACGATTTGAGAGATGACGTCCCTCGGCGAGCACACAATCCGGGGCAAGGGAAGAAAGGAAGCGGCCTGGGATCTATAAATTGGGTACCAACCCCGGCATTTGCCTGGTGTGAATGAGGTAAACCCAGGAAAACTTCATTCAAGGTGGCTGGCCGGAAAAAGCGTGTTACACTTTTTCAACCGAGTGACCCCACCGGGAATCGAACTCGGGACCGCTCGCACCGAAGGCGAGAGCGTTAGCGACTACGCTACACGGGGACACTGACCAAAATAAAATAGGATGACTATTAACAAAGACATAAGAAAGACGACAGATCAAAAAGTGGTATATTAAAAGAACGTAAGCAGTGTGACATTTAAGGTGAATAAGCTTGTGAAGAAGTGCAAAGTCCCAGGTTTTGTCAAAAGTTTTTTCCAGGTCAAAGAGTAGACAGCAAGAAGGTTTCATGAAATTGTAGTGAGTTGTGTTGAGGCTGGCGAGGCGAAGAAGCTGATCGTTGATGGGATATAAAGAAAGAAATCCAGCTTGGTGAATAAGAAGGATGTTTTTAGTTTCGAAATATGAATGTAATCTCTTCACAATGACGCATACAAGGATTTTACTGAAAGTAGAAGTCGGCTGTATAGGACGGTAGGATGATGTTTTTCTTGGAGGCTTGTTGGGATTTAGGAACATCAGAGTTTTCGAAGTTTTCCAGTCTGTTGGAAAGAAGCCAATTCTGAGAATGAATGTGTAGATGATTGCAAACAAATCTAATAGTAAATGGGGACTTTTTGATGTGTCGATACGTTATATTGTCAAAGCAAGGAGTTGAATTTGTTTTACGGTTAACAAAACTAATCATTTCATCGATAGAGAAATAGGTTATAAGAGCATAATTCTAAAGCGTATGAGTTACGTTAGGCTGTAAGTGAAGAGAAGCAGGACTGATGTGATAAACAGGATGTGGAGTGAAGAAACAGATAGCAGTTGCAGGTGTGAAAATAACCTGAAACCAATCGGCAGAGACTTTTCTTTCTTTTGATCAATTTGGAGCGGTACGATATTGTGAAGAAGAGGATAATGCAGTTTTGTGTATTTGCCGCAAAGGACATCAAATCGTCTCGAAACTTTTGTAGGAGGCTAGTTTCGTTCAGACAATTGCAAGTTCTGATCCAGTGTATCAGTTTAGAAGCTTTGGCGTAATTTCGAACAGTACGCTGTAGCTGGGTGTGATGAATAAGAATGTTAGCATTTCTATAGTCCGCGTCACCTGAATTGACGTGCGGCATCAGCCAATAAGCTCGCAGTGTGTTGTTACTGAATGTTCAGGGAGGAATTTAATCATTCATAATTAATTTTGTTCGTATTTGTGGACAATTATGAATGATAAGATTCCTCCCTGAAGGTTTAGTAACAGCGCAATGCGAGCTTATTGGCTGATACTACACGCCAATTCGGGTGAAGCGGACTACAGTACGGATATATTCTCGATAGAACTGACGAGAACGGTGAATCGTGGGCAAATAGTGAGGTGGAAGACGTGATTTATACGGTATGAAGAAGATGGATGGAATGTAAAGTTCTGATGCACGATTGATAATTGAATTGATGGTATTAATGCGTTTGTATAACTGCTCTTCTGTTGTTGGTGATTGAAGATGGTGTAAAGACTGGCATTCATTGAACTTGTGCCAATCAGCCTTATCATATCGAAGAGTTGACCGTGAATGTGGTGGAGCATCAGGATCACGGAAAGTGCCAAAGTTTGTCGTTAATACGTGTGTGATCGCTGCCAAGAAGTACAACACACCTCTAAAGTAGTGCAATAGAAAACTCGAAATACAAACGTTACGCAAGAAAGCTGAGGATCATAATGGTTTCCCCTATGGTTACGTATCTTTCAAATGTACAAAAGTCTCCGTTTCTTTTCCAGGAGAGCACCAAATTTTAGGTTCTGTTTAATTGTTGGAATAAAAATTTAAGTATACAAGCTTCACATTGTTAATCAATAAACTCACGTATATCAAAATGTATAATATTATTGATGATGTACTGCACACAATTTCCATGTCTTTATTGAGTTTCTACCACCGAGAGATTACCATCTACAGTGCAAGTGACAAATCTTTTTGACTAAGATAAAAGCTTCTAACTTCAGAGGAAGGTATGCATTGAATGTAGTTTAAAATCTGCGCCTAAGTAAAAAGAAAACTGCTCAGAGATGAGTACAAATCAATCGACTGATCTCGATAAGTTGAATAAAATAAAATCGTGTGATGACCATAAATCCTTTGAGTAATATTCGAGAAAATGAACAAAAAAAGATTTTTTGTAAACCTAATAATTGATACTGGAAGCAACCGCAGTCCAGTGGTTAAAGCGTTGGATTCATGTCCGCGTGGTCTCGGCTTCGATTCTTGGCCAGTTATTCCCAAGTTTTGGCGTCTATCCAGCGTCGTGAAAACAAGACGTGGCGGCCATTCTTAGGAACATGGCGTCGCAGTGCGCAGACCACGTGTTCGTCGCTGGCTCGGTGTAGTTCAGCCGGTCGCCAACAGATGGCGTGGAGCGGCTTAGTCCCACAAATCGGGTCTTTGTTCCAAGTGGTTTTGTTCTTTCAATAATGATACTGTTCGATAAGATGAAGCTGATATGGAAGAATACATAATAAGTTTTCGTTTCACAGTGACTTCTAAACTATGGGAAATTAGTACTGAAACTTGAGTAGTACATACAGGGTGTTCCAAAATGATCTTTCCAATTTTGATTGCGTATAAGTCAGAAATATATATCTATAACTACTGGTTGCAATCTATATTATAAAATTGAAAGTGACTATGTTTGTAACTCTTAATCTCTTGAACCGCTCGACCGATCTCGATCAAATTTTTAACGTAGATGCGGTTCTGGCCTGGGAGTGTTTTGTAGCTATTAACTTTGAGGATAGAACTTAGGGGAGGTACGAGGGAGACATTGAAAAAAAAAATAAAACATAATAACTCTTGAACCACCCAACCGATCTTGATCAAATTTCCCATGTAGATGAGGTTCGGGACTAGGATGATTTTTATCATTTCACTTTGACGGAGCAACGTAGGGGAGGGGGAAGAGGGAAGATATACAAAAATCAATAAATATAAAAGTAAAAGTGACTATGTTTGTGAATTAAGAACTCTTGAGCCACCCGATTGATCTCAATCAAATTTTCAACACATGAAGTTCGAATCTGGGAAGTTTTTTATCACCTCATTTTGAGAGTAGATCTTAGAGGAGAGAGAGGGAAGGAGGGGAAATATATGAAAATGAACAAAACTTAATAACTCTTGAACCACCCTACCGATCTCGACCAAACTTTCAATATAGATAAGGTTCGGACCTGGGGTGTTTTCTTCGTTTCACTTTTAAAGTGCAACGAAGAGTTGGGGGAGGGGTAGATATATGTTAAAAAAGTAAAAATAATAGTGATTGTCTTTGTGACTTCATCAGGCTTTAACTACCCGACCGATCTTAACCAAGTTTTCAATATAGATGAGATTCAAACCTGAAGTGGTTTTTATCATATCGCTTTAACGGTAGAGCTTAGGGGAGGGGAGAAATCTATAAAAAAATAAATAAAACTTAGTAACTCTTGAACCACCAGACCGATCTTGATCAAACTTTCAACATAGATAAGGTTCGGGCCTGGGATGTTTTCGCCATTTCATTTTTACGGTGCAACCTAAGGGAAGGAGAGGAGGAGGCGATATATGTAAAAAGAATAAAAATAAAAGTGACTGTCTTTGTGACATCATCACGCTTAAACCACCCGACCGATCTTAATCAAATTTTCAATCTGGATGAGGTTCGGACCTGGGGTGGTTTTTATCGTATCATTTTGGCGGTAGAACTTAGGGAGGGGAAGGAGGAGAGAGATATATAAAAATAAATAAAACTTAATAACTCTTGAACCAAAGAACCGATCTCGATGAAATTTTCAACCTAGATGAAGTTCGAACATGAGCTGATTTTTGTCATTTCACTTTGACGATGTAACTTAAAGAAAGGGGGAAATACATTTACAAATGATCGAAAATGACCGATATTAGTGTCAAATCTATAATGTTTGAGGTCGCTGAGGTGAACAGTGACAGTTCTGATGCCTTTTAAATGCAAATTGAGTCCCGCAAATTGTGGGAGGGGAGGGAGAATATATAAAAATCATTGAAAATTATCAATATCAAGGAGTGCTTTAGTAATAGTAAAAAGTGACTGACTAACGAAATATATTACTATTTTTTCTTAATTTAACCTAGCGAAGCGGGTAATTGATGCTAGTAGATTAATAAGATCAAAGATAGAACCTATTTCATATCAAAAAGCCATTACTTGCTGTGCCTTACTGTTTTTATTCTATGGCGATACTGGATAAAACCGGAATTCATTAGTTTGGAACAATTCCGAATTCAACAGATGGTTAAGATAGGAGATAGGACCTATTTTTGGGAAGCTGAATCGATTAGACCCTACAAAAAAACTGCATATCGATATCTCTTACCGCTTTTTTCTACAGAAGTCAATACTGAACTGGAATAAATTTAAACCACTTCTGGTTTTGATAGAGTTTCGCGAGTTGTGATGGTATGTTCTCTTGACACCCTAAAGTAATTGTGGAAAACCGCTTGTCGCTATATATGACCTTTTTTGTTCTATGGCAATAAATGTTGAAATTGGATATCGTTAACTTGATCCACTTTCGGATTGAATAGAGGGTTAATGGGTAAGATGAAACATATTCTTGGAGCATTGAATCAATTGCAAAAAACCGCATCTTGATATCTCTTACCGTTTTTTTGCTTTGTGGAAATAATAATTGAAGCCGTAAATAATATTTAATTAGAACCACTCCCGGTTTCGTTAGGGTGTTCAGGATGGTCATGGTATATTGCCTTGAGAAGCTAAGTCGCTTGCACGAAACCACTTCTCGTAACGTGTTACCGTTTTCGTTCTATGAGGATAAACGTTGAAACCGGAAATGACTAATTTGAAACACTTTTGTTTAGATTAGTGAGTTAAGAGGCCTCATCCGGGCGAAATTAAAATACCGCTAATTTTACAGTATTTCTGTGATATCTTCAAATAGATAAAAAAAATATATAATCAAAAAGTGGAACAAGACCTCCCTAGACAATACTATTTCACATGAGATACCGTCAACACTCACTTATCTACTTTCGATTTCCAGCCATTTAGAAACCCGGTATTTATTTTCGCGTTTCTAAATTGCTGCAAACGGAAAGCTACTAGGTGACTCGTGATAACGGTACCTCATGCAAAGTAATATTGTCTAGGGCGCTCTTGTTCCACATTTCGATTATCTTTTTATCTATTTGAAGATATCACGGAATTACTGTAAAATTAGCGGTATTTTAATTTCGCAGTGATAAGGCCTCTTAATGGAAAATATGGTAGATACTGCTGAGACGCTGAATCGATTACAGAAAACCACGTCTCGATATTTCTTACCGTTTTACCGTTTTTCCCTTGATACCTATCAAAAGATGGACGGGGCAAAGCTGTTCCATAATACTTCCGACACTTATCCATAACATAGCTTGGAAGTCAAATAATCAAGCTTCCTATTGCGATAGTACTTAATATAGCTAATGAGATTTAACTAAAAATAATGGAGATTAAGAAAAGTCCGTTAAATTTTAAAAAAAAAAAGTGTTTTGCCTTTGCTTGCTTTAAATAATTCCATATGTTTCTCGATTGTTTTTACTCTGGCGCATGCTCAATAGTTGCGTACAGATTGATAGTATGTGTGCAAACTAATATACCCTAGAAATGATTACGTACTATCTTATTAAAAGCAATATATTATTTCGTCACGAATTCACTCGTAGTGCGATAAAAAGCTGTTTCATGGGCTAGAAGTTACATTCATTGGTGTAGATTCACTTTACGAGGACTTCTTCTTACATGTTTATAACAATGCGTCCGGACGTATAAAATAGAAATGATTGTGAAAAGAAACACAAATCAACTTGTGCTAGGGGGCTACTACTAAAAGCGAGAATGTTACTTAACCGAATTCAGGTAGAGGACAGCAGGAGAAGTGCGGGAGCGCAGGAATGAATCCGTAGGAAGTAGGCGCATCAGCGATGAAGGGTAGTTGTTACTTTGGTTGGAACAAACTCTTTATTTATATATGTAATGAATAGACTATGTGAAAAAGATATCCTGTTAAATAAGTTGATTGTCTTCTTGTAACTCTGGTATTTGCGATATCAAACATGAGTTGCCGTAGTTTCTAATACGATATATATATATATATATATATAGTAGAGGGGGACAAAATACGTGGGGGGTAAGGATACGATTCCCTAAAATCAGGTGAATATATTCGCGTATGGCAATAATGCGTCACGTGGAGTTTGATGTTAATGGCGTCTAGAACCTAAACAAGTTTGAGTGTGCTGTGGCAAACTACAAGCTATCTAGGTAATTATTTATGTTTTTCTAATAGTTTGATATAATATTGGGACATAAGTAGTTAATGAATAACTTACACAATTTTGCAACGATTTCAAAGTACTATAAAGCGTTAGTTCCTAACATATCCATTATTTGACAGGATCTAGTAAATTGCCTTTCTTCCAACAGTTGGCTGTACAACATCACGGGAAAGTCTATTGTGTAGTGAGGGGGCAAGGGTACGCAGATACCTACGGGGCAAGGGTACGCGTGCGTACTCTTGCCCCTTCTGTTCTATGAAAAAGAATCCAATTTGATTTAGATCTAACAATCAAAAAAGAATGTAAATTCCGTTGTAATAGAGAGTGACGGCAAACTTTACGAATACTGGTTCCCATATGTAGCCTCTAACGTTAAGAATTCTAAAGAATCCTGATATTTTCTTATGTACGAGGGATAAATTTTTATTCTAAATACCACTCCTTACATAACAGTATCTAAGGTGGTGTTTGAGTTTTCGAAACAGATAAACGTGTGAGATAGTTACATCTGCAGTTAATGAATAACGTTACGCTTGCTTATTTTATTCAGGTTTCAGAAATACTACGCTTTGTCCTCTTTTATCTTAAATGTCAGTAGTCTTCAGTAATAAATTTCAATGGGCCTTATGCAGAGTTGTTCTGACGCGTGATTAGCGCCATACTATAAAGTTCGACTACCATATATTTCCTGTAGTAGTCAGTCCTTTAGTAATCATACGTTAAAACGACTCTGTATAAGGCGGTATCAGTCCAATGATTAGTATGGGATCCTATAAAGATATATGAAACTAACCTAACCTAACATTTGACAATATGTAGCTTCATCAAGGATAGGTCGAGAAGTTTTTAAGTTACCCTCGTAGGTGACAAGCATTCTGTAACTGATGGAATAAGCTGAATTTTGAAATATATTTTTATAAAGGGTCTAAATATTATCTGATTTTTTTTTTGTATCCTATGCATTCCCATTACTGATATAAGGAGAATTAAGGATTTTTCTTTTATTTTTTTAAAATGAGAATCTGCAACGTCTTTAGGTACAATAAAGCCAGTAGGCCTATTTACCGAAGAAATGGAGAACGAATTAGAGGAATATATCACATTACTGGATCAATTCTTGTAAGACTTAACTTTAAAAGATCTAAGAAGAATGGCATACAATTTTGCTGAACGTAACTAGTTGCCCCATATCCTTTAGCCATGTGAATCGAATGGCAGGAAGAGATTGGACAGAGTCTTTCCGTCGTAGACATTTAACAATTGCTTTGCGACAGCCTTCAAAGACTGGTCTGGGGAGAGCTCGTGGTGTTAGCAAGCCACAAGTTAAATGCTTGTTTAATTGTCTAAAAGATCTTGTAAGACAAAACGGCTTTCCTCCACGGGATATCTACAACATAGAAACTGGCATAAATACGGTTCCTCATAAAGTTTCAAAAGTCGACTAAAAATCAGTTGTGAATAAAACTGTATCTAGTGATTTTGGAGTTAACATAACAGCTGTTTCATGGTGAGTGCATCTGGTTCCTTTATTCCCCAGATATTTCCCACAAAACAAATGAAACAAGAATTATTCGATGGCTCGCCGCCGGGTTCTGTGGAAATATCTAATTCTGGTTCATCAACTCACAACTTTTCGTAGAATGGTTATATTATTTACACCAACATGTGCGATCAAATTCGGTTACGAAAAAGGTATTGTTACTTGTTGACAATCAGACCTCTTACATTTCAATCGAAGCGATTGATTTCTGCAGGCAAAATGGAATAGTGATGTTGAGTTTACCACCAAATCCCAGTCATAATTTGAAACCATTAGTTCGCTCCTTTTTTGACCCGCTAAAATCCTGGTATTCAACAGTGTGTGATAAATGGATGAGGAATCACCCATCCCGCCTAATTTCGAAGTTGCGAGTCTGTTTACTGAGACTTACTACAAAGCTGCAACCATTGGTATCCAGCCTTCAAGAATCTGGAGTTGTCCTACTGAATCCAGATGTGTTCACTGAAGAAGATTTTCTTCCTTCTATTGTGGATGTGGTAGACTTAAATGTAGAAGCCAGGTCTGAAGACGAAAGCATTCCTGAAGCAACAAATCAAGCATCAGACCTAAATAAAGCCCAAAATCGTTCATCGGATGATTCACTGGAAGTAAAAAGGAACCCATGCGGCGCATCCAGATCAAACACTCCTTTGCCAGTTGCTCGTCCTCCTCCATCTGTTACCAAACCTTTAAACAAACGCTAGATCCTCACTAGAAGCAAGCAAGAGCTCATTCGGACTTTCCACTTCAAACACTCTTCTGCCGGTTGCTCGTTCTCATTCATCTATTACATAACCTTCAACCTTGCTTCTATTCTCACTAGAAGCAAGCAGGAGCTCATGCAGATTGTCCACATCAAACACTTCTCTGCCGGCTGCTCGTTCATCGGTTAGCAAACCTCCAACCAGTAAAGCTGGATCTTCACTGGAGGTAAGCAGGGGCCCATGTGGACCGTCCACATTATGCACTCCTTTGGTGGTTGTCAGTCCTCCTCCGACTCAACCAAAAAATCTTGATCTTCTCGAGGTCAATCAGAGACTCTGATATCCTCTCCTTTCAAGCAGAACTTACTTCCGAAACGGCGCCCTCCAAAGAGCAAAGGCAACATCATCTTGCACCAAGAAAGCTACAACCAAAGTTGTAGGTACAACTCCTCAGGTCAGTGAGGAAGTAGTGTACGAGTGTCCATTATGCAATATAATCTACAGTGATCCACCAATAGAAGACTAGATCAAGTGCGCAAGATGCCATGAATGGTGGCATGAACAATGCACATGATATAAAGGAGTAGGCACCTTCATCTGTGATAATTGTTAATGCTGTTTTGGGTGCGTACTCTTGCCCCTTTGATTTCGTACTCTTGCCCCACATATAGGGGCAAGAGTACGAATTTGAATGTTTTCATTTTACGAATTATAGTTCCTCCAAGGACAGAGGTATATAAAAGTTGAGTTCACATTTCGAAAAGTAGAGTTCAAGTTTTGTGTTCCATGTAAAAGTTTTCCGTTGTAACTATTTTTTACCAAAATATATAAGTTTAATTAAAATTTGCGTACTCTTGCCCCCCTTTCCTATATATATATATATATATATATATATATATATATATATATATATATATATATATATATATATATATACTTTTTCTCATCAAACTAATGTGAATGGGAGAAATATATGGCTATTTTACATGCATGTGGAATGGAGAGTGCAGTTGAACAATCTAGGACGAAGGGGATCCCTAATGAGATTATTTGGGGGAAACAATTGTACATTGAAAATAGTCCAATCAAAGTGCAGAATGATAAATTTTTTGGGGAAAAAGGTACAATTCGGCAAGGACAATGGTGCATTTAAGAGGAATTTGTAAATTTGGAAGGATTTTGACCAAGTTGTTGGGGGAGATGGGGACCGCTGCTGAGACGTACTTTAACAAGAACGTGTGCAAATGTATGGTTTCTTTCTGTAAGTACCTATGGGCTTATTCTGTGTGTGAATTTCCATATCTACTTCCACCAAGCAGGCACAAATAAATAATGTAGGTGTCACTCAATAGTTATCAAATTCTATTTGTTTACAACAATCGTCTTATAATACCTTTAAAATCTTGTTTCATGAAACCTCTTCTTTTATCATGTATTCTTACGCGGAGAGAATATGTATTAGGGTGTTCCTTATATAACGTAATTTTGTGTTACGATACGCACATCCTCTTAATGTATTCTATGTAACCGTAAACAGGCATTAGTGAAATAGCAGCTCCATACGAGAACGTTAACCCGTGCCAACTTGACGACCAAATCATGAAATTACGTTTCCGCATTGTAAAATAATTTAGAATGTCCAACAGCGATAACGCAGAAACCAAAAGTGACAGAGAAACGAAACGTTGCTCGAAGCAACTAGAGAAAGGAAGAAACCTGACTGTGTATTGACGAACATCACCTGATGAACAGTGTTGCCAGCCTAAGAGAAAATTATGTTTTTGTAAATCAAATTACCTAAATTCAATATCATCATTGAAAGCAACAATGAAAATAAAGACAAAATAGATGGTTAACTCACATCCGTTTTGCAAAGGTTTTCGAGAAATATGAAACATGTTAAATGCAAACCCCGTTGGCGCATGCAGAAAGTGAAGTACAAATGTTTTGTACACCTTAAATTAAGTATTAACAAGAGCTATCTACCATGACTCCAAGTCTGGAAGGTGACGTTGAACACTGTTGCCATTTACAGAAGAGAAAAGTTGAGTTTGGGAAAGGTACAATAACTTGGAAAAGATCACTAGTGCAGTATGGTTTAAAACCTATATGCAAGGCGATAGAGCATGAGGACCAGTATTGTGGTTATGTGAGATACATAAGTCACGTACTAAAGATATCCGGTATCTTATTAAAGCTGAGAAGTGTGGTTTGTAAAAGATGGCAACGCTGCATATAGCAACGGCGTTTGCATTTAACAATATTTCATGTTATTTCTCGAAAAGTTTGAAACACTGATTTTGCTTTGCCATATATTTTGTCTTTATTTTCATTTTTGCTTCCAATAATGATGTCCAATTTAGGTCATTCGATTTACAAAAACATAACTCTGTCTTGGGTTGGCAACACCGTTCATTCGGTGATGTTCATCAATACACGGAAGGTGTAGTCCTTTCTGTAGTTGCTTCGTGCAAAGTTTCGTTTCTCTGTCTCTTTGGTTTCTCCGTTATCATGGTTTGACATTCTAAACTATATTATAATGTGGAAACGTAATTTCATGATTTTGTTGTCAAGTCGGCACGTGTTAACGTTCTCGTAGAGAGCTGCTATTTCACTAATGTGTGTTAATGATCACATAGAATACATTTGGGGGAGTGCTTATCGTAACATGAAATTACCTTATACAAGGGACACCCTAATATGTGTGCAGGTCCGTGCCGTAAAAAATCAGCGCCCGGGGCGAGAGTATACGACGGCGTCCCCATACATAATTCCAAGAACTTTTCCCTATCTTTTTCCTTTTTTCTCCCGAATTTTTCGCCCCCCTTACTTCGGCGCCCGGGGCCGTCGCCCCGCTTGCCCTTCCCCCCTCACGGCCCTGTATGTGTGCATCATAATCAAGAGGAAAGTGTATGAGACAGAGTGGGGCAAAAGCAGGCGTTCGCATCAAGGTTTAAGCTGCAGAAAGAGACATAATTTTTGTACCGTCTCGTTAGCAAATATTCTTGTACTAAACGTTCCATGGAAATATTTATTACATCCTACAAATTCACGAAAGTATTAATACACTATTCGAGAAAACGTTCCACAGAAAGATTTAAAATACCCTGAAAATGATGCTTGGTTCAAGAAAACGTTTTCATCATGTTCTTGGGATTTGTCGGTGTACTCTCGTTTCCTCCCACGTTATCATTCCACCAATTCTTCCATAATCATTTACTTACCTTAACCATCCGTCTCCCTTAGCCTAAAAGGTATACTCATGGGAAGCAAACCTTCCATTTTTAATTACACACTTAAAATTCATACAAATATTCTTGCATGATTTAATCAAGCGTTTCCGGAAAGATTGTTAACACACAGTAGAAATTTACAAAAGTATTGATGCAAGATTAAAGGAAACGTTCTATTGATAGATATAATACACCTTAGAAAATCACAAAATTATCTGTCGACGATTTAACGAAACATTTCACTGATAAATTATTTATTATGATATACATAGACATTATTTATTATGACATACACTAGAAATTCACGAAAATATCAGAGCGTGCGTGACTTAATGAAACGTTTCCGGAAAGAGTGGTGGACAAACACCGTGCTCGTGGGTTTTCTCGGGGTTCTCCCGTTTCCTCCCACTTTCTTCATTCCACCATTTCACTCATTTCTCATCATCACCGTCTCCTTTAGCCTAACCGGCATAATCGTGGGACGTAAAACTTAAAGACTAGAAATTAACAAAAGCAATCAGGTGCGATTTAACGAAACATTTCAATGATAAACTATTTATTATGATATATATTAGAAATTCACAAAAATATCAGAGCGTGACTTAATGAAACGTTTCCGGAAAGACTGATTACGCACTAGACTAGAAATTAACAAAAGCAATCACGTGCGATTTAACGAAACATTTCAATGATAAATTATTTATTATGATATACATTAGAAATTCACAAAAATATCGGAGCGTGACTTAATGAAATATTTCCGGAAAGATTGATTACGCACTAGACTAGAAATTAACAAAAGCAATCACGTGCGATTTAACGAAACATTTCACTGATAAATTATTTATTATGATATACACTAGAAATTCACAAAACTATCAGAGCGTGACTTAATGAAACGTTTCCGGAAAGATTGATTACGCACTAGACTAGAAATTAACAAAAGCAATCACGTGCGATTTAACGAAACGTTCCACGCATGGATTTACTACACACTAGAAATTCTGAAAAATGCCACAGCACGATTGAAGGAAACGTTTCATAGAAAACTTCTTAGACGCTAGAAATTCATAAAAGTAGTCTACGATTTAAGGGTACGTATTTATGAATTTCTAGGGTACGTATTTATGCACGAGTTTAGCAGGCCCGCAACCAGAGGGGGGCTGGTCTCCTAAACTTTTCACGGCCCCTCTGGACCTCAATACAAAATTCCAAATTTAGATATTTGTAAGAGAATTTTTAATGACTTGCCCCCCCCCTAATATATTCATGGCCCCCTCAAAGCTCTGTCGCTGGTTTCGGGCCTGGCTTTAACGATACGTTTCAACGGAACGTTGATTTACAACACTAGAAGTTAAAAAAAAAAAAAAAACGTTCACGGCAGCAGGAGCGCACTCAAATATTTATGTTGGGAGGGTCCAAGTTTTTTAGAGGGCGTTCAATACTACATGCCACTACGTCTATGTAGTATTGAACGGGCATTATTCTGCAGCCGAAAAGACGATAAGTAATTGTAAAATATTTCCACCTATATTTTCATTTAGAAATGATAGAACTAGATTGTTTTTATAACAGAAAGAGTACAGATGAAGTGTAAGATCAAATTTTCATGTCACATCAATCATTTCAAAGTTAAGCTAGTATGGTTTTATTGAGAAAGTATACAAACGTATGATTGGCAGGGGCATACGCAGGGGATGGGTTCTGGGGTTCGGACCCCCAAAATTCCGACTTTTTCGTAAATGTAGACTACTTTTACGGACAATTTTAGAAATTTTCATATAATTTAGCTTCAAATTTTATTTGAACCCCCCCCAAACGCATTAGACCCCTCCCGAAATAAATTCCTGCGTACGTCCCTGATGATGGGTTACGAAGTTTTTGGGATGTCTGGACCTGGTAGCCCCGTGGGTGTGCCCCTGAATGGCAATGATAACACTAGAGCGGGATGCCAAGGAGGGCAACCCTGTCCCGATGGCTTTGCCTGTCCCCCCATATATGGTGTATTGTAATGTATGGGAAGTAATACAAAATTATCCTTTAAGGTATATACAAGGAGAGGTCAAAATTAACGGAATGTTTCAAGTTTTAACATTTGTGAAACAATTCAGGCCCGTAGCCAGCCCAAAATTTTACGGGGGGCTGGTCGAAGTTTGGGAGGGGGCCGATCCAACCACATTATAGTTCATCACCATATTATAGTTCACTTGTAAGCCTACCGTGAAAATTTTAGGAGGGGTCAGTAAAAATGTAGTGGCCGGCCCCCCTAGACCTCCCTGGATTCGGGCCTGAAGCAATCACAATGAAACTTGTGTAGTACAGTGCTCAAGTTGCCTGATTATGAATTTGACAAGTATTAACACGTCATAACACACACTGTACAAGTAATGTAGCTGAACGAATGAGTATGTGGTGATCAGTTGAAGAAAATTTTACAGATCGAACAACGCGCTAACATCAAGTTTTGGTGCAAATTGAAGAAAATTTGCTTCAGAGACTTTGATAGTCTTAAAAACAGTTTAGCACCATCGAATGTTTGGCTCTTCCCAAGGCTAAAATGGGCCGTTTTTCTGTTTTGCCAACGCAGAAGAGATCAAACCAACGCGACGCTTGAACTTTGGAAGATACCGTACCAAAAGACTTTCGTCGGTGTTTCACCCAATCGCAGGAGCGGTGGAATAAATGTGTGTGTGTGTATTCCCAAGGTACCTTCTTTGAAGGCGAGCAAGTCAATGGGTACTTATATTCAGTGGTGTAGTCCTAAAAATTTTCAGAGAGTATACGCTAGTTTGTGATCATGTATCGTTGTCATAAGACACACTGAAGGCATTTTTAAGGAACTATGTAAATCGTATGTATTAATTAATTAAGAATAGTTTACTGTTTTACAGTCTAAAAGCATTTCATGCTATTTTTCTTGATGACACTCTTTACTTAAATCACAGTATTAATAACATAAATGGGTGTAGGTATGAAAAGGAACAGAAAAAAATCACACCCGATATGGCAGAAGTAAGGAAATTCTGGAAAATTTAATTGTATAAAATCATTAAGACATTATTTTTTTTTTTCAGTTAATAGGTTATACCTTAGTTTAAAAACATCGAATAAGTTTGGTTCTCTTCAGCAGGGAACAAGGTTTTAAGCAATTGAAATATCACGTTTCATCGACCTTCGAAACGCTTGGATATGCGATCCTCTCAGAACGAAAATGCGCCATTTTGCATTGATCTATGCAGCTGATCCTAAAACTAACAATTTTGTTTTAATTCCTTCCTGTATAATAACATCCAAATAATAGTAGCTAATAACAACAGTAACAATGAAACCCTTCGGTAAAATATAAGACGTGAGAATAACCTAGATAAAAAGTCTTCTCCGGAAGCAACTTGCCAGTGGCCACCGGCTACTATTTGGTACCCAAAATGGTCACTATTCTTTGAAATGTTGATCAACACCAATATCATCTCTCTATGACTTACAGTTCCCAAGATATGACTTCTTAACTCTCCTGAAATCGGAACTTTTTGATCAATATTTGAGAAACGATTGCCAGTTGCCATTGGCTACCGGTTACTATTTGGTACCAAAATGGTATCCATACTATTATGTATTGATCAACGCCAATATCATCTCTCTGCTACCTACGGTTCCCAAGATATGGCTCCTTAAATCTCCCGAAACCGGCACTTTTTTGGCTAACACAGTGGTGCCCACCCCTCTTATGTCCATGACGCACCCCCCCCCCCGAATTGTCTATCCGTAGGTGTTCTTCCATGAAAAAATCTTCTTTTCGATTAATTTTTACACCCACTCAAACATACTTATATAGATTTTTAACCCTCCCAAATATTTCAATGACGCAGTTTGCGTCATAGCCCCACCCTCTGTGGGCACCCCTGGCTAATATCTCGGGAACGGCTAGAGTGATGCGAAAACTTCTATCACTTTCTCAAATAGTTTTTGATGCTCTATCGAATAGAGGAGCAAAATTGCAAAAATTCGCAAATAATAGACACACACTAAGAATTCAGTAATGAATTTTATCGGTTAGTTGAAAAGGTGTTACAGGCACTTTATCATTCGAGTCATGGCCCGATTAAATAAATATAAGAGAAACGAAAGTAAGAAAAAGTATATGCTTTGAAGCAGAAGGTACACTCTAATGACTAGGATTAACAGAGGGTATACGGCGTGCACCGCCGCGTACCCTCGACTACAGCCCTGCTTATATTGTGGTATTAAACAGCTACAGCAGAATTCCGGAACTTTCTGACTGCTCCTCGCATAAAAAATAGTTGTGCTGCAAAAGTTTATCTATGCAGGCAGTGTTGAATTCAGACATTTTCACCCGGGGGGGAATGTCAACTCCTCGGGGGGTACGGTTGTTTTTCTGTATTTTTGCAAGAAAGCAGCAGCATATTTAACAATTCCATTCACATGCACATCTTACCTAATATTGAGACTAATTGCTGATAAATATTCAATGTCAGATTATAATTTTTAAAAAAAAAAACAAAAACAATCGTTTAATTTGATCTAAAACATTAAATAAAGACTGGCAAAAATATTTTACACTAAACTTTAACTGCTATTTACAGTAGCTATTTTTGTTATTATTTCCTATATTCAATAGTTATTGTTTGTTACTAATGTAGAAGTTTTTAAAAAGATTTAAATTAACTCAAATATTTTTTGGCCTAAAACAAACATACATAGGAATATCTTAACAAAAAGTTATCATTCTTTCTCACACTTCTGATTCTAAATCAAGCAAATTAGCCTTGGTTTCTTCACTGCATACACATCAATAGTTTAATTTACGTAATCTTCAGTAGATTAGTGCCGTGTCGTGGAAAAATCAGCGTTTGGCGCGAGAGTATACGACGGCACCCCCGTATATATGAGTGAGGTCGACAGACCAGCCGCGAAAGGTGAGAAAATTTTAAAAAGTAAACACTGCTTTTCCTTGATTTTGAGCACTTTTCATTACTTTTTTCCTTTCATTTTATATATGTGCATATGTGTTTCATTCCTCTGTTTTTCTTTCCTTCTTTTCTTTTCTTTTATTTTTCCCTCCCGAATTTTGCGCCTCTTACTTCGGCTCCCGGGGCCGTCGCCTCGCTTGCCCCTCCCTCATGGCACAGCACTGAGCAGATCTTCATCACCTTCAATAACAATCTTTCACTTATATAGTACTATCATATTGATAAATTTTATATAAATCTCTAACCCAGGAGGGATGACTGTTCCTCCCTGATCCCTCTAAATGACGCCCACTGAATCTCACCCTTTAACTGAATTATTTTTAATTAAAGAAAGGTGTGTTTACTTTAACAATCGTAAAACACATTTACGTCTGTTACTTCCGATGCGAGAAATGGGATTTAGGCGCCCTATTTAAAATATTGCAAGAACTGTACATTTTCAAGAACTGAAGTCTGCTGAATCAGAGATCATATGGAATGATCGAAAGATCTTCCTTATCTTTCCTTTCCTATCTCAATCTGTGCTAGTGCTACCTACTAGTATATAATATAGGGCTAGAGTATAGTACCTACTAAAATACAAACCTTTCTTCAATAGTTAACAATTTCATGTTCTGCCAAACTCGGTCATACCATTAAGAAATACAAGTTTTATTGACTATTTAGTATTCTATCTTAGATGTTACATGTTTAATATTTATATAGAATGGGTCTGCGTCATTTATATGTATATTGAGAGATCGGATTTCGTCTGCACGTGCACGGAAAGAAAGCAAATAATTGGGTGAAGTAATTTCTACATTTTGTGACTGAATTTTTTTGTTTCTCCGGGGGGAAATGAATTTTCTTCGGGGGGAGATTCCCCCCGGGCTACCCCCTGAATTCAACCCTGTATGCAGGCCCGTAGCCAGCCCATAAATGTAGGAGGGGCTCAGCTGAAGTTAGGGGGGGCCGATCCAACCATATTATAGTTCATTTGCAAGCCTACCGTGAAAATTTTAAGGGACCAGCAAAAATTTAGGGGTGGCGGCCCCCCTAGCCCCCCTGGATACGGGCCTGCTTCTATGTCGTCGCCCTCCAAAAATTAAAGCTGGTGTTGTCACAGATTCATGGACGCTTCACGGAAACGTTCCACGGAAAGATTAATCACACAGACATTTAGGAAAGTATTTTGCTCAAGTGAAGGAAAAACATTCTCCAGAGAACATTTGTAAAGACAGAATATTAAGATTACTAAAGCATCTTACAATTTAACAAGGAGAGAGATACGGTAACAAAAGTACATTTCTTTTAATTTCTCATAATTGCACACAAGAGGGCAGGCAAAGTTGCTCACACTACAGCGTAGGAAAGAAAACCAGACTGGGGATGCCATTACATGAAATGTTTCGTTATTGACTTCCAATTTAATGAAGACTGGAAACTTTAACCCTTAAGCAAGACTTAGGGGAGGAGAAAGAAAGATCGTTATCTTTAATCAAATTAGCACATCTAGCATTTCGTTAACGAAGCTAATTCAATTACGAGATTTTTGGTTTTTTATAATAATTTCCAAGAATTTTTCTTTCGTTTTACGAAACTGAAAAGGAGAAAGAAGAAAGATAACTGAAAGAGGAAAGCTAGAAACGTAAATTAGGAAAGAAATATCAAAGTTGAAATTAAGTATAATATTAGACAGTACGAAGAAAAAGCTACATAAACACCGTTTTCTCTTTCCCGCCAACAGATGGCAGTGGTAAAAGCTAGCTTGTTCCATTGGTTTCTTTGCTTCTGTTTTCATGTAAGAAAATAGAAAAAAAAGAACAAAAAGGGAACGAGAAATGAGAAAATAAAGATAAAAAAACCAAATTCTTTTGTCTTATTTGGAAGGAACGAAGGAGCAATTTAATTAACAGCTTTTCTCAACTTAAGAAAGCTACTTATTCAAAAGGAGTCTTCACGTAATTGAGTTACAAGGGATTACAATAAGAAAGGAAACTCATTGTCTCAACACTAGATGTCACTGTTGCTAGAGTTTCCCTGTTGATAATTATTTATAATGGTTATTTCATGTATTTAAAATTCATGTCCTTTGCTAGAAAATGAGAAGTAAAAATAAACTATGGTTCAAAGAGTCATGTTGTGTGATCTGCTTTTAAGAAAATTAGACGTAAATCTTAAATAAACAAGACAGTGCAGAAACAAGGAAGATTATTTTTAAAAAAATATATTTTAGAACAACGTAAGGAACGCGAATTATGTTGTACTTCTCCGAATATGAATTATTGAACTGGATATAGGGCGATACAATTTTGTTCAATCAATGTTTCCTTCGTCCAGTCTATTAACATTCAGTGTTGCCACCGTTGGGTACAATTGTACCAAATTCAGTCCTTTTTGTCATTCATTGGCTCGTTGGTACCACACTGTCATATTCAACCCCCCCTTTTTTTTTTTTTTTTGGAAAAGTTGGTACAATTCTACCCAATTCAGCACTATTTAACAAATACTTGTCACATTTTCAAAAGTATCAGTACTATTATTCTCCTTCGGTCGTAAAATAAGCAAGAATAAGGTGCAATAATATTATAATTTAACACACGAACTCGGACATGATTGACTTGTTCCTCATTTTATATATTTTTACATATATGACCATAATACCGTTTTTGTTTATTGGTCACTTTGAAATAGAGGCGCATTTAGTTTCCTTACAATACATACCGAAGATGATAACTGTTTTGCCTTTTAATTTTGCAGCCTCTGTTATATTTCCCACGTACGAGAAAAGATTCATCTACTTCCACGGTTGTTCGGGATCCTCCTGTTTGAAAGTTTTTAAAAAGTTATTTTTACAAAGAACACTTTCTTGATTTTGACTCTTGGAGGGGGGAAGCAGCGTTCTAGAACTGTACCTCTTTTAGTTTCGTGTTATAAAACTATGTATTACATTGGTATAAAATAATAAATTCAGCCCTTTTTGTTTTAATTTGGTACTATTTTTCAGCCCAATCCATAGCTAGGACTGTGGCAACACTGTTAACGTTATTTCAGATTTTTTCAGGGCAGAGATGGAGATGGATTAGAGGAGGTTTGCTTTATCTTATCACGCTTCCCGCGTAAAGAACGGATCTGTCTGTAGCGCTTGTTACCGGGCCACAGTTAAGTTGAGAGTTACAATACGCTAGGAAACACAGCAAAACGCTACATCAGTCACAAATCACTGTAACACACTTGTTCGCGTGTGCCAACTAAGCACTTCCAACTACCCACCAAATAGCAATGATCTCATTGGATGGGCTAACAACTAACGTCATCTACACGACAAAACGTATTAATCTATAAGTCTATTGGATTAAAACGTTCACGTGTGTGCTAGCAGAAAATATTTTAAACGCCAACCAAGTGCATTGGGGAGAAATGTGCCAAGATAAAACAAACGTACTCTAAGACGATGAGACCCACTGTGACCCACTCTGCTGAGTACATTGTACACAGCATCTCAAGACTTGCGAATTTGCCTACGACTTACTTTCAAGGCCTCAATTTTTCTTCCTTTTTCATTTATTTCTATTTAATTACCTGACCAGTGAGATGAGTATCTCTAAGTGGAGTTGATTTTGAGTTTAACGTCCCGTTCAGCAGCGAGGCTATATGAGACGTGGACTTACTGATTAACTGATTACCGAACCACATGAGCTACCGCCGGGAATCGAACCCGGGTCTCCCACGCCAAAGGCGCGTACGATAACCGCTTAGCCACGGAGGAGCTCGAGTATATCTAAGTGAGTAAAAGAACTTCGAACACTGTGTAATTGTAAAATGAAATGAAAACTTTAAGTTTTACGTCCCACGGTTATGCCGGTGAGGCTAAAGGAGACGGTGATGATGAGAAATGAATGAAATGGTGGAATGAAGAAACTGAGAGGAAACGGGAGAACCCCGAGAAAACACACAAGTACGGTATTTGTGCACCACAAAGTCCGCACGGCGCGAGCTGGTGTCCAACCAGGGACCCCAAGCACCGGAGGTGAACGCTCTACCACTGAGTCACCGCGCCGCCATTTGTAATTGTAGTAATAGCAATAGGACTTACTCCTTCAATTGAATTTTAAGTTGTTCTTTTTTTTCTTTCTTTTACGTTCGTCTACTTTACCTTAATTTTAGGCTTTGACATTTCATCCTATTTTCAACTGAAAAGTACTCGTAATTCAACAAGGAAATAATTATATATGATAATTAAATTGAAATTTTTCGTAATATCGCCCATGACAAACACTACCATTTTATATCGTAAAGGTCAGATAAAATGGTATTGTGACAGACCGGTGCTTGAGCTATTGGCGGTAGAAATTCAAACTCCGATTAGTGATTACTTCACAGGATTGTTTCATTATAAGTGTAAACTCTTTAGTAAGTGAAAAGGAGGGCGTGGATCATGGGTCAGGGATGATGAAGATGGGTTTTGGTGGGTCAGAGTTGATCACAGTGGGTAGTAGTTCGAAGAGGGTCACCATGCGTCTTGGGTCCAGTGGGTTGTATTTCACGCTTGGTGCACAGAGAAAAATCCGTTCTCCGGACAGCGGTATATTTTACAAATATACGGTATCCTCTTGCTTACTATAGAAATCAGTACGGAGCATACGTTATCCGTATGCTAGATAGGCACTGCCCTTAGGTGTTACATCATGCCGTTGCAGGATGTCTGACATCTACCAGTTTTCCGTATATCACATGCATATACTTATGTTACCTTCGTCAGCTATATGTTATATACGTCCATTTATATGTGAGATCCTGACCGCCTAGATTGTTTCATACGGAAAGTACGTATAGATGGAACACTTATACAGAAGGTATTGTAAAACATGCGTTTTCAGATATACGTCTGCCGTACGTTAAGTCCAAAAACTACTGGAATTACGCATGTAACCTATCTTTTTAAGTACGCCACCTACAATTTTTTTCTCAGTGTGGTGTTCCGGAGACGATCACCATGAATCGTGGGTCAGTGCGCCGTGGGTTCAGTGGGGTATGGGACACTGTGGATAGCGGGTCAATGAATCAGATGGGGAAGAGGATGAGGATCAATGATGAGGAAGAGGAACATCGTAACATGAAATGTTTCAGTTTGGCACCCATGCTTCCTGAATAAAATTAAAAAAAAAAAAAAATCCGGAAATATAGCAAAGTAATGAAACGCATGTCAAATGTTCTTAGTGAAGAGTCTTTATGAGTTAATATACATCGAGAACAACTGTAAGAACTGTCTAAACATACAAAGCAACTTTTATTTTTAAAGCAATAAATGTGTGACATTTTTGCCAACTAACAAAACATATTGGCTTCATCAGAAAACGTCAAGTTAAATTCCGTCAAGTTAAAAATGCGGAATTTTTACATATACAGTATATGCGGGCTGTAGTGTTTACCCCCTTGAGGTCTAAATTTATGTGGAATCAGGGCCGTGCCGTGCAAAAATCAGCGCCCGGGGCGAGAATATAATACAGTGCCCCCATATATATGTATATATATATATATATATATATATATATATATATATATATATATATATATATATATATATATATATATATATATATATATATATATATTCCAAGCAATTTTTCCTATCGTTTTTCCTTTTTTCTCCCTAATTTTTCGCCCCCTTACTTCGGCGCCCGGGGCCGTCGCCTCGCTCGCCCCCACACGGCACGGTCCTGTGTGGATTAAGAATAAAATCGTATTTAAGGCATTCGTGTTTATTTTACGATGGAATAAAACGTGTTTAGCCTCCTGATGAAATCATTGATTCACAACAATGTATGCAATAGTGAAACAGAGATTATAGTCGATTTTCAAATCCATAGAGAACAATAATTAATCTGCTTCTAACGTTAAGTTCTAAAGTCTATTGACAGATTCTCAACAACTTAATTAACCATCAATATCAATATTATCTGTTTTAGCATAAAAATCTGTAAAATCGTTACACCAAGGCGGATGTTGTTACGTATATATAATGATTTCGTGATTGAATAAGGTTCTAATAGAGAATACTCAAGTGTTTCAGCTTCAGTGTTTCATGAAGAGAGAAAATGGGGGGGGGGGGCTAGGAGGGGAGAGAGAAGGCTCTAGTTGTGTACACACAACAAGATTCATAGAAGTGAAATAACGATATACGAGACATTGTTTCTTCGCCCAAATCCCTCGCTTGAGTGTTTGATATACGGTGCTTCTAGGGCCTCCGTACTCCATTTTGTTTCACAATTCTCACCAGTAGAATGTTTACTGTACTACTGTGTTCTATTCTATAATGCTTGAAAGCTGGGGAGGGGGAATTGAGGAAGGGGTACGGAAATTTCATCTATCTCTGTGTGTGCTGGAGTTCCTAGTTCCATCTAGCAACCAATAGCTTCTCTCTTTTGTTTGCAGAATTCCTCCAAACGCGATGAGAAAACAATGGGAGATTAAATTTGCACACGGGTTTTTTTGAAGTTTAGTGCTTGCCGCAAATAAGAAAACCGGTTTGTCATTGTAAACATACGGTTTTCCGTTTGGTTCTGAATTGTCTCTCTTGTTTCAAGCGCTGCTGGAAAACAGGGTTGCCAGAACGGTTCTGGTGTAATTTCGGATAACAATGTTATAATCCACATAATTTCGCATTGTTCAGATTAGCGACGGGAAATGTTGTTTTAGTCACGAATGGATTAGCATGTTTAGATTGTATGTTGTAACATGGAAGCTAGAACTACCAGAAATCTATCTATGCAAACGTGCTGTCAAAACAGTTTATGTTGAAATAAATACAGGGTGACGCAGAGAAACAAGGAAAATTTTGAGCTAGCGTAATTTGCACGAATGAACACAGGACGAATGACAAACAAAGTCTGGCCAATGCATTCACTACCTAATAAATAATAACGTTATAGTTTTGGTAAAGTATCTTTGTCTTTCATAAGACATATTATCTCACATCTGTCTGATGAAGACAAAGATACTTTACCGAAACGCTATTATTACTGTAACGCTATTATTTATTAGATAGTGAATGCTTTGGTCAGACTTTGTCTTTCATGAGACATATTATTTGTCATCTGTCTGATGAAGACAAAGATACTTTAGCGAACTGTAACGCTATTGTTTATTAGGTAGTAAATGCTTTGGTCAGACTTTGTCTTTCATGAGACATATTATTTGTCATCTGTCTGATGAAGACAAAGATACTTTAGCGAAACTGTAACGCTATTGTTTATTAGGTAGTAAATGCTTTGGTCAGACTTTGTCTTTCATGAGACATATTATCTCTCATCTGTCTGATGAAGACAAAGATACTTTACCGAAACGCTATTATTACTGTAACGCTATTATTTATTAGATAGTGAATGCTTTGGTCAGACTTTGTCTTTCATGAGACATATTATTTGTCATCTGTCTGATGAAGACAAAGATACTTTAGCGAACTGTAACGCTATTGTTTATTAGGTAGTAAATGCTTTGGTCAGACTTTGTCTTTCATGAGACATATTATCTGTCATCTGTCTGATGAAGACAAAGATACTTTAGCGAAACTGTAACGCTATTGTTTATTAGGTAGTAAATGCTTTGGTCAGACTTTGTCTTTCATGAGACATATTATCTCTCATCTGTCTGATGAAGACAAAGATACTTTACCGAAACGCTATTATTACTGTAACGCTATTATTTATTAGATAGTGAATGCTTTGGTCAGACTTTGTCTTTCATGAGACATATTATTTGTCATCTGTCTGATGAAGACAAAGATACTTTAGCGAACTGTAACGCTATTGTTTATTAGGTAGTAAATGCTTTGGTCAGACTTTGTCTTTCATGAGACATATTATCTCTCATCTGTCTGATGAAGACAAAGATACTTTACCGAAACGCTATTATTACTGTAACGCTATTATTTATTAGATAGTGAATGCTTTGGTCAGACTTTGTCTTTCATGAGACATATTATCTGTCATCTGTCTGATGAAGACAAAGATACTTTAGCGAAACTGTAACGCTATTGTTTATTAGGTAGTAAATGCTTTGGTCAGACTTTGTCTTTCATGAGACATATTATCTCTCATCTGTCTGATGAAGACAAAGATACTTTAGCGAAACTGTAACGCTATTGTTTATTAGGTAGTAAATGCTTTGGTCAGACTTTGTCTTTCATGAGACATATTATCTCTCATCTGTCTGATGAAGACAAAGATACTTTACCGAAACGCTATTATTACTGTAACGCTATTATTTATTAGATAGTGAATGCTTTGGTCAGACTTTGTCTTTCATGAGACATATTATCTGTCATCTGTCTGATGAAGACAAAGATACTTTAGCGAACTGTAACGCTATTGTTTATTAGGTAGTAAATGCTTTGGTCAGACTTTGTCTTTCATGAGACATATTATCTCTCATCTGTCTGATGAAGACAAAGATACTTTACCGAAACGCTATTATTACTGTAACGCTATTATTTATTAGATAGTGAATGCTTTGGTCAGACTTTGTCTTTCATGAGACATATTATTTGTCATCTGTCTGATGAAGACAAAGATACTTTAGCGAACTGTAACGCTATTGTTTATTAGGTAGTAAATGCTTTGGTCAGACTTTGTCTTTCATGAGACATATTATCTGTCATCTGTCTGATGAAGACAAAGATACTTTAGCGAACTTTAACGCTATTGTTTATTAGGTAGTAAATGCTTTGGTCAGACTTTGTCTTTCATGAGACATATTATCTGTCATCTGTCTGATGAAGACAAAGATACTTTAGCGAAACTGTAACGCTATTGTTTATTAGGTAGTAAATGCTTTGGTCAGACTTTGTCATTCATGAGACATATTATCTCTCATCTGTCTGATGAAGACAAAGATACTTTACCGAAACTGTAACGCTATTGTTTATTAGGTAGTGAATGTTTTGGTCAGAGTTTGGCTTTTATTTTATACTAGAAGTTCCAAAGCTAGAAAGAGTAGCACCGGCGAAAAACATCTCTTATTGACGAAAGTGCATATATACAGTATGCCATTTACGTTTTCATTACAAAATGTCACAAACTGTCTCTTCTCTTCCTAAAGATGACATCGGAAAAATGTGTTCCCTTTCGGCATTCACATTCTAATATTTTGTTATGGAAACTCCGGAATGCTAGGTGTAGCATGTCTTGGGGGAATGGCAGTGATTTCTTCTTCAATCTTCACCTTCAGTTCAGGAAGTTGCAGGACGTTTGTGGTACACCTTGCCTTTAAGATGTCCCCGAAAGAAGAAATCGTATATATATTAAGATCAGGGGATCTCGCAGGCCATGCTGAACGCGTATTTTCGAAATGCACTGAACTCTAGCCATAAGGGATTGTGAACGGGATTGCACTTGGCAACAATGTAGGAAAAATGAATGACGTTATACCGCGATCCTGTTGGTGACATCACGAGTCATGACCTACATATAGCACAAAGTAAACGCCAGATGCTGTCGGCCCGAGTTAGCCGTAGCCGAGTGAGCTAGTGTAGCATGCTAATAACGAAAATTGTTGTTTGCGTGGGTTCAAACCCTGCTTAAGAAAGTTTTTTTTATAATTTTTAAATTTTTATAACACTTCTTTCGTTAAAATAAGATTAAAAATAATATTGAAAAAGTAATTTAACGATTATTTTTTTAAAATTTTCATTAAACTTCTTTCATTAAAGTAAGTTTGTACTCATACTGATCCATAGCAAAAGTAGTAGTAGTAGTAGTAATATTAGTAGTAAAAGTAGTAGTAGTAGTAGTAAAAGTATTATTATTATTATTATTATTATTATTATTATTATTAGTAGTAGTAGTAGTAGTAGTAGTAGTAGTAGTAGTAGTAGTAGTAGTAGTAGTAGTAGTAGTAGTAGAAGTAGTAGTGGTGGTAGGAACGGGTTAGAATGCAATTCAGCATTCATTTGTTTCCGTGCAATGTTGCCAAACGTAATACCTTCTGGCTAGAGCTGAGTGTATTTCGAAAATATGCGTGCTGAACGTTGTCTTTTATAGCCGTCCTTTGGAGGGAGTACCTGTGGAGGAGTTGTCGGGGTCTTTCGTGGTTTTCCGTGTCCTTCTTCGTACTTCTTCGTAGGTGGATGCTTGATGATCCTCTTGAAGAAGCACTTGCTATTGTTTACAGATATGAGGGGAGATTGCAATATTGTGTAATTGCTTGCGTATCTTTAAACGTTGCTAATTTCTCTTCATTATATTTGTACTATCACTTTAAGAATTTATAATTTTTATACTATCATGATGTAATACTAAAACAGCACATGAGATCTAACATTGTGATTTGGGTGAACATGTGTTGGTCACGGGACTCGAAAAATTTCTCGTCTTATTTTGAATTCAAAGGGTACTTCTTGTATCGAAATTTGTCAAGTTTCCGGGACTACAAATGTCTTGTCTCTTCTCGTGAGCACCGCTAATAACCATGAAGAAATAAGTTTCGTTTCACAATGTAAAACTACAATAGAAATCCGAACAATGTAAGTTTAATAATAAAACTGGCTGGTTGCAATACAGAGATGAGATGAAAGAAAGAACCTGTTCCTCGGAAGTTGAATCCATACATTGTAAAAACAAAAAGCCATTATTGCTTTTTCTTAGCGTTTTTGCTCTATCGACATTTATGTTAAAACCGGAAATAATAGTGAAATTCTACCATTCTGGTTTTGTGGTTTTAGTAGAGAGATGTGGGTAAAGATAGTATCTTTCCTTTAGACGTTGAATTGATTTAAAAAAGGCTTGTCTATTACCGTATTTGTTCTGTGGCGAATTGGTACGGTAATGGGAACGGAACGTTGAAATTGGTAATCGTTATTTTCTACCACTTCCGGTCCCAATAGAGGATTAAGGGAAGGAATTGAGGCTAGTTTTGGAGCGCTGAATCGATTGTAAAAAAAATCTTCCTATATCTTCGTTCTTGCTCAGTATTGACACCGGAAGTGGTTAATTTCTACCACTTCCTGTTTGATTAGACAGTAAACGGAGTAGACTCAATGTATTGTAGAGACACTCAATCGATTCCCAGGCAAACACTTGTCGTCGTCTCTTACCGTTCCTGCTTAATGAAGATGAGTAGTAAAACCGGAAGTGGTAGAAAATTTCGACTACTTCCGGTTTTAGTATAAGGACGTGTGTGAAAATTCTTTGGACGCTTAATCGATTAGAAAATGTCGCTTCTTGCTATATGTCACCAATTTTGTTTTATGGCGATCAACATTGAAACCAGACATGATTAATCTTCTACCGCTTCCGGCTGGAATAGAGGGTTATCAGATGAGATGAAACCTATTCCCAGATGCTGAATCAATTCCAAAAACTCGATATTGACACCAGTTTTTGCTTTCATACCAGTTAACAGATAGACAGACATAGCCCTTCGATGGGACTTCAGGGGGCGCGGTGGTTCAGTGATAGAGCGTTCCCCTCCGGTGCTTGGGGTCCCTGGTTCCATCCCAGCTCGCGCCGTGTGGACTTTGTGGTGGACAAACACCGCGCTCGTGGGTTTTCTCGGGGTTATCCCGTTTCCTGCCACTTTCTTCATTCCACCATGTCATTCATTTCTCATCATCACCGTCTGTAGCCTAACCGGCATAAGCGTGGGACGTAATCTCAAAGATATTTTCGATGAGACTTCAGATTCTTATGCATAGCATAGTTTGTAAGTCTAATAAACTGTAAATTTTCATTGGATGTCGCGATTGTTTTAGCCTAGAAATATGGTAGCACTATTTAAGGGCTGTCACTGTACCTTAATGAGACTGGCTCTACCAAATGACAAAGTCCGATCATATAAATTAAATGAATCATATTTATTGGTTGTTTCGATTTTCAGTTTAGCGTCCCTTTCAGCAGCGAGGCTTTGTGAGACGTAGACCTATAACTTAACGTGGGATCTGAACCACTGGAGCTCCCACCGGTAATCATTCCTGGGTCCCCCGTGCCGAAATAATTATACCAGTTTCGCTTTTCAAAATGAAAATGAAATGAAATCTTTCAGTTTATCTTGCCACGAATATGTTTGTTAGGCTAAGGGAGACAATGATTAAGACAAGTTTATGATGATGAAAGAATTGGTGGAATGAGAATGTAAAAGGAAACGAGAAAACCCACCTTCACGATGTTCTCTACCACAAACTTGATACCCCACAAGGCAGATCGAACCAGAGACCCACACACCAGAGGGAAGCACTCTACCACTTAGCCACCGTGTCCCTATTTTCGAGAAGCGAAACTCAGATAGGTATGATCTGTACAAATACTGTGATCTAATGACCCCGGTGACTCCTTCCATTACAACTTACAATATTAATATCGTCTGTTGTTTATGGCCAGTAGCGTATTTAGGGGGGGCTTCCGGGCTTAAGCCTCCCCCCGAAATCTTACATACTATAGTAATGTATATGGAATATCTTGCAGAATTTTCACATTTTCAGGCAAAGCCACCCCTCGAAAGTTAGCAAAGCCTCCCGAAACAAAATCGTAAATACGCCACTGTTTATGGCTATTTGGAAAATACTCACTCGCACGAATTTTATCTGCAATATGTAAAATAACTTTTATTCGCATGGCAACCCTGATAACAGTTTGACCGTAGCACAAAGCAACGTCCATTAGTACATGGTGGTCTGCGTGTACGAATATGTCGTGTATGTGTGGTAAATTGGAGAATCACCGCGTGATTTGTTGTTACCGTTGGCTCTGTCTTTCTCTTTTGTTACCGCACAAACGCCAGATCGATATCTCGTTAAGAGTGAAAGTTTCAGATGTTGATATCACACCCTCTTCTCACACGTAGCTCTTCTATGACAACTGAAAGCAATTTTGTTTCTTCATTTCATGAGTGTATCGTTCTCTTTCTCGCCTCCAGTAGCCTTCTAAAACCCTTCCCACAATTCATCTAGTTATTCGAAATCTCGGTAGGTGTTGTTTTCCTCATCTCGTAGGATGTAGGTTCGTAATCCTCCCACAGAGGCCGTTTACATTTCACCCGGTTGAGTGACACTGGGTAAATAATTAAGTCACCCAAACGACCCAGATCTAAAGATTCCAGTTTTCCTGGACGTCTTGTTCTGGATTTTCTTCTGGTCCCAAAGGGAAATGTCTGGATTATGTACTGAATGTCTATAAAATTTGGAGAATAGTTTAATACAAAAGGTTACTCTTTATATCTGTCATTAAAGGTAGCTTAAGAGGCTAATTCACTGCGAAATTAAAATACCGCTAATTTTACAGTAATTATGTGATATCTTCAAGTAGATAAGTATATCCCAGTCCCCGCCAAGTGAACTTTGTGGTGGACAAACACCGTGTGCGTGGGTTTTCTCGGGGTTCTCCCGTTTCCTCCCACTTTCTTCATTCCACGATTTCGTTCATCACTCATCATCACCGTCTCCGTTAGCCTAACCGGCATAAGCGTGGGACGTAAAACTTAATGATTTTCTTTTAGATAAGTATAATCGAAATGTGGAACAAGAGCGCGCTAGACAATATTATTTTGCATGAGATACCGTTATCACGGGTCACCTAGTAGCTTTCCGTTTGCAGCTATTTAGAAACGCGAAAATAAATGCCGATTTTCAAAATGGATGGAAATCGAAAACAGATAAATGAGTCGTAATAACGGTATCTCATTTAAAATAATATTGTCTAGCGAGCTCTTGTTCCACTTTTCTATTATCTTTTATCTATTTGAAGATATCACATAATTACTGTAAAATTATCGGTATTTTAATTCCGCCGTGTTCGATCCTTTTAATAGTGGTATGAATTCGATACATATGCACAGTGGAATATTTATATTCTAAGGTTCCATTTCTGCACGCACTATAACTACATGGTTTGACTACGAACATATGTTACTACGTTCAAACATAAACAATAGCAGACGATGGAAGGAAACCACTAGAAAGACACGAAGGGGAGTCGGAAAATTTAATAAATAAACCGATCTTCTCATGATTCTCCCTTCAAGAAGAGGTTTATGAAACAAGACCCCAATAAGAGGAAGCTATTAGTCTAGCGCTGATTATTCACCTACCAACACCTTTCTCCTGAGACCGTCATGGGTCATGGAGAATTCTTTTAAAACTAAAGCCTGTGACAAACATCTTGGCATTTCAGCTAAACGAATAAAACGCAAGCTCTGACGCGACGTTGCCAAGTGGTAAAGGGGTGCGACTATGAATTGGCCAAGGATCTTATAAAATAGAGGATCTGCCCTTAAAACAAAACTTGAAACCACACGTCACAGTTTCACCATCCCTACTCTGCCCACTCCGTCCAATAAGATCGCAATGTTTTGAGCCAACAATCATGGCGGAGTAGCCAATCAGACGATGGCGAAAACGAGAGTAGCCAATCAGACGATGGCCAAAACGAGAGTAGCCAATCAGACTTGCCGATGCTCGGTTGTTTTTTGGCTTCATTAATTTAATAGGATGAAGATACATATAGGAAGATCTTCTATTTTATAAGATCCTTGGAATTGGCTAAGCAGACGAACTACATCACGATTAGGTTTCAGAGAATAAACTGAAGTGAATGTGTACAAAATAAACGTGGCAATACCGCAGGCCTCTCATTTGCTAGCATTTAAAGGGGACTTGGAGCGCCGCCTTCAAATGCCAAGATGTTTTTGACGCCATTTATTTTCTGAGGCTGCTATGAACAAAGAGGATATCCTTTAAACACCTTTCCCCGGGGTTGCTATCAGCACAAGGAACATCCTTTAATCACCTACTTCGAAGTCTGCCATGAACGAAAGAGTTATTTACGATAGCTACCTAAGGCCATTACAGGCTAAAGACAATTGAACCTCTATTCCGAGACCTCGTGTGCGTGCCGAGAACTTTATTGAAGTCTAAAAACATTTAGATTTACAAGAACTTTGTAAAACACTTTTATATAGACTTTATTTTTATAATAAAAGGTGATGAGTTTGAATACCGGTTTCGTTATTTAAGACTCTACCAACAAAACTTTGCAATCTTGATAGACAGTAAGTACGCCAGAAATTTTTACTTGGGGGGGTGTTCAAAATAAAAGGGGGGGTGTGCTCTCAGAATAATGATAAAATTTTTAAACAAACTCAAACAAGAAAACAGTATATTTTGTTACGCAACTATTGCAATACCACTTCTATTACTACTACTACTACTACTACTACTACTACTACTACTACTACTACTACTACTACTACTACTACTACTAATAATAATAATAATAATAATAATAATAATAATAATAATAATAATATCAGCTCTTCGCAGTGATAGGATCAATAAAGTAAGATCACACATTTGAGCATTTGTTATTATTATTAAACTAAGTAATACAATGAAACCTCTCAAAACGGACACCGATAGAACCGATTATTTGTCCGTAAATGAGAGGTGTCCCTAAAAGGAAGGGTTCTCTCTTATAATACCACACCACACATATTTATGGCATGCAAGAATAATAAAGTTTGCCCTCTTATGAAGATGTCTACTATTGAAAGATGCCCGCTAAGAGAGGTTTCACTGTATTAGGAATTATCCTCCACTATTTTACCCAGTAATTACTTGTGAATTGATTACATACGAATTATTGTAATTATTTTGCAAAATTCTGCTTTATTTCAATTTTTTCACCCCCAGGAAGTTTTAGTGAGTGATTTTTTTTTCCAAAATATTAATTGGGAAAAAGTTCCCTCGTTCCATGCTGAAATCACATTCGTTTAGTAATTAATACTGTACATAGTTCCAATTTCATTATTTTTATATTCTAACCCTGTTGTTAACGTTAATTGTTGTAATATTATTTGGTCTCTTAATCTCCCTTCCTGGCTACGTTATTGGTTCTGAATATCTTTCATAAGAAAATTATTCATTGATTTAGTTGTTTTCCAGAAATCCAGTTTTTCAATTTACAAATATTTTGTATCTTTCTGTTTTGTCTACTTTAATATACCCTAATTTTAATAATCCCAGGGCTCATAGTGGTCTCTGGCCTCTTGTAAATAGTTGAAAAGTGACCAAGAAATGGCCAAAAGCACACGAAAAAGTGACCAAAATCTCATCATGACCTTTTTTCCTTTGTCAATTTCTCCATCACCTCTCTCTTCATTTGTTGTTTTGTTTCTTCTTTACTTCTTCTTTTTGAGCTTCCTTCTTTCTTAGGTTCTCAAAGTATGCTTTGTAGTTACGGTAAGCAGACTTAGCAGATGTAAAAAGCTTCTGAGTAAGTGGAACCAGTTCTGGCCTATTTCTGAATTTCTTCATCCCAGACATTATATTTAATTTCGCATATAGAGTTCTCAAAAACGTGAAATATTCAAATTCATCACCTACTCCTAAGAAGAACATACAAGCATAACACAAGACGAACATGATGAGCCACACAAACACACACAACGTTGAGCGGAGCGTTAACTATTACGAGAGACAACTAAAAGACTATGATAGAAGAAAGAATAGACAGAAGCTTTCTCAACCCCACCTTGAGAGCTTAAGCATCCACCAACCATCCACTGTGCTTTAGAAAGAATAAAAGCAACCAGTACTGAAGCTTTCAGAAGAGTAATGAGTAACAAGTTTTTGCCTTTTTCCATTTATTTTTATGCATTTCTTAGAAAACTGCCAATGCAAAACATAAATCACACGAAAAAGTCACTTTTCCACAAAAGTCACTAACTAGAAAAGGTCCAATATAAATTTATCAAATACTTGACGTACAAGACAACTGGTATCTATCCATATTATGAAAATTATCTAACATTAATAGACAACTTCTGTATCCCTACAATTGAACAAAGGTGAAGTGTGACAGATATGTTTTTTTTTCTCCATAAAATAGTACAAAACGAATTTAATTGTACAGATTTCATATCAACATTAAATGTTCATGTCCCGACACTTAAAGCTCGTACTAATAACTCTGGTCTGTTTTATTGCAAAAAAGCAAGGACCAACGTATTATTGAAATCGCCAATTTGGAGAATGTGTTCTACTTATAAGAAAATATGTACCAAACACAAAGAAATTGACATCTGCAATATGAACTCTATGTTCAAGAAAACTATTGTAAATGTATTATGTAATACACCAATACTATAATTGGGCTTATGCCTGTTGTGTTGATGGCAAATAAATAAATAAGTAAGTAAATAAATAAATAAATAAATAAATAAATTTACTTCTGAAAAAAGTAACTTTTAGTGACAAATTTGAAGAAAAAAAGTAACTTTTAGTGACCAAATTTTAGTTTTAAAAAAAGTGACTCGCTATGAGCCCTGTTCTGCTCAATGAATTTACGTGAATAAAAATATACTTTACAAAAAATTAAACTAGCGCCAAATGCGTTCCTGCATAAAACTAGACTCAGTCTAAAATATATATAATTCTTACTTCCATCGATCTCTTCATTTCTAAAAACGTTTTGACTACACCCTTCTAACGTCCGTCCGCTGATACACCACTTGCAGAGCAGGCTCGAAACCAGCCACAGAGCTTTGGGAGGCCATGAATATGTTAGGAGGAGCCAAGTCATTAAAAATTCTCTTACAAATATCTAAATTGTGCATTTTGTATTGAGGTCTGGAGGGGACATGAAAAATTTAGGAGGTCCAGGCCCTCCCTAGCCCCCCTCTGGTTGCGAGCCTGTTGCAGAGTAGCAGTTACCAACTGAATCTGATATAGGCTTATTACTATATTGTCACACTTTTCCTTATTGAGCAGGAGGTAGGTGAATGACCGCTCAAGACGTTGCCAATTTCAGTCATCTGCATCTGTCCATCAATCTCTTTTCTCGGAAACGACCGCGGAGCCCAGGAGGGTAAGTATTAATATCAGCGATCTGTTTTGTCAATTTTTTCAATCAAAACACTACCCGAAACAATGAGGTCATGTGCTCGAAGCCGTTTATGAGAACGAAGTCGCTTCGTATTTTGAAGTGAAATAAATAAATAAGAATATTGCCTTCTTTCCTAAACACTAAACCTTTTTTAACTTGATGTAATAAATAACCTATATGATCTGATTGATACAATTGGATTTGGGGGAGTATTCCTTTCCCATCCAGGGGTGTGTGTAAAGAAATTTGGAGGGGTGTTAGGGGGGTGTTGGGGGGTGTAGATTACTCCCTGTTGATAGATCTTTTTCATTAACGTGATCTCAGGTTTGATTCTCAGCAATGGCGTATCCAGGGGAGCGATCGGCCCCCCAGAAGAGGAAACTTTCTTATATATATATAAATAAAACCCAGCCCAGAGTTTAGAGCTCTTAAAAGTAGCTCTAAGTAGCAGTATTACAACCACCGCCCGCCAGAAGTTCGCCCTGGATCCGCTCCTGATTCTCGGTGGGAAAATCTTGAAATTTGAATCCGTTAAAATGGTTCGGATTCCACCTTAAATTGTTGGTCTATGCTTCACATAGCCTTCGTGCTGTAAGGAGGTTATAAACTTCAATAAGAAAAATGCTCTCCATGTCCACCTTTCATAAACAATTCTTTTCTCACGCTATTCTAAAGTTCTTTTTTGATTCAGTCACATTAGCTGAATAAAAACGGTTCCTAGGTGGCTTCCTATCTTAGGGTATACAGCTAAGGATTGATTTTTTCTAGTGAACACCTTTTTTTTCGCAATATGTCAGAGCTACCACCTTTCTTTACAAGATAATACATGATTGTTATTCCTACCATATTTCTAATACACGTAAGAGTTACTATTCGTATCCTTATCTATCTAATTCATATACATTTCACTGTGTGGTCTTCAAGGTGAATGTCTGGCATTGTTAGTGAAATGAAATCTTTCAGTCTTACATCCCACGATTGTGCTCTTTAAGTTGAGAGACACGGATGATTAAAACAATAATGGAAGAATTGGTGGAATGAAAAAGTGGGAGGAAACGGGAGTACCTCGAGAAAACCCAGGAATACGATGTTGTCCAGCACAAACTTACTTACTTGGGGATCCAACCAGGGATTCCATGCACCAGAGCAGGCCCCTATCCACGGGGGGCTAGGGGGATGCCCCCCCCCTAAACTCTGGCTGACCCCTAAGAAAGTTTCACGGTAGGCTTGCAAATGAACTGTAATATGGTGATGATAATATGATTGGGTCGTGCCCCCCCAACTACTACCGAGCCCCCCCCCCTAAATTCTTGGGCTGGCTACGGGCCTGCACCTGAGGTAAGCGCACTACCATTGAGGCACCGCGCCCCCTTGATTCTGAATTTAAATCACCAGCATCTCCAAACCGAAATAAAAGTTCGTTTACAGAAGTCGAAAGTGAAGACAATGCTCCTTGTTTTTAAATCAGACAAAGAATTATTCACCATAAATTTCTTCCATCGCGAAAGACCATCACTGCAAATTACTATGTTGATGTCTTAGAAGTTTATGGAAACGGATTCCACGTGTACAGCCTGACTACTCAGCACTAGGCAGTTGATTCCTGCTTCATTACAACGCACTATACCAAGGTGACCAGACGTCCCGTTTTAGCCTAAACAGTCCCTTGATTTTAACTGTTCTTCCGTTTTTTTCTGATTCTCAAATGGGACGCCTAAATGTCCCGCTTTTAAGCAAAAAATGACCCAGGCGTCCCGTAAGTATTATGGTCAATGCAAATTGTACACTTTTCCTGTATCAACACTCACTGAGAAGGTTCAGTCGTGTCTGAAACTTCTGAATGTTGAAATGGGAATTGAGTGGGCATTCTGAGTGTTCAAGTAGTTAAAAGTATTGTTGAGTAGTACTTCAGTTAGAAACGCTGTGTTATCATTCTTACTTATGTATTTTGTAAATTGAAAACACTGCTGAGTCCGAAAACACAATCTGAAAGTCAGAGATAACCCCTCCCCTCCTCTGTCGCCATTTTTGCAAGTAAAAATTCTGGTCACCTTGCACTATACAGGAGTTTTTGACACGAAAGCAAGTGTGTATGTTCAATCATCCTACATATTCTCCTGATTTACTCCGTTGTGACTATTTTCTATTTCTCAAACTGATGTTACCATTGAAAGGGCGACTCTTTGATGACCTTCAAGAAACCCAAAGAACTGTGACGCCAACTCCTCGGGATGCATTACAAACCAATACGCAGAGGTCGTTCCACTCGTTGCACGATCATGCCATACATTGTATCGATTTAGGAGGAATGTACTTTCAATAAATAACAATAATATCATACCGTGTTGTCTTGATTTTATTTCATTCAATAAAATCAGTCTCATTATATAGACCCTAATTGTCGGACACTGCATTTCATAGTCACTTGCGAGACAAGAGATTGGACTGTCCTATCTTGCAAAAGTATAGATAGTGAAAGTGGTGTCTCGTCTCAGAGTCTTTTACTACTGGAAGAGCTATATCTTGTCTCGAAACTTCTGTATCATCCCGTCTCGATTATCAGGATATTTACTCCAGAAAATTTAATTTTTCCCCCTTCAATTGTCAACTAAACTTTATTTTCTTTGTGCAACAAGTATCAACAGGGTGATCTAGCAGTGACGTAAATAAAGGAACAAATGGGGCTTGTATCTCGGGCGCCGGATTAGGGGCGCAAAACTGGACAAATCTTTATTTTCATATAAGGCAAGGAAAGGACTTTTAGCAAACTAATGATCATAAAAAAATACTTCAAAAACTTAACAGGACAACAATGACTCACCAACCTTAGGATCATATCCAAAGAGCATAAGTTAGCTTCAAAGCTATCTTTTGAGGACATTGTAAAAATATTTGCAGCCAAAAGAGCCCGGAAAGTTTAATTTTAGTTCCAGCTTTTATATCGATTTAAGAGATTCGCATAAGGCCTGAGTATAATACTCGAGACAACAGCTTGACTGTTTGTCATAATTAAATATTACATTCTAAAGCAAGAGACTGTTGATTTATTCTACACATATGCATATCCTGATATAATTTCAAAAGCATTGTGATTTGCAGTTATTATGATTAAGACTATAAGAATATATCAAGGATGCTACTCTCAGATTATTTGGGAATCAAATACTAATTAGTTTCGTGTTTTATCTTGTACTAAAAATTATGTATTGCAGTTTTGAAATTGAATCACTGATTGGAAAAAGGGAATAAGTGCATCAGACCTAAGTTTTCAAAAACGCTAAAAAACCTTCCCGAGGCGTTGTTTGTATTCGTTGCAAAAAGTGTATAATTGATTACTTGTAGCAAAAGAACTAACAAACACTAAGACAAGAAGAAGAATCTTGTATTGCAGCACTGCAATTGATTAGATAAGCTTAAAAATGGAAAAAATATTCCCTTTTTCCAATCAATTAGAGTTGGACGCAATTGTAATTGTGTGTAGGTATGTAATGTGCAGTTTATGATAGAAAGCTATGAAAATATACATGCTGAACACAATGTTGTATGTTAATCTTGGATATATGTATCCGAACTATCACGAATGTTAGGCTACTAACACTTTTATTGTCACCGTTCTTTTTTTTTTTTTTTTTTTTTTTTTTAAGCACATGTTATTCGTACAGCAAGAAAAGTCATACAATAGACAGCTGAACATAGTACGTAGCAAAATACGTTGTCAAAATAGAATTACTTTACATAGGGTACTATCCGTCTGCAACTTCGTCTTCTACAGTTTCTTGGTCAGTGATTTTCCATGAACAAATCATCTTATAAAATTGTTTGTATTGGTTAGGTATGCATTTGATGATTTGTGAAGAATCGTTGATCTTTTTCTGATTGATCGGGTCTTGCCAATCGTATGCCTTTGACGTTGGCAGTGGAACGTTTGTGACATCACTTTTGAGTAATCGAAAAATATCAGTTCTTAGTCCATTGATAAACTTATGAGCTTGCACATAACCTAGAGATTCTGCTTTACATTATAAACAGTGTATTTATTTACGTACTTGGAGTTTCACCGTTTTGTCCACAATGCTACCTGAAGATTTCTTCTAAAACGGTTACCATCAATGTTTAAAATCTAAGATTTCTTCATTGACAACTTCGTAAACCTGAAATGGAGTATCAGTATTTCTTGCATTCGTAATCATGTGGTTATACTGTGCTGGTAAATAAATGGGATTGTGTCGTTTGAGTTCTCGTTTGATTATAACAAAATTTCGGTCACATGGTAAAAACTGTGACGTCTGACAGGCAAATATTGCTGTTTAGTGGTAAACCGTTATGACACGATCAGACTGAAAAGCATTAATGTCATTGTATGATTCCAGTTTTGGTATTGTATGATCGACACTTGTACACTGAAAACACGTAAATCTGTAACTGATTGGGCCAAATATTTCTCTATAGATTGTGCAATGCGAAGACAATGCGAAGTATCGTAACGTCAGCAGAGGGCTCTAATGGTTGTCTAAATACTGTACCGTAAGTCCAAAAAATTATAATATTATTAAAGAAATAAAAATCAAAATGAATTGTTATATCAATAATTAAAGTAACAGTAAATTCTTAAATCAAATTAAGAGTGCAATTAAACGAATGGTTGCAATCTCTTATTGTCATAAAATGACAATATTTTATTAATGAAACAACTGACTTACAATGGTAGTATAGTGGATATTTTTGTAACAATATAAATTATTTACCAGTGAACATCCAAGAGTACTGAATGTATAATCAGACATAGTGCTGTGTCAGATTAATGGTATAACAGATCATTATAATTTTACTCAATGCTTAACCAAACTGAAATAAGCTAAATATTTAAGTATATGAACTTAGCCTGTCACTTTCGGAGACCTCCTGATATCATGTCACATGCAAAATAGACAGTTATAGTTCCCTGTAGTCATACTTTACCTTATTGCATATTTCGCTTTCTCTTGACCAGAAAATTGTCTCTCTTGCGGTATTTGTAATTTCGTAAAGACCATTCCATTGCGATGCTGGATGCAGGACCCAGAATGCAGAATGATTTTTTACTTGCAAACTTGGTCATTTTATATGGACTATTGTCCTTGTTTGCTTTAATTATTTTTCCATTTTACTTCGCCAAAAGCCAAATAAAAATCTTAGGAAAGTCCTAATTACATTTTCTGACAAAATATTGTTGTTATCTAATGATGTAAAAATAAGTATTTTTGAATTTTAATTTTCCCTGAAGTTTGCTTTTGTCTTTTTCGTGATTTTATCTGAATTGTTAATTACTACTGACAAGCAATGCTATTTGACTACAGGTGATTCTTGACTATTTTGCTTCTGCTTCCAACGATTTCTTAAGTGCTGTCCTTGTGAGTTTTTAAAAATAATGTGATGCATGTAAAAGTTAAAATATTACAGAAAACTTAGTTCCATCTTCACCTACCAAATTGCCATTATAATTTTTATATAAAAAATGATTTTTTAAATTCTCAGTTCATGGTTTCATTACATTACCCCACCAACTGGAAGAAAAATTCCTGAACAGTACCTTTAGTGTATGTCATTAGTTTTTAAATTCTTAGTTCGAATAAACATTGAATAAACTGACAAACACTAAACACTGTGAAAACCACTGAGGGGTGAAAATAATGTCCACTTGAATGATTGTGGTCTCACTTCGAACACTGGGAGGTGAAAAACGGGGTCTTCTAATTGTCCTCATCGTGGCCATCGATAAACGAAGAATGTCCCTAGTTACTCCACAGAAATCGAAGACGATGAAATGTGTGATGAAGTGATTTGCAACTAGGCCTCTGGGAATGCAGGGGCTGAGAGCTGCGACTAACTGTAGGCAACCGATAGTGGTTCCTATAGATGGTCCTCTTCTTGATATGTACTCGGGACCGTAGTGAAGGATGATGAACAGCTACGCATTTGGTGTGGCATTTGGGCGTCACCTTTTGCTGGGAGCTGCGAATTAACGATGTCCTGGCCAAACCAAGGACCCTTGATGAAGGATGAAAAACAGCTTGGCGTCTCGGTGTCCGTCGTGTGGACTGGAGGCGGGCTAAAGCTGCGGTGATTGGTTTTCCGAGTTCTGGAATCGAACCCTGGACCTTTATGATGATGGGACAGCTGTGGCACTAGAACATTTCAACAACAACTGGAGCCAAGGTGCTGCTGAATGATGAAAGTGACGATGTATCCGTGGTGAAACAGGAACGGGAGGAGATGCTGGCTGTTGTGGTGGTGATTCTGGAACAGCTGACGTAGAAGCTCGGCATAACGGCAAGGACTAGTTGACCATTAGATGTTCTGGCTCTGGAGAAAGATGGCTGGATCTGCATGTGAGAGGTGCTGGAGAAACAGAAGCGGGCAGGCCAATGCTGGTACAGGAACGTCTGGAAGATGACCCTTGTAGAGGCTGGAAGTAGCATCTGGAACTGGACCATCTCGAAGAAGGATGTGCCCATGCTGGTGGACTACATTTTGCTGGAGAAGGAACTGGCCTCCTGCAGTGACATCTCTTTGCAGTTGCATAATGACAAAAGAAATTGCATTAGTTTTTTTTTTATTTTTTTTAAACTTTTCGTGTTTTTGTCGTATTGCAATGTAAGGTAAAGTTGAACAATATCGAAAATTTATGGTAGAGATATGTTTAAAGTTTATATTAGTATTATTATTGAGAAATATTTTGTTCTTGACAAATATTATATAATAAGAACAAGGAAGTTTTCTCAGCAACTGTGTTTGTTTACTTGTGGTTAATGACCCAGAAACGAAAGAATGACACTCCAACCGTTATTAGATGGAATGTTATGATTAGAATTGTAGGGGAAGAAAGTGTGTTTTTCTGAAAAGTGAAAAGTGTCCTGTGATGTTATGTCCTCGTGAGAGTGCAATTGCCTGTGCGTAAATGTTATTGTTAGTGATTTAACTTGTGCTGATGTAGTGATTTCTCGTGTTGTTTTGTGCTTATAATGATATGATTATGATGTCTCAGGTAAGTCCTATAATAATGAAATTAACGTAGATACTGGCTATTTCATCTGAGCATAGGAGTTGAATATTAGTCTTCCCCCCACAAAGAAGACTAATATAGGGCGGTAAAATATTCCTGCACACCGCAATTCCAGGAATATTTTTTACCTCGGTCTATTGTAAGAGCATGATTTACTGACAAAAGAGGAAATTCAAATACAAACCCTCGTGACGCGACTCCCCAAAACGCCACGTTTAGTGAGTATGTTTCAACTCAATTTTGTCAGTACTGTTTATGGTTTGAAACTGAACAAATTATTCGAGCAAGATATACTTGTTGTGAAAATGGAATAGGATTCACCTGAGAATGATTAGTGATTTTTTTAGTACGAAAAACAAATGTTGAGAGTACAAAGGTTAATTATGTTAGTACAATATGAACGAAAACGAGAAAAACAGGCGATAGTTTGAGAGAAATATGCAAGTCTATAATTATGTTAGTATTATACGATCGAAAACGAGAGACGCAGGCGGTAGTTTGAGATAAATAATTAAGTCTACTGTGAGCGATTGTGTATAAGAAAACATGTATACTAGCAAACAAACACTATGCTAAACTGATAACAAAATTATTACAAAAAATTGAAAATAATTCGATATTGTTTCTATGACACAGAGAAAAACAACATATCTATTTGGCATGTCACATGATAGCATATGTTTGCCTAAGGAGCTATGTACCGTAAGTCAAAAAATTAAAGAAATAAAAATCAAAATATTAAAGAAATAGTGAATTCTTAAATCAAATTAAAAGAGTGAACTAAACGAATGGTTGCAATCTCTTATTGTCATAAAATGACAATATTTTATTAATGAAACAACTGACTTACAATGGTAGTATAGTGGATATTTTTGTAACAATATAAATTATTTACCAGTGAACATCCAAGAGTACTGAATGTATAATCAGACATAGTGCTGTGTCAGATTAATGGTATAACAGATCATTATAATTTTACTCAATGCTTAACCAAACTGAAATAAGCTAAATATTTAAGTATATGAACTTAGCCTGTCACTTTCGGAGACCTCCTGATATCATGTCACATGCAAAATAGACAGTTATAGTTCCCTGTAGTCATACTTTACCTTATTGCATATTTCGCTTTCTCTTGACCAGAAAATTGTCTCTCTTGCGGTATTTGTAATTTCGTAAAGACCATTCCATTGCGATGCTGGATGCAGGACCCAGAATGCAGAATGATTTTTTACTTGCAAACTTGGTCATTTTATATGGACTATTGTCCTTGTTTGCTTTAATTATTTTTCCATTTTACTTCGCCAAAAGCCAAATAAAAATCTTAGGAAAGTCCTAATTACATTTTCTGACAAAATATTGTTGTTATCTAATGATGTAAAAATAAGTATTTTTGAATTTTAATTTTCCCTGAAGTTTGCTTTTGTCTTTTTCGTGATTTTATCTGAATTGTTAATTACTACTGACAAGCAATGCTATTTGACTACAGGTGATTCTTGACTATTTTGCTTCTGCTTCCAACGATTTCTTAAGTGCTGTCCTTGTGAGTTTTTAAAAATAATGTGATGCATGTAAAAGTTAAAATATTACAGAAAACTTAGTTCCATCTTCACCTACCAAATTGCCATTATAATTTTTATATAAAAAATGATTTTTTAAATTCTCAGTTCATGGTTTCATTACAATACACACAGTCTCACAGTTGTGGTGGTATCCTGTAGTGACTGGAAGAAGGAAATAAGAAACGTAGTTATTCCCTTTTTCTAATCAGCGAGAGATTTTGTCTTCTAAATTGGTCATATAGAGTTGCTCAAACATTCCTATTTTCTACTCAATGATGTAACTATCTTAAAGAAACACATCTGCTATCTCAGGTTAAAATCGCAAAAAATTGTACTTATTCCCTTTTTCCAATCAGTGGTTCAATTAAGCTTTACGAGTTGAAGAAAAGAATGGCATAAGAGAATTACTGTGTGATGCCAATATCAGGCATAGTCGGGGAGCGTTTTGGTTTGGTTGATAAAGAGGGGTAGCGCTAAGACGAGTTCTTGGCCCGGGCGACAACCAGTCTAGCTGCGCCGGTGTGATGTAGATCTATCATGACCTGCTTGGTCATGATTTCCAGCAATCTATTTCATAATCAACAGAAGTCAAGCACGTCAAAACCGTTCGAATGTAACTCACGGTGACTTTCTTTTCTTTTCTTCTTTCTTGTTCGTTTTCTTTTCTCTTTTTTCATTGTTATTATCCTAGAGCTCAAAATTCAATTCAGTACATGGAAAGTGTAGTAAAAAAGTATTTCCCTACCTTTGTTCCTGCTTTATCTGTTCTTCTAAGCTTTAGACGGTAGAATCTTCTTCTTGGTAGTACTTTCTTCTGCACGGGCTGAAATATAACACAACAGAAAGTTAATGTCAGTTAACATACAAATACCTCCATTACTAACTAACTTAACTCTATGGCCTATGGAACCTGGAGGTTTAATACCGCTTTCACAAAAGCTTTCCACTGACTTCAATTCTTAGCCTACTAGATCCAGTTTCTACTTTGTATTCCTATTTCTTCGAGATCCATCTTAATATAGTCCTCCCATCTGCATCTAGGTCTTCTAACGGACGTTTTCCGATTGGATTTAAAGTTAAAACTTCCAAAGCGTTCCTACTTTCTTCCATTCTGGCTACATGGCTTGCCCATCTCAGCCTCCTAACTTTGATGGCCCTAGCCATGTTTGATAAACGACTTAAATTATGTAGTTACTCGTTATGAAGTTTCCGCCATTCTCCATTCCCGTTCATCTTGGGTCCGAATATTCGTCTCAGGATCTTGTTCTCAAATACTTTCAGTCTACGTTCTTCTCTCAGTAAACAACCATGTTTCGCAACCGTACAGGATGACAGGCAGAATTATCGTTTTATCTATTTTAAGCTTCAAATTTATCGACAGAATTCGCGATAACAAGAGATTTTGAACTGAATAACACGAATTTCCTGCTTTTAGTAGACATTTAATTTCTTCGTGAATATGGTTTTGGTCTTTTGATATTGATTCTAGATATACCGAAAATATCCACTTTATCGAAAGCATTATTTGATATTTTAATGCATCTACAGTCCATACTTATTTTATTATTGTATGTGGCAGTGAAAATGACACTTAACCTTCTGTCCTTACGTCCACCAACCCACATACAGCAACATTGCCAATGTTGTGCTGTGGAATTCAACTTTTGCTGAAATGTATGCTCTTATGAAAATAAGTAATTAACCATCAACATGCCGCAAAGATCCAAAGAATTTTACATCAGTTAAAGAAAACGCGTTAATTGTGCAAAACTAGTTTGAAATGTGTGGATTCTGTGAGTGGCTATTTAGCTTCAAACGTTCTATTTGAAAAAGAAAAGACTAAATAAAAGCAAACGAACTAAGTCGCAATCAAATATGAATATTAAAAAATGTTAAGCGCAAATTTTATGTAAATTTCAACAATGTATAGGTGGCAATCAAAATAAATAAGAACAGAAGAACACCACAAAATACAAAGTTGTCCAAGTAGTAAAATACAATTAATGCGTTTTATTAGAACTAAATATTTGCGTCTAATTCTTTTTAAAGTTGATTGATTTTGTGCTACATAACTCTATAAAACTTACAGAGCATTACGTTCACACTATTTACAAAGTGATAACAAAGTATATCAAGAATCCTTACATTTTTCTCAATTGTAGAAATTATTTTCTGATTCTTAACTGTGTGTACTCAGGCTAGAGGCCTAAGCGAAAACATATATTGTATCTATTTTTAGCCATTATGATACTGGCAGTGTTCGCACACTTAGTATAACCTGACCAGGATATTAGTGCGGTTTTTCGTGGAGGGCGCTAGTGTAGTGTTTACATCAGTTTCTAGGTAAGCGCGGTGGGACAGGGGAACTGAGAGCGTCACTCTGCAGTATATCCAACGATTTTCAAAAGTTGCAGTTTACATGTTATAAGTAGCCTAATCTGTTTCGCTTAGTAAAGAACTTCATAAATTATATAGTTGTTATTGAATGCAGTAATGGTTATTCCTGCAGTAATGCAGATGTATTGTGGATAATGGCATATGCATGGAAATTAACAATTTAAGAACAAGATAGCATACAAGTGAGTTTCTACCGTGTATTAAGCAGATTATATATTAAAAAAATGATTAAGTTTAATTTGATTTCATTATAAAACAGTAGAAACCTGTAAAACTCAGTAATAAGATGTAATGACTAAAATATTAATTATGGGTTGGTAGCTTAGATACTTGCGCAATATCTTGTAACTGTAAGTTTAAATCAAGTTAAGGCTCGCGATGCTTGTATTTGTTTTAATGTAGGTCTATCGATTGACAACTAAATTATTTTCTTGAGTTGTAGCCAAGAAAGAATTCCGATACGTTTCCACTCGAGAACTGTGGAAGTTCTCTCCGTTGGTCTATTGGCTAGCGCATGTGTCTTTGTTGTACGTGGTTCTGTGAGAGCCCAACAATTAATTTTACAATGTTTCACTTTCATTAATCATCTGTCTCCTCTAGCATAAAGAGCATAATCATGGGACGTTAAACTAAAGAAATTTCATTTCGTTGTTTCGATTAATGTGAACCCTTTGGGGGAAAAGGAAGTGAAGAAGAAATTTTCCTTAATTTTTTAAAGGGCTACGGGATTGGATAGCTTGTCTTTCGGGATTGCCTTGTAAAACCTGATTACAATGTATCTTTCTTTTAGGATTATAATCGTAATCCAGCCTTTTGGTAAATGTGAAATAAAAGTATCGATAAAACATCAGCGTATGGGTAATGTAAGCATAAATATCATTGGTTCAATACACAATAAATTCACAATTTTTATTTATGAGTATAGAAATTCCCTTTGAACTCCCTCTGAATTTCTTTCAGACCCTAGGTCTCTTGTGACAAAGAATTAATTCTATTATCTGTTTTCATACACAATATAATTTTGAAACTTGGGAGCCTAATGTTGTCTTTGTGTCTGTAATACGTAATCATTTGTCGATTGACTTCAGAAGACTGTGAGCATAAGTTGCATATAGTTCAAACATATCAGATATACGGTCTTGTTTAACAAATCCTGTGTGAGCATATGAAATCCAAAGACAAAGGTAATCAATCGTCTTTAAACAGCTGTATTTTTATTTCAAGTGTAAGTACTAAAATGTGCTACGTAGATTTCCGGCCAATTGTTTCATCGCCGGTATCTTTGAGCAATGAGATAGCAGTGGAAGACAAACTTCGTTCTTCTAACTTTATATTTTGAAAAACTTACGCAAGTGGTTTTGTTACTTAAATACATATCTATTCACTCTAATCTAATTCAAAAGTACCATTAACTTTATAATAACATAATGAATGTAAGAGTTACCCTGAAAATGTATTTTGTATTTCTTTTTTAATATGAAATTCATTTTTTATGAATTTCACGAGCTATAAGAAATCAATTGTCAGGCTCCCCACTTTAAATTTTAATCGCTCCCCTACCGCCTCAATGTAACATTGGGTTTATTTCTTTTATTTTTTTTTTTCAAAATATGGCAGAAATACTGAATTTTTAAATTACCAAACCATGCTAAATAATGACAGGTTAGATATCAAAGAAAGTTATCTTTATCTACCTTCTTAATTAGGGGCGGATCCAAATCTCCTTCGGAGGCGGTTAGATTATCAGTTTCTCTCTCACCAGTCTTTTGCAGTACATCCGAAAATGATCTCAATGCAAATTTGTTACTGAAGGTAATGTCAATCGATCGATCACATGGTCCAAATTGGTAGCAATTTCGAAGACGTCTTATCTCAAAACTACACAATAGAACTTGCTTTAAACAATGAAAGCGCAGTTGCCAAAATATAACTTTGATTCACAAAGATGAACTTCGAGGTTTCGTTAACAGATGAATTAGGAATTCCTTACACTCTAATGCTACGAAGTTCTCAGTGTTCCTTTGTACAACACTGAGGTTAGTTTATTCGCAAGTTATTGTCATATTAATATGGAGGGTGTATGTACTTTTTTTTTTTTTTTTTTTTGCAGCCCCTTAAAATGTTCTGAAAATAACTTCCATAACTTTTGAAATTGTGTTTGTCTTAACTTGAACATATGCGTGAAGTGGTTTATTATGAACAGGGCAAAAACAACTGAGATAGATTAATTACAAGTGATCCGGTTAGAAACACTGTTGTTTGTATTTTAGTTCCAAAATCGGCCGCCCGCACTCGTTCGCTGGTGGACTAATACCTGGTACAATTGTATACCAAATTCAGCCCTTTTTGTCATTCGTCGGCCCTGTGGTACCACGCTGGCATTTTCAGCCACTTTTGTGAACAAATTGGTAAACTTCTACCCAACTCAGCACCATTTAACAAATATTCGTCACATTTTCAAAAGTGTTAGTAACACTTTTCCTACATCTCACATTACTCATATTGTGTTGGACTTTTGAAAAATGCTTTTGAACATTCATTCTAAACGTTGCACTGTATAACGCTACGAACTGTGTGTGGAAAATTCGGATAATGTTAGCCCTATATGTTTTCTGTTTTTATATGCGTATTATGTGTTTGTCTGCTGCACTAGTTAGATATACGTAATAGATACTACTGTGACTTAAAATTATTAATGACGTGTTGTGATGTCTTTCAGGGAAGGTTCTAGCTTTTACATTTTTTACAAATGTTACTTTACATACTATATATTTTTATTACAGTCCTTCGGTCGTGAAATCAGCGAGAATAAAGTGCAATAATTTATATTTGATTATTTTATTATAACATACTGTTTACACAAGAACTCGGAGATGATTGATTTCTTCCTCGTTTTATGTATTTTTTCATATATATATTTATTCATATATGGCTATAATACTGTTTTGGTTTATTAGTCACTTTGAAATAGAGGCGCGTTTGGTTTCCTTATAATACATACCGAAGATGAGTTTCATCTACTTCTACGGTTGTTCGGAGTCCTCCTATTTGGATGTTTTTAAAAAGTAATTTTTAAAAAGAGCACTTTCTTGATTTGGACTCTTGTAATAGCGGAAGGGGGTAAAGTAATACAGAACTTTACCTCTGTGAGTTTCGTGTTATAGAGCCATGTATTACCATGGAATAAATTAAATTCAGCCCTTTTTGTTTCAATTTGGTATTATTTTTCAGCCCACTCCAGAGCTAGGATTGTGGCAACACTGGATACTGGTTTATTTTTGGGACGTCGCTAGAGATATTTGTTCCAAAATTATACTTCTCTCACTAATTTCCTTCTTATTTTCCCCGCAAAATGTTTCCGCTCGGCGACATGGAAATGTCTCATTTGGAATAGATAAAATTCAAAGGTGTCACTAGAAGTAGGCTGATTGTTGAAAATTTACAATTGTTTTACGATTTGCGTATCAATCCAAATATATAGCATAAAAAACTACAGTGCAAAAAACAAAGATCAATCTGTGCTAGGAGAGCATAAAAGCATGAATGCTATTTAACCGAGTCATGGCAGGGCGAAGCTGGTAGGCCCGAGGCTTAGCGAGAGGGTACGTTGGAAAGGAGCAGGCGCGTCAGCAAGGGTAGTGAAAACAAGTAGTTTTGGCAATGTTACGAGTTTCAATGACACTTGTGATGGTTTCATACGAGTAGCGTTCCACTTATAAACATAAAATATTGCTTCTATACACTTTGCAGAAATACATCGCCAGTGAAAAATAGTATATAATATAGTCACTTTTTGTATGCACTCATTTATTTTATCCGTTGTAAAGCACTTGTAATGATTTTACACTAGTAACTCTACACTTCAAAATCTAAAATAATGGTATATGTGCATGTGTAGAGTCTATGTGTGTGTGTGACTACTTTGGGGCGGAACTATGAATGGGGGGTGGCTTGTGATTGACTGAGGAAAATCCTGATTGGCTGCTGTTTTTTCTACGAGAAATGGCTTTGTTGAACTCCAGCCTTTTCTTTTGTTTTATTTTTATTTATTTATTTATTTATTTATTGAAAAAGAACCGAACAGACAGAAAAAAAGACATTCATGGCGGAATACCATGCGCGGCTTGTGAGGGAAGTGATACCGGTAAAAATTAAAACTTTACGTCTTCAAACTAAGCGGAAAAATTACGTAACACTCTAGTTGTATATATAATTATCTTAGGTCACTTACTGCAGCTGAGAAGCTTCCATGCTCGACGGTCTTCCGGCTAACCTCTTCCTCTTCACGTACATTTTTTCTGTTTTCGTATCGTTCATTAATTGTAGTCTCTTTCGCCCTCTTCCTCTTTTTACTGCCACCATACCCTCTAGCACGTCCCTCACTCATGATAGAGTTCCTTTTTAGCCAATGTTCCAACCAGTTTCTCTTTCTCTTCTTAATAATATCTAAAACTGTTCTTTTCTACTACACCATTTCTAACACCCTCTCATTCGTTTCCTGATCGACCCAACTAATTGTTCTCATTCTTCTCCACACCCACATCTCGAAAGCTTCCAATCGTTGTCCATCATTTTTGCGTGATGTGCATGTTTCTGACCCATACAGCACAATACTCCACACGAAACATTTTATAAATCTTTTTCTGAACTCTTTATTCAAAGTCCCACAAAATAGTCTTTTCTTCCTCCTAAAGGCTTCTTTCGCCATTCCTATCCTTGCGTTTATTTCACGTTCACACTTCATATCATCACTAATAATACTACCCAAGTATGGAAAACTAGTCATCTGTTCTATTTTCTCCCATCCTACTTCTATATTTGACACTGACATTTTCGTTCCAGTCACCATGGCTTTTGTCTTTTTTAACATTTATTTTCATTCCATATTCTTCACAGCCCTTCCTCAAATTTTCTAACATCTCTTTAGATTCTACTACAAGCTCCATATCACCTGCAAACCGTATACATCTAATCATTATACCTCCTCCTGCTGCCTTCATTTTGTAGCCTCTTTTTCACTATCTCTTCTAGATAGATATTAAATAATGTAGGCGAGAGACAGCATCCCTATCGAATTCACTATCTCTTCTAGATAGATATTAAATAATGTAGGCGAGAGACAGCATCCCTATCGAATTCACTATCTCTTCTACATAGATATTAAATAATGTAGGCGAGAGACAACATCCCTATCGAATTCACTATCTCTTCTACATAGATATTAAATAATGTAGGCGAGAGATAGCATCCCTATTGAATTCACTATCTCTTCTAGATAGATATTAAATAATGTATGCGAGAGACAGCATCCCTATCGAATTCACTATCTCTTCTACATAGATATTAAATAATGTAGGCGAGAGACAGCATCCCTATCGAATTCACTATCTCTTCTACATAGATATTAAATAATGTAGGCGAGAGACAGCATCCCTATTGAATTCACTATCTCTTCTAGATAGATATTAAATAATGTAGGCGAGAGACAGCATCCCTATCGAATTCACTATCTCTTCTAGATAGATATTAAATAATGTAGGCGAGAGACAGCATCCCTATCGAATTCACTATCTCTTCTACATAGATATTAAATAATGTAGGCGAGAGACAGCATCCCTATCGAATTCACTATCTCTTCTACATAGATATTAAATAATGTAGGCGAGAGACAGCATCCCTATTGAATTCACTATCTCTTCTAGATAGATATTAAATAATGTAGGCGAGAGACAGCATCCCTATCGAATTCACTATCTCTTCTAGATAGATATTAAATAATGTAGGCGAGAGATAGCATCCCTATCGAATTCTCCTTCCAATTGCAGTCTCCTCTGTCATTTACTCCCCTATTTTAATACTTACTTGTTGGTTCATATATAAGTTTCTTAGTCTTCGATCTTTCCATTCTAACCCAACCTTCTTTAGAACTTCGAAACAACAATTCACACGGTCAAAAACCTTTTCTAGATCTAATTGTATACAAAAATTAGAATATTAGTTAACTTTTCTTCACTTAGATTGAAACGATAAAACTCAAATTTTTACCGATATGACTTCTGTCACGAGCCGCTTCTGTGGAATACCTCTTCAAAAAGGAATATTATTTAAAAGGAAAAAATAAATGAAAAAACAAACAGTGAAGCAAATATCTAATGTTATCACTCGTTGAACTGCTGTTAACTAGGCCGGTAGCCAGTCCAAAAATGTAGGGGGGTGCGGCTGAAGTTAAGGAGGGCCCGATCCAATCATATTATAGTTCATCGCCATATTATAGTTCATTTGCAAGCGTAATGTGAAAAGTTTAGGGGGACCAGCAAAACTTTAGGAAGGCTCGGCCCCCCTAGACCCTCCTGGACACTGGCCTGCTGATAACTAGTTAAACTCAATAACTGCATAATTACTGGAATGAAATTTTAAGTCATATTTACCTTTGGAGTGCATGGTATGTTGCGTTCGATTTTCTGGGGTTCTCTGACTTTTCTAAATCGTACAGCTGAAGTTGCGAAAGGAGCCTTGCATCGGGGCCTTAATTCATTTTCTTCTAAAAAGGTTTTCAGCTTATATGCTCCGGGACCTAGAATTGAAGATAAAATTAAATTATGTCAAACTACTTTTTTTTAACTAAGAGGCAGTCTCTTGTTCAGAAAGAAAAAAAAAACTGTCTTCTGGCCATAACTAGACCTATAGACAAAATATTTAAAAACACTTTAATCAATAAAGATTTGGAAAAAGATTTTTAAAAAAAGCACTGTTTAATACAATTTTTTGCTGTAAAAATCAGAATTAAATGTTAAAAGTGACGTAAATGGTCATTTTTATTGTATATACAAGACTGTATGTAAAGCTTTACATTATTCGAGGAAAAGCCATTACAGACCTGTGAAAGACACTAAAGAAAAGCCGGCATTTAAAAATTTTCGCAACAGGTGGCAGCAACATTGTATTGCATACTGAGTCTTTGAACATTAAATTCGAGCATTCATGTCGCGGAAGGGAAGTGTCGTGTGGAAATGGCAACCGTGATGCAAGAATATACGTGAGAGGGCAAGTGGGCTGTAGCACGTTTACTGTATGTGGAAAAGGCTCCATAACCAAAGAAATTCATAATCAAATACAACCATGTAATCCATAAACAAATACTATCAGTGTATGAAAAGAGCAGTGTTTGTCGCAGCAAGCAATGCATAACTGGCTCGCGATATTCAGGTTGGTGTAAAAGGACAAGCTTTGCCGATAGATGTCACTACTGTCTTTGTATCTCTCTTACGTAGTTTTTACCTTTCACGAAAATTAACGATTTCTCTTATAAGTTTCAACCTAGAGAGTTCAAATTTTTATAGAAGCAACATCATAACCTATCGAAGGGAACAATCCGTGCCGATTTTTTCTTTAGAATTGTCTTCATTGTTGAAACAGTTACTGAATATTGTTAAAGGTTTGAATATCCATTTCACAATCAAGCCATTTCAACCTCTATATCTAGAGGCCTTCTCGATCCGTAACCTGAGGACACGCCATGCCGTGATGACAGGAATCCACGCTACACGGATATTTTTCATGCTAGATCTCAAAAACTAAGCATGGTCCATCAATTAGGCTCGCTTTCGTTTGCGTTCAGTTGTGCAAACATTTGCGAATGGCGTTTGTTCCGTCTTTCTAGTTCAATGATCACTGCCACGTCTATATGAGTGTGGGGGTTAGCTTCCCCTTACACCCACGACACCCATCGTCTAACTGGACTGCGGTATTAAAGCACTCAATGTATCAGCAAAGTGTCATCGAAATCTAATCAAAGTTATGGAAGTTAATGTGTTCACATGGTGGCGTTATATAGGATAGATAGATGTAAAACGAATATAGACTCAATGATTCCAGAAATGTAATGTACAGCGACATACAAAATCCGAACAGATGCATCATACCGAGGCTCTATTTCTTGTGCTTATGGCTATGATAGATTGAACAGTCACATCCCAAATATTTGTAAACAAATTTTGATTCTTACGCAGCTATCAGTGTCCCCACGAACACTCCTACGTTACCTGGTGAAGCGGACCATTTAACGGCGTCCATAGCTACGGATCTCTTTCAGTCTACATTATATGCGCGTGTACCAGCAATTATCTGCAAATATGCCCATAGAGTGCTGAATGGTACGACGTCATCTTGTCGGATGATTCCCTCTTCTGTAGTATCTAGTGGTACAGTGACAATAGACTATGTAATGTCTACAATCTATATCCCAACGTCGGTCCAAGACTGTGTTGTTGTATGGGATGCCATTGAATTCATTTTGCATCCTCGCGTTTACTACACATTGGGTGTCTTTGATCAGTCTTGAAGTGTGGGACCTAGATGTGGCCTCCTTACTGCAGATACTATATAACGCCTCCTTTCAACAGGATAATGCGCGTCCTAATGAGACACACAACGTCTTATACTTTATAGGTGGACATAATATTTCACGCTTCATGGTGATCTCTCGCCAGTTCAACACGTCTGGGCCATGGCTGTATAGATCGTAACATATGAGAGCCATCCTACAGATTTAGTTGATGTGCTTTGGTAAATGTCAAAGATGAGCACCACTTTTGTCTTAGAATAATATATATATATAAAAGACTATACACATAATTCAATTTACTTGCAGAATTTGTTCTCGGGATGTACTCTAGATCATGTAGTCTGAAGTGTTGCCATGTGTCGAATTTGCCAAATACCATGTGTCGCATTTGGACGTTACCACTAGATCTGTCCTAATAATACTATTCCCATCAACAATCCTGTGGATCTCTCTTAAATGCTCTTCCCAACAAAGACAGGTTTAAAATTCCCTACCTATTTTCATACGAAATGCCTAAACAACAAGTATATACTTCAGTTTTCGAAACATGTATCTTATTCTTAGATTTCAGAAGCCAAATTCACAAGTACTGTATTATTATTATTATTATTATTATTTTATTAAAGTCTAAATGTTCTAAATTTCACAGACTTGTCTGGAAGAAGCAAATTGCGAAGTCTTTGGTTCAAAAGCCATTCACCATGACGAAGAAGCAACCTTCTACTGGCAAACGAGCTCCTCCATCGCATAAAATGCCTCTCTTTTCCTCTCATTTCAGTCATTACCAAAGTGGGATAAAAACGAACACTCACGTGTCCGAAATTAAAGTAACGAATAGCCTAATCAACAGGGCCCGGATCTTGTTGACCTAAAAATTTCTAGAAAGTGACCTATAAAATGACACTAAAATTCCTGTAAAATGCCCGTAAAATTCACAAAAATTGACCTTAAAACTTGCGTTTTCTTAAATGTTTATTTCGTAAAACTTTGACATTTTTTAAATATCCATTGGATTTTAATTAACGTTTGTCACTCATATTCAAAAAGTTTTGTTTCAGTTAGTTGCAGTCCATTGGTCATTTATGTTCTTTGATCAGTCCATTGTACGGCATTGTACTTACTGAAAGCGTCAATTCACTCCTGAGTTGAAACTAGGAAACACTCTTAAACAATAAAAGTTCGCAAGTGTAGACTACATGAGAATAATATTTATAGATAAAAACCCTGTTTAAAATCTTTGTACGCCTTCCAATTCATTTTTAGTTATTCACGTGATCACATCCTTTGTGGTCAACAACCCAAAACTATCTGTTTAGACAACTACCAACCCCCACCTTTCGTTAACCAGTTACAGTTTAGTTTTCATTAGCTTGTTAAGAATGCAGTTTTTCCACCACCAATAGTCAGGAAACAAGAAAGGAGATTATTCAACTTCGTCTTTTCCACAACTGTAAACCGTGTTCATTTAAAGATTTCCTTATGTAGAAGAAAAAGAATAAAAAGACCATAAGTGACCTAAAAGTTACTTTAAAATATTAAAAAAATGACCTGAAATTTCAAAACGGCAAAAAGTGACCAAAAGTTGACCATAAAAATATATATTTTTAGAACTTAGAATTGATGGATAACCTTTTTATTGGAATTTGCCTTGTCTTATGCGTAACAGAAAAAAGTTGACTTGTCAACAAAATCCGGGCCCTGCTAATCAAAGATACTAACAGACGTAAGCAGGACGTGAAATTCCAGCGATGAATCAGAGTGTATAATAATGTACAGAATCAGGAGCAGAACCGAACATATGTAAATTACACAAATGAAAGGCACAATATGAATCTAAACCTGTAATTAATTACAACTGTGGCTGTGGTGCAGCTATAATCAAAGGAATGCATAGGGTTTTGATGTTTCTGGTTGCCCTGTACATCTTGTAATAGAGAATGTAGACCATTGGAACTGTAGTACACGCTGTACATACGCTGTAGTACATACTGGTTTTCAGCGTATAAAAATATTTTGCTTAGGCGGAGCATTCTTTGCTTTCAGAAAACCTTTCAACAGGGGCGACAAGGTTCAAATCAACCTAAAAGTGACCCATATCTGGGATGTTGGAATACAAAACCGGGTCCCAGCCTCCTTCCACACGTACACACGTCTGTAGCCGCTGTGCGGAATGAATCGCGATTCATAATTGAACAATAACATTCTCATTCCTCTAGGGTCCGTTATGATACCGTCTTTATCGCTGTTGGTTGTGAGGGTTCAGAGGGGGGTACTTAACTCGCGTTCGTGTGCATAAAGGCCCCACTGTAGTGCAATTGCTCTGCACGTCACAAAATTGAGATGTCAGTAGCAGAACAAAAGTCCGGAGCGATCTGAGTTGCATTCATGTCTCTAGAGCGACGGGTTGTTAATGTTAAATTTACAATAGGATGTTAGAAAACATGATTTGATACTATTGACCAATTTTCTGATATTTTCGCTCCGGCAATAGGCCACGTTGACATCTGTATGCTGGAAAATATTAATAATTGCTTAATTAAAATCCCCTGTATATAAATTTCATTTTTGCCAGCGAACAGAAGATATTTTAAATTTAATTCACAAGATTCTGATTTGCTCGCCTGTATAATATACCTATCATAATTTGTCATCCTTGTACAGAAATATCTACCTCTGCTGTGTTTCATGGGCGCCCTTGCCCTGGGCATCTCGTGAGAAAGGAAGCATTCGCTGGAGCAGCGCTACGCGATTAAATATGCTCTCACCTGAGCAAAACCGCTTCCGAGACGCTTGTCTTTGTCAAGGAGGCTTACAAAGACGACGCCTTGTCAAGGGCCAAGTTTTTCTGTGGTTCAGTGAGTAAACGTTGACGATGGGAGACCGTTGAAAATATGGAGCGAATGATGGTTGTAATCCAGGAGATTTATCACTTTGGACACGTTTTTGTACAAACCGCTCATTGAAGGGTGTTCAGAGCAAAATTTAAACGCGTAGCGCTGCTCCAACAAATGCGACCCATTTCGCATGTTTCCTGCCGTGAACAAAACTCAAAAACAGCTTTTGTGCCACGCGTGACGCTCTGTGCGTCAGAGCTCAGACGCGACTGTCACCACTGCGTTGCTTAGTTTGGAGTCCCCACCACAATTCCCCGGGGAGTAAAGACCTGCACGGGCCGAGCCCAGCCCGAGGCCCGAAGCCCGGCCTGCGGGCCGACACTGTTATTTCTTTTGGCCGGGTCGGGCTTGGGCTGGCCGACACTGATTTCTCTTCAGGTCGGGCCGGGCTGGGGCCGATCGATTGCAATTCTTTAATAATTATTGACTTTCGTTAAACGATAATTTGAATAAAGCCAAACGTTGAAGAAGTGTGTCCGTGAAAAATGTTACAAAGAATGCAATAGCTATTTACAGTTTGTGTTGCTTAGCGGCTCCACTTTCACTATAGAGGATTGCAGGCATTATGCGGTAAATTGAGCTCTGACCTTGACCTTCACTGAACTCAAAATATAAAAAGAAGGGGTGGGAATGTTTTGCCTGTCGCTAAACAATATTGCCATCTTCACTTTATGCTAAAAATCAATTAAGTTAGATTTTTGTTACAGGGAATGGAGTTTTTGTTCTCTCGATGACAGGCAAAGTTAGGAGGCAATAGTACCATTGGGAAGGCAAGCGCAGGTTGTGAACCAAAGTTTAGAAAATGTTTCTGAGGCTTAGGCCAAATTTAGTACTAAGAGAAAGATTCGAGCTCGAGCTAATTTTTTAAAAAAATTATCGGGCCGTGGTCGGGCCAAAAACTTTTAAAATTTATCGTGCCCGGGCCGGGCTTGGGCCAAGAATTTTGAAAAACTTATCGGGCCGGGCCGGGCTCGGGCCGAAAATCTCCATAACTTTTCGGGTCCGGGCTGGGCCGAGCCTAGGTACGTTCGGGCTGGATTGGGCTCGGGCCGAAAAATTGGGCCCGTGCAGGTCTCTACCGGGGAGCGTGTTTCCGGCGACGGAAGCGCTACGCGTCGGCCAGTCTAATTACTTTCTGGACACTCCCGGTACAAGCGAATCAAGAATTTTAGTCTTCGCAAACATTTCCTCCAATGTCAATTCGTTACGAAATATATTAGTCCTACAAGAAATATCATTCGGTCGCATCAGTGAATCTATTTACTTGTTTCCAAACCTTCCTTTAAAATATCTCTTTAAGAATCACATAAATTTAGAAATGTGGAGAAAGATGGGTATGGGACAGTCACAATTGTTGATTCCTGATGATCGAATGTGTTTATTGATTTTACTTCACTTGAACAGAGGCTTAAAACCAACGGTCAAGTAAATGCGTTATAGTGACACTTGCAGAACAGAAAGCCAGCAGGTGTCAGCCTTTTTTAAAAGTTGTTTTATTTTAATTGACATTGTGTAAGGTTATAGAAATGATTGTACAAAATGGTATGGGAATTTGAAACGAAAAATTGAGGCATCAGCAAAATGCTTGTGGTAAATATTTTAAACTGATATTAGAAAAAATAATACATATAAAATTTTAGACTTCTGCAGGTGAAAAGAAAAGTACATGTCATGATAAATAAAATAACATACAGGTATATACATGTTAGTTGTAATGGTATCTATTTTAATTTAGTTTGAATTTTTTTATTGTGAAGGTTGTTGAACTACTTTTAAGTGGTTTGCCACACCTTCTAAACAGATTTTAGGCACATTAACTTTCTGGAAAAATGGATAAGCAAATAGAAAATATAAACAAGAACATAGCGCTCAGAGGAGACCCATAGACATGGAGTCATTCAACAGTTCCAACCAATTGTCAAGTTCTTGGGTGTACTCTGGACAGCATGGCCAAAAAGGAACCCAGAAACCGAAAACCTTGTTACCCATACATATTAGTCACTTCACACATGAAACTTAAACACATCTACGCCCACCAAACGTGGGAACCCGCTGCAACATCAAGCATTTAGGTGGATCACTAGGTGCTCTCGGTTGAAGAAAGAAAACATTAATTATTTGTGAGTGAGAAGAATGGTGTTTCGCTGTCTATTTTGAACTGCATCTTTAATTGATAATTTAGCCAAATATAAAATAAAAAAAATGAACGAATTTTGGAAATTCTTGCTTCATATGTATGTTTTACGATTAACTAATTCATATCGGACTCCCGAAGAGAAACATCAAAGCAATTTCATGACCGTGTCTATAGCAACAACTCCCAGTCACGACCTCTCGTCAGTCTAATTAGAAAAGAGGAAAGAGTGAGAAAGAAGATAAAAAGGTAGGATAAAAGGGGAAAAGAGAAAGAGGAAAAGGAGGAAAGGAGAAGGAAATAGGGATAAAGGATTACTGGATAATGATGGAAATATGCTAAAGGAACTTGAATAGTTAGTAAAAGGTGATTTATGTTCGAAGGTTATAGCTTGAGGATCAGTTCTGAAGTGATCCCGAAGAGACACATGTTCCCTCATACTACTCCGACCTGGATCCAGGCAACTGCACAAGTGGGAGTTGCCCTAACCCAACCCAGATGACGAGAAGTTTCAATTTAATTGTTTGTCTATTATTTCGAAATGTTAAATAATCTGTATCCAATATTTGAATTTTTATAATGGAGATCGAACACATTTGAATCAGCCAAGAAAAAAAGTCACATTGATGTACTTATTTTTCTCAAATAGAAGTTTCGAGATTTCTGAAAAGACTGTCGTTATTCAGGCTCATCCTGTTACTTTGGCTTTTCTCCCAGAGCCGATTTAGACTACTTTAGAACTAGTTATCTTTCATGACCTCCGTCATACACTAATATATATAACATGCCATTACACACTTATTATGAACACTACCATAGTAAATCAATATGAAATGCTACCACTTAAAACTAAATTTATCACTCATTCTCACACACGCCCATACATACATGACAGCGTATCGACATGGGTGAAAATAGTTTAAAAGAAACCATCTAAGTACAGTTTGGTGAACATTTATTACATCTACTGATAAATTAAACACAGAATTTATAAACATACGATAAATATACGTATAAATATATCAATCTACACATGAAATTAAAAAACGGCAATGTAATAGTATATACACATATATTTATATATATTAACAGACAAATTAACGGAAAAGAAAAAATATAGTTTTATTTAACTTGGGAAATATGATATACGTCACTGAGTAAGTATAACATACAATATGATGAATGAAAAAAATCATAAAATGAGAGTTAGGAATGAGTTCTTATCTCATTTATGAACATTTTTGAAAGTAAATAAACGAGTCATCCCTCGTCCTTTCAGACGAGCTATAATATCATACTTATTATCAAAGCACCCTTTCTGGTATCCATGCATTTCACTTTATCGCATTTCTTATACACACATAAGATTACGTCTACCCATTGCCATTAACACATATTCTGTTCGACGAAGTATCTATGGAATACATTTATCCCATTTCTGGGATTAAGAGATCAAAGTCTTGTCACTGATATCACGGTGACTAATGTTACTTATTCTGTCATTGGTTTGTAATATGCCATTACAGTCTAATGATATTATGTTCTTAATAGGAGGGTGCCCGAAATTTTTTGCACCGACTGTACCTGACGTTTAACAAAAAATTTCTGGCTGTTCATATAATTCGTAATATTGTTTATTATTCTATTTCAAATTAACATGGAAAACTGTAAAAAATTTATTAGGAATTATAGTTTTGGGAATCAATATCTTTATTTATATTTTAAATTAGTTATAAGTCTTGCATATGTATATGTAAATGGATTATTACAATTCTTACGGTGTCAGTGCTATCCGAAAATATAGATCCACTATTGGACGGAACTTTCCAGATCAAATAACCAATCTAAAATTCGACAGAATTTTCAGGACCACCCTTCACCTCTCTTTTAGATACCTAGGTCCTTCTAAAATCTAGTTTAATCCAGATTTTACCAAATTTTATTCGTTTCAAAGCCCCACCGCCAAAATGCTTAGTTTTGATTGGCTGATAAACCCACGCTATGATATTAGGGCGCAATTATTCCATTCCACGCCGGAAAGTGCTACTGAAGACACTGGTTTTTGTTCGTCTAACTTAAAAGTCGAAAGGAGTGAGAGAAACTACAAACAAGGTAATATTTGGGAGTTTTTTAACCTCTAAAATCTCTGGAAGTCTCGAGGAGCCATGAACTCTTAAATTCCATAGTAAAACTGGTTTAAAAAAAAGCTGAAATAGGAGGTGCAGATATAGATAGTGATGGACAGGCTCCACGAAGTGCATCAGTTTGCTAGTGGTTCTTAAATATCCACAGACAGTTTCGGAAGAGTAGTGTTTTCCCCTTAAAATATTTTTATCCTTAAAGTTATTTCCTTTCGAGTTACGTAAGACCTGTCCATATATAGATTTGTTTATGTAGGTAGCGAGTGATTTTTTTTTTAGCATACATGGCGGTATTTAATTTTGTTGTAGTTAGAATAGTGATCACAATGTACGTGTAAATTTACAGTAAGGGCTCCTATCTGACTCCCAAATTGGGAGTACGGCTTCCAGCGGGATGAGTTGAACATTTAGTTTGTTTCCGGGTTCCTGCCCCTTCAGGGCAGGGGTCCTATTGTTAGCTAATACTCCAATATGTCCCCTCAGGGCATTAATTAAACACTCAAGAATGTGATTTAGTGAATACAGGGCCAGTTGGCCCTGTTTCCTTTCTTCCCCTTTCCTTTCATAGAGCCGATTTAAAATGGTCAAATATGAATGTTTCTGTGTGTATTTATCAGTACAACATGTATTAATGATAGTGATAATTGGTGTGTATTGGCATGATGTGTCTTGTAGTTTGAGTAGTATGTGTATATTTGTAATGTAGTATCAGTGGTAGTGGTAGTTAAGTGATGAAAGAGTGTGTGAGATAATTAAATACGGACAGTGTAGTATTTACTATGCGATAAATTTTTATTACTCCGTCATTAAGTGAACGTAATATAGTATAATAATTCCGTGTACAAGGTCACATTCCATTGTTCTAGGGTTGATTATATCGTCGCTAGCCCTAGTGTCAAAAGTCAGTACTAACCGCCATTCTTCCGTCGAGGTGCTTAGTGATTTAGTTTCCATGAAATTGACCTTTCTTTCCGAAATAAAACCTAGAAGGTATAATTCACAGCCCATATGAATGTACAGTTAGGTCAAGTGACCCAAAATTAATATATTCTGAAAATTTCAACATTCTGCCTAGTCTAGAAATCGAGATATTTAAGTAAATAAACAATACGTAAATTTTTAACAGAAGTCGGGCGATATGATGCTAGTTCTTCGCTTTGAAATTATAATAAATGTTCATTTTTCTTCGTGGCTGCAGAAGTACATTGTTGCTGCAGAATTTTATAAACATTAAACATTATCGCAGATAATTCTATTTTCAGTGAATATACGTAGGATTTTTTTTCTTTCTTCTTAATAAAGCTACCGAGTATTACATAGTATTGTGTGTGGGATGAAAGAGTCTTGAGTTCGAGTGAGGTTGTCGTGCGGTGATCGGAATGGGAAATGTTTGTAGTGACTATAGATTTTAAAGTGTTATGATGAAATGTGTATATAGGCTGGGCGTAGATAGAGGAAACAGGGTGTTTGTAGAATATAGCGTCGTGGCAAATGAATATTAATGTGAATATGAATATAAAGTATATGAATATTGTAGTAAATGAATATAGAATATAGGACACCCATATAGTTAAATATATATAGTAGCCCAGTGAGTACTTCGCCGTGTGTTGATATATAGATATTGAATAGATACGTGTAGCTACGAACATCTCAGGTTCTGACCCCTGCACCATAATATCACGCGGACCGGAGGGCGATATATAGTCGGACTATGGTAATACTTTGTAGTTTAATGTGTTATAATAATAATCAATCATAGTAATACCATCTGATAGAAGGGGTAGCATCATATAATCGTTGACTAGACATATTGAATAATAAATTATGAAAAGACAATAGTAGTTATACAACAGGGCTGTAGTGAATCATATCTTCTGGTCGGTTTTAAAATAGAATATCCTGCTCCGTGAGATTTTTTTTTCCTTCACGTTACCTACTCGGGCTAGCTTACAATGTTCATGGAGGCGACAGTTCTGATAGGGTTACAGAATCAAAACAATTAATTATTGAGATTTATTCGCGTACCCGGATGTCGACCCCTAGTCCCTTTAAGTATTTTCATTTCTTTTCTTAGTTTAATTAGACGAGGGAAATTAACGACATCCCAGACTGTGGCGTGTCTGCGCAGGGTAGCTATCGGTGAGGTTTGGCCATAGAAATCACCGATCCAAAATTCAGTTTATTTAATTTTTTTTTTATTTTGGCAAATCACTAATTAGGGATATCTTAACTATTACTCTAATTTCATTACTATCCTGGAATCTTCTAGTTTCCAAGAGGTCGGATGATTTTTTTTCTCCCTTTTGAAATCCTAAATTAACGCCGTCTCTAACCTTCCGGAGGATTTCGGGGTCTGCAAGGGTGTTGACCGGATACGGTGAGTGGTGGGATTTCCCTAAAGCCTTTGTCTTTCTGAAAATCCCATTGTGGACACAGACTTGTCTCATCTTCGCAGACAGTTTTATCGGCTATTTATTTGGTAAGCCGAACCCTTTTTGGCATGTTAAGAATATTTTGGCTATGGATTTTGTTGAGAGCGAAATTCGACTTCTATCTTTGTAGCGTTAGTTATTTCTCACTTAAGTCTTTGGCGCCCCTATTCTTCGTCTTCATTCTTCTCTATCTCTCTCTCCGTCTTCATTTCTTCAAGTTTTTTTTTCAAATTTTCAACCTTCCCCCCCCCCAAGATTTTGAACTTGTTACTTACAATTTATTTAACGTACAACTCTGATCTGAAATTACCAGCTGAGACGTTGCAAGACACGATTCATGGATAAAGTAGATAGTGATTGGGTCCTCCATCACATTTTGACCTATCGCTGAAATGAACAAAGACTTAGTATTTGACGACAATTCGATTACGTTCTTTCACCGTCGTTCCTCTTAAGTTTTTTTTTTTTTTTTTTGTAATCCGTTGGTCACTTTCCTTTCTGTTTTGGTTTTCGATTACTTTGTAGTTAACCTGGGCCCAGAAATTGTATTTTAGGTTATCTAGTTATATCTTTAGAAATGCTCTGTGCTACGTGCCTGCCTTCCAAAGTTTTTTTTTCCTTCATGATTTAAACACGAATTGATTATATAAAAGTGAAAATTTATAGATGCGCGGTATCAAGTAAAAATCAATTTTCTTTTTCATATGTAATGTCGGAAGTCATTTGTTTTGGACAATGTTTGCAACCTTGTAAAAATATTATTATTGGGGTGATTAATTTAAATGTGTGCGCATTTATTGAATATAAATATATATATAGAGAAATGAATACGTCGAGATGTATATGTACTTAGTATACGAATATGATTTTAAAGTAAAAGTATGATATTAAATGTATTATGAATATATGTAAGAGCGCTCGTGTCTGTCCCCCTAAACGTGTATTGGTTGCTATAGTTTACTAGTAAGTTTTCCGACGTATATAAGAATGTAGATTTTGTCAAGAATACCGCCGTCCACTCAAGTAATTTTCCTTTTCTTTTGAATAAATGTAAATGATACCTTATGTAATTATGTAATGGCATGTATTGAAAAGTAACGGCAGGTCTAAACATAACTCACCTCATAACGCATATTATCCCTGAACTACCAACCAAAAACCATTGTGGAAAGTGTACCTTGAATCCTTCTCACCTGCATTTGTATCCTGTGACTTGACCAGTTTTTTTTTATCCTCAATTTGAACCTTTATACTCCGTACACCTGTGGAAGATCGTTTTTTTTTTTAAATCCGAACCATGTATACATATATACCAAAGTGATCTAAAGGAAAGGTCTCATGACGTGTCCCAGTATTAAATAAATAATTTGAAACTATTCAGATAATAAGTTTGGAAATGGATCGTCTCAGAGGAAAAACATCCTCTAGTGAAAGTTGTTTTTCTAAAAATCCCTAGATGGGTAAAGCGTCGTAATGTGCGATTGCAGACAAACTGTTACGAGTTATAAACCAAATATAAACGATGAATGGTTTTTGTAAACCAATAGTGAGATATATATATATATATATTTATAAATAAACACGAACGAAGTTAAATGGAGCGAAATGTTTTGGACACTATGAGTAGTGCGTGATTTGTGATTTGAACGCTCAAAGTCATTAATATCTTATTACCCAATGTGAGGTAGAGACTCATATAAGTTCTAATACACCTAAAAGTTTTTTTTCTTTCCTCTTTGTTCATATTTTTTTAGTGAAATAAGTGTCTTCTTTGCGTATGTCGCAAATCATAATTTTGCTTTAGCATGCCTAAGATATGATACATGTAATTATTTTTTTTCTTTCTTTTTCATTTGTCAATATGATTGAATATATAAAAATTTACTAAAATATAACTCTTTGTATTCTATTGATATATAACCAAGAACTTGTGCTTTTAATATCTTCTTTATAATTATTTGTTTGTCTTTTCTTTTCACTATGGATGTAATAAATTATTTGTATCTTTGTAGTTAGTTGGTTTCCTTTAACCATATATACACTGTCCTGAGTGAGTGAGCGAGTGAATGCATGATAGATTTAACTTAAGTAATTTTAGTGATGTCATTTGTCATATTAACATCTGCAACATATGTGTCATGTTTTAATATATGTGTTAAGGTAAATAACCTAGGTTATGAAGGACCGCTACTAATGGTTTAAATCGGCTCTAGGAGTGAAACAAAAATAGCAGGATGAGCCTAAATACGACAACTTTCTTCCAGGAAGTTAAAATTCTCGTTGATACGATACATAAATTTATATTGAGTTTATAAGTCTGATTTTTTTTTCTCTTGGCTAATTCATATGTGTGGTCGATCCTAGAGAACAGAGTCCAGATGCTGGATGGTAATCGATTACCGGTTGGAATAACAGTACAAAGAATTAAATTTCACTTTTCTCATTTCCAGGTCTAGGTCTGGGCAACCCCACGATCGTGGTGCCTGGAGCTAGGTCTGGGTGGTATGAGGGAACATGTGTCTATTTCGAAGCATTCCAAAATTGATTAGTCGTTAATAACATTTAGAATGATTCATCTTTCAACGACTTTCCCGACCTTTTACTATATTTCCGGAATTATCCAGTAATCTGTTTCTTATTAAAATACCCTATTTCTTTTCTTTCTTCTTTTCCTACCTCCTTCTTTTACCCTTCTACTTTCTTCTCTTTCTTTTCTATTTCTAAATGAAAGAAAACGGAGTCATGACAGAGTAGTCGCTATTGGCACGGTCAATAATTTGTTTCAATGAGTTTTCTTCGGGAGTCCGATATGGAATAATTAACAACAAAAGGTTTATTGGAAGTTACTTTATTGGAGAATAATCATGATTTCAATTAGTAGATGATGTTTCGTAAATCGTCCTCGTTAAAGAGAATTAAATTGTAGCGACTCCTCTACATTAGCTCTTTTATCTTCGTTTATTTTTTTTTACGTTTACTTTCAATATTGGCTAACCGTGACATTATCTGTTGCCCCGGAAACGGCGGTTTCTATGGCAACGGACTAACGTTTTTCTTTCAAAATTGGCGACCGTTGACATCGGACAGTTACCATGGAAACAATTGTTTTCCCTGGTAACGAATCTGAAATTATTTATTAAACACTGTTTAGGATCGAGCACATATTGACTTGGCCACAAAAGGTGCATAATTAAAAAGTTATAGTGGGATTAAATAATTATAGTCATTGGCTGTTCTGCTATCTTTGTCTCTCTCTGTAGAAAGGGGGAAATGAAGGAATTTGCTAAAGTGACTTCTAAAATTTGAAAATGCTGGAAGTTGACCCAAGGAGGGAATTAGATAGGAGTCCCTTAATTTATGAACAGTGCCTGAATAATAAGTCTTGTTAGTCGATAAGTATATAATTGTATGTATTTATATTGTTTTTTTTGGGTCGAAGCTATGGCAACCAATAGAGAAGTCGTATCACACGAGAACGCGGAAGTCTCATGTACACAATGTACATTAGAAAGTAGTGAGAAAAGAGCTCGCGTCTCTCGTAGGCTAGTGAGGTGTCACGAATGTGGGCTGAAATGGATCCATTTCAGTTGTATTAATTTAGAGGATACTGCTGAAAATGCAGAAAAGGTCCGGGCTGGTGAAATAGTTAAATACTGCAAAGAATGTGAGGGGAAGCTCCACCAGTCGCGTGAACCCATGAGTTTATCCTCTGAAAAAGAAAATGAACATCCCGATTCAGACGGTGAGCGAGGGTATAGTACCCCGAAGAACCGAGGCCAAATATCTCCAGTGGAGATATCTGACCTCGATGATGATGAAAGAGATGGGGATCCAATTGGTGATAAACCCAAAGAAAAGCAAAGGAAGACTGGGTCGTCTAATAATGACGCTCTCCTCCTTTCATTGCAACAAATGCTACAGGAAATGAAACGCGAAATAAATGGAAAAAATAGATAATAATAGCCTGGAAATGAAACGGGAAATAAATGAAAAAATAGATAATAATAGCCGAGAGATGAGACGCGAAATGAATGAAAATAGCCTGGAAATGAAACGCGAAATAAATGAAAAAATAGATAATAATAGCCGAGAGATGAGACGCGAAATGAATGAAAATAGCCTGGAAATGAGACGCGAAATGAATAAGAATAGCCGGGAAATGAATGAAAAAATAGATGCCTCGAACCGAGGAACCGAATCTCGATTCGAAGTATTAACTCACAAAATAGACAATATATGTGTAGACTTTGCTTCCTCAATAAACAAATTGAGGGAGCAAACGTCTACTGAAATTGATTTGGTCAGATGCGAGGCTCAACAGTCCCTAAAGCAACTTCAGCAGGAGACTGAGGGTAAATTAGATAATGTAAATTCTGAAATCGAACAAATAGATACCAAATTGCACAAGATTAACAATAAATTAGAAACACAGCAGGCCGAAATTGATAGTTTAAAGTCAACCTTGTCAGATTTATCATTAGAAACCAAACTGGAAATGACTGACCAAAAAATTTCGAAAATTCAGAACGAAATAGTAAATATTCAAAGAGAAATAACGAAACCTAGTTGCGGAAAACCAGAGGTAACCTATCCTTTCCCCGGTAGCGATTTCTCAGAAATATTACCTGCGATAACAACTACATGTAGCGCAGGAAAAGAAAATTTAATGTCGGTTGATGCACGGGATATTGCGACGCACTACCCCATGCATCGGTCAGAACCAAAGTCGTGGTTCAATTCTAATAGTGTGCCGAATCAGTCGAGTGTTGTGACGACTACGGTCACTAGCGTGAGTGCTCCCTCCTTACATGGAGGTATACAATCACATAGCGTGTTGCCGGGAAGAGGAGATGGGTGCCATTCTGAGTCGTTGTTCATGGGTGCGATTGGTCCGAGGATGGAGCCCAACATGTTCAATACGACCAACAAAATCCCTTTCACTTACATGGGTAATTATAACACCGCTACTACGTCGTCGGTGGTAAATCCGGTGACGACTCCGATTGTGCAGGAGAATATGTTAATTCCCAGTAACTATTCCCCTGCTTATGTTAGTATGGGTTCCAAGGTTTCGCTGAGGGACATCGAACGTTTTCCAACTTTTGACGGGAATATTACCAATGGACAGCCTCGTGTTTTTCTGCGTAGATTGCAGCAGTGTTTAGAAATGTATCGGCTGACCGATAGAGAACGTTTACAAATAGTTGAAAAACTTTTAATTGCAGCATCAGGCGCGTGGTTTGCTTCTATTAAATATAGAATTCATTCGTTTGATGATTTTCTGATCCTTTTTAAGGAAGAATACTGCAACGAACATATAGAGAGGCTTCAGAAACGCAACCTCCAATCTTTAAGATATGATCGAGCCAAGTATGGGTCCCTTTTGGACTATGCTTGGAAGATCATCGAACTGTACTACCAGATCGCAGAAAATCCATCGCAAGCCGAACTAGTAGACATCATAGTGAACGCTCTTCCACCAGATGAGTCGCGGGCTATTGCTTCACACTTGTGCCAAACGGTGCGAGAAGTTACGTCACGCCTAGCTGCCCTGTGTGGGAAAGAAACTGGAGGCCCACCAAAGAGGTATTTCGCCCGACAAGCAAAAGTTGTGAAACCCGTGAAAAGCAAGGCAACGGCAAGTTGCCAAACGGACTTTCTGAGTTACACCCAAGCTGGATCTCGCTACCCGAGTGGGAGTGGCTCAGAAAGCAATCAATATAATGGTCGACGTCTGTTCCGTAACCGACCGATGTTTAACAATCGCCGGGGTTATCGCCCCTATGACTGCACAATGGGGGAATCGAACCCGAATAGGGACGATAATAGGAGGAACTTTAACGGGGCGTACCGGAGAAGAGAAAACGGTACTGGTCAAAACGGCAATATTAACAATAACTGTGCAAGTAGATCTCAGAATTCTGCCCCTTCGCAAATACAAACTAATGGCGGAAATGGAATTCTAGCCACTGGAGGGATTGATAGTCGCGAGACCGCTGTCAAATCGACAAACTAATTCCGCAACTACCTGGTGAAATGGGGGAGGATAGTTGCGGGAAAATATACCCCATTATTTTGAAAAATCAGACTGACCACGAATGTAAATCTAATTTGTGGACACAAAATTTATCATTTCGGGACTCGTTACAATTTGTTATAAAATTTGTTATAGATGAGGAACCCTTTGCTTCAAGCGAAGAACGCTATTTTTCTACCTCTCCCAGCCTACGAGGAAGTATCGGCGGCGTTGAAGTTTCGCTACAATAGATAGTGGCTCGGAGCTCTGCCTAATGGACTGGGAGGTGTGGAAAAAATTAAAGCAACGGTTTCCATCCGCTAAATTGAGACCATACACGGGCCTTACACTTGGCGCTTTCGCTGGAAAAGAAAGTTTTTCGGTTCAGGGCGTTCAAAATTTTAACCTAAACATACAAAATCATATATTCGAAATAGCCATCTTCGTCATAAAATATTTGCGAACGGACCTAATACTGGGATGCCCGTTTCTGGACAAATTCCATTGTATCATTGACCGGGAAAAGAAAGAGATTAGAATGAAAGATAGTTTAGGAAACACTGTTGTTGTTCCTACGGATCGACCGAACATAATGCTAGTGAAATTACCAGTAGAAGAGATTGCAATCGGTGAATCAGGATGGCCGGTGGTGGATCAACCCATGCTTGACCCCAGTTTAAATTGTCAAGCTGCCTGTGCAGTGACACCTCTCCACAAGGGAGGGGTTAACAGGGGAGATCAGCTGGATCCACTCCTGGGCACCGAATGCAATGTCTCGGAACAAGAGATTGATTCATATATTGCCACTCGGGATGACTTACCATCACCGATTAAATCAGGTCTTCGGAAATTATTAATAAAGTACCGTTCTCTTTTCTCTGAGTACCCACGCCGCGTTAACGCGCCTCCCTATAAAATACAGTTGAAGGATGAAGAACCAGTTGTTGGACCATGTTATTCCGTCCCTCAGGCTATACAACCTGAGTTTGAAGCAGAGTTGAATAAATGGTTACGGTTGGGGATAGCAATAGAACAAATGTCTCCATATCGAAATCCTATTCATGTCGTCCGGAAGGCCTCTGGCGGTGTACGTCCAGTTTTAGATCTGAGGGCTACCAACTCAAAAATTATATCTCCACAGGTGCAGGTAGAACCTATCAATGAGTTACTACACCGTGTTTCGCAGGCAATGTGGTTTTCGTCGTTTGACGCGTCAAGTGCATATTATGGGATTAGTTTACACCCAGATTCTTACCAATGCACCAGTTTTGTGTACAAGGGAAGACAATATTGCCTTACTGTTCTGCCACAGGGGCTGAAAAGTAGTCCTGCTGTATTTCAATCAGTAATGACAAAATTTTTTAATGACTCAACCCGTTCTTTTGTTATTTTGTACTTAGACGATGTACTAGTAAAATCAACTACTGAAGAAGAGCATTTGGCTCATTTAGAGAGAACTTTCGAAATCTTTAAACAAGCAAATTTTTCATTAAATTTCAAAAAATGTAAGTTCCTTGCACGGGAGATCAAATTTTTAGGACATATAAGTAGTGGCAGAACAATAAGGGTTGATCCTCGACTCAATGAGCCAATTCGTTGTTTTCCAGTACCGAAATCCAAGAAAGCACTACAGAAGTTTTTAGGGCTTATAGGATGGAGGCGAAAATTCATCCCAAACTTTTCTGGTCTCACTGCTAATCTGTATCAACTCCTGAAAAAGGATCAGAAATTTGTACTGAATAACGAAGCCTTGGAAACTTTCAATAAACTGAGAACTCTTCTTAGTAATCCACCTGCATTAAGTCAGCCGGATTTCTCCTTGCCTTTTCACATCCATAGTGATGCGTGCATGGAAAATTTGGCTGGCCTACTTGCACAATATCCTTCAGATAAAGATAATCCTAACGTCATTGGATATGCCCTATGAGTTGTCTCTTTCAATATCTCAGCTGGAACTCCTGTCAGTCCTGTTCCTCTGTGAACATTTTGAGCAGTATATCATGGGTCGTACTACTTATGTCCATACGGATAACGCGGCAGTCACACATGCATTCACTCAAAAGAACCTTGAGCCACGAACCACCCGCATTCTATTGAAACTGCAGAAATTTGACTTAATTTTCCAACACTGCCCAGGCAGAGAAAATTTTGTAGCCGACACAATTAGTAGATACCCACCGGAGGTATTGCTTGAGCCCGAAACACATTATGTTCATTTTTTAACCAAAACGCAGGATGCTGATATTAATCTAGACTTTATTCGAGAAAATCAAATAACAGATGAATTATGTAAGAACCTGTTAAAGCAATATGAAAACAACCGTAATCTGGACAGAGTAACAATGTACTGTGGGTTAATTTATATTAAACCTTTGCGTATTCAGAAATGGCTCCTAGTGATACCGCAGAGTTGTATACCCCAAATTATCAGTGTTGTCCATTCTACCGGTCACTTCGGAGTTCAAAAGTGTTATCGTTTTTGTCGAGCTATATTTTATTGGAAGAATCAAAAAACCACGATTAAAAACTTTATACGAAATTGCATAGAATGTGCCGAAACAAAGTTTACAAACCGTGCTATAGCTAAGCAGGAATATCATATTCAAGCCACCGTACCCCATGAGACTCTGGGGGTGGACCTTATTGGAAAATTGCCACCCAGTCAGGGATATTATTATATTTTATCTCTAACAGATATTTATTCTCGTTTCGTTACTTTCCTTCCACTGAAAAAGGCTCATACTAAGGAAATAATCACAGTATTAGAGAGACGATACTTTCATCTATTGCCTTACCCACAGGAATTCTTATCCGATAAAGGACCACAGTTCCAATCTAAGTTATGGCAGGACTTTTGTAACAAATATAAAATTAAACATAAGAAAACTTCCAGTTATTCCCCGCAGGCTAACGGCGTTACAGAACGTAGCCATAAAGAACTCAATAGATTAGTTAGATTATGGTGTCATGAGGATCAAACCACTTGGCACAAGTACTTAGTTAAAATTCAGGACCTTCTGAACAATTCATATTGTTCCAGTATTGGCTGTACGCCTGCGGAACGCTTTCTTAGTTATTCTGCCGTTGATAGCTATAGGAAAGTGTTCCCATGGCCCAAAGAGTTAGATTCCATAGAAAACCGTTTCCGATACGCTGAAGTAGAGGTAAAATTAAAAAGTCATGCTAAACAGTCGTCAAACGCTATAAATCTGCAAGAAGGGCAATTAGTGATGTTGAAACTGCATAACTTATCCTCACTTATAAAGCATGAGTCAGCAAAATGGATGAAAGTCTATACCGGCCCGTTTTTAGCAGTTAAATTATTGAAAAATTGCGCTGTATTACACAATCTAAAAGGTGAAAGTATCGGAACTCACAATTTCCAAAATCTTAAGCTTTTCAACTGTACCGAGGACAAAAAACGGGAACTTCTATCTCAATACCCAAAGTGAATCTTACACTGTCTCATTTGAGTGCATGAGAGTATGAGTGAGTAGTTAGTTTATTAGTATTAATACATGTTAATTCTATTCAACAAAATTTTGTTATTCAAACAAAAATTTTTTTAACGACGCCGGGGAACTGTAATATGCCATTACAGTCTAATGATATTATGTTCTTAATAGGAGGGTGCCCGAAATTTTTTGCACCGACTGTACCTGACGTTTAACAAAAAATTTCTGGCTGTTCATATAATTCGTAATATTGTTTATTATTCTATTTCAAATTAACATGGAAAACTGTAAAAAATTTATTAGGAATTATAGTTTTGGGAATCAATATCTTTATTTATATTTTAAATTAGTTATAAGTCTTGCATATGTATATGTAAATGGATTATTACAATTCTTACGGTGTCAGTGCTATCCGAAAATATAGATCCACTATTGGACGGAACTTTCCAGATCAAATAACCAATCTAAAATTCGACAGAATTTTCAGGACCACCCTTCACCTCTCTTTTAGATACCTAGGTCCTTCTAAAATCTAGTTTAATCCAGATTTTACCAAATTTTATTCGTTTCAAAGCCCCACCGCCAAAATGCTTAGTTTTGATTGGCTGATAAACCCACGCTATGATATTAGGGCGCAATTATTCCATTCCACGCCGGAAAGTGCTACTGAAGACACTGGTTTTTGTTCGTCTAACTTAAAAGTCGAAAGGAGTGAGAGAAACTACAAACAAGGTAATATTTGGGAGTTTTTTAACCTCTAAAATCTCTGGAAGTCTCGAGGAGCCATGAACTCTTAAATTCCATAGTAAAACTGGTTTTAAAAAAGCTGAAATAGGAGGTGCAGATATAGATAGTGATGGACAGGCTCCACGAAGTGCATCAGTTTGCTAGTGGTTCTTAAATATCCACAGACAGTTTCGGAAGAGTAGTGTTTTCCCCTTAAAATATTTTTATCCTTAAAGTTATTTCCTTTCGAGTTACGTAAGACCTGTCCATATATAGATTTGTTTATGTAGGTAGCGAGTGATTTTTTTTTAGCATACATGGCGGTATTTAATTTTGTTGTAGTTAGAATAGTGATCACAATGTACGTGTAAATTTACAGTAAGGGCTCCTATCTGACTCCCAAATTGGGAGTACGGCTTCCAGCGGGATGAGTTGAACATTTAGTTTGTTTCCGGGTTCCTGCCCCTTCAGGGCAGGGGTCCTATTGTTAGCTAATACTCCAATATGTCCCCTCAGGGCATTAATTAAACACTCAAGAATGTGATTTAGTGAATACAGGGCCAGTTGGCCCTGTTTCCTTTCTTCCCCTTTCCTTTCATAGAGCCGATTTAAAATGGTCAAATATGAATGTTTCTGTGTGTATTTATCAGTACAACATGTATTAATGATAGTGATAATTGGTGTGTATTGGCATGATGTGTCTTGTAGTTTGAGTAGTATGTGTATATTTGTAATGTAGTATCAGTGGTAGTGGTAGTTAAGTGATGAAAGAGTGTGTGAGATAATTAAATACGGACAGTGTAGTATTTACTATGCGATAAATTTTTATTACTCCGTCATTAAGTGAACGTAATATAGTATAATAATTCCGTGTACAAGGTCACATTCCGTTGTTCTAGGGTTGATTATATCGTCGCTAGCCCTAGTGTCAAAAGTCAGTACTAACCGCCATTCTTCCGTCGAGGTGCTTAGTGATTTAGTTTCCATGAAATTGACCTTTCTTTCCGAAATAAAACCTAGAAGGTATAATTCACAGCCCATATGAATGTACAGTTAGGTCAAGTGACCCAAAATTAATATATTCTGAAAATTTCAACATTCTGCCTAGTCTAGAAATCGAGATATTTAAGTAAATAAACAATACGTAAATTTTTAACAGAAGTCGGGCGATATGATGCTAGTTCTTCGCTTTGAAATTATAATAAATGTTCATTTTTCTTCGTGGCTGCAGAAGTACATTGTTGCTGCAGAATTTTATAAACATTAAACATTATCGCAGATAATTCTATTTTCAGTGAATATACGTAGGATTTTTTTTCTTTCTTCTTAATAAAGCTACCGAGTATTACATAGTATTGTGTGTGGGATGAAAGAGTCTTGAGTTCGAGTGAGGTTGTCGTGCGGTGATCGGAATGGGAAATGTTTGTAGTGACTATAGATTTTAAAGTGTTATGATGAAATGTGTATATAGGCTGGGCGTAGATAGAGGAAACAGGGTGTTTGTAGAATATAGCGTCGTGGCAAATGAATATTAATGTGAATATGAATATAAAGTATATGAATATTGTAGTAAATGAATATAGAATATAGGACACCCATATAGTTAAATATATATAGTAGCCCAGTGAGTACTTCGCCGTGTGTTGATATATAGATATTGAATAGATACGTGTAGCTACGAACATCTCAGGTTCTGACCCCTGCACCATAATATCACGCGGACCGGAGGGCGATATATAGTCGGACTATGGTAATACTTTGTAGTTTAATGTGTTATAATAATAATCAATCATAGTAATACCATCTGATAGAAGGGGTAGCATCATATAATCGTTGACTAGACATATTGAATAATAAATTATGAAAAGACAATAGTAGTTATACAACAGGGCTGTAGTGAATCATATCTTCTGGTCGGTTTTAAAATAGAATATCCTGCTCCGTGAGATTTTTTTTCCTTCACGTTACCTACTCGGGCTAGCTTACAATGTTCATGGAGGCGACAGTTCTGATAGGGTTACAGAATCAAAACAATTAATTATTGAGATTTATTCGCGTACCCGCATGTCGACCCCTAGTCCCTTTAAGTATTTTCATTTCTTTTCTTAGTTTAATTAGACGAGGGAAATTAACGACATCCCAGACTGTGGCGTGTCTGCGCAGGGTAGCTATCGGTGAGGTTTGGCCATAGAAATCACCGATCCAAAATTCAGTTTATTTAATTTTTTTTTATTTTGGCAAATCACTAATTAGGGATATCTTAACTATTACTCTAATTTCATTACTATCCTGGAATCTTCTAGTTTCCAAGAGGTCGGATGATTTTTTTTTCTCCCTTTTGAAATCCTAAATTAACGCCGTCTCTAACCTTCCGGAGGATTTCGGGGTCTGCAAGGGTGTTGACCGGATACGGTGAGTGGTGGGATTTCCCTAAAGCCTTTGTCTTTCCGAAAATCCCATTGTGGACACAGACTTGTCTCATCTTCGCAGACAGTTTTATCGGCTATTTATTTGGTAAGCCGAACCCTTTTTGGCATGTTAAGAATATTTTGGCTATGGATTTTGTTGAGAGCGAAATTCGACTTCTATCTTTGTAGCGTTAGTTATTTCTCACTTAAGTCTTTGGCGCCCCTATTCTTCGTCTTCCTTCTTCTCTATCTCTCTCTCCGTCTTCATTTCTTCAAGTTTTTTTTTCAAATTTTCAACCTTTCCCCCCCCCCACAAGATTTTGAACTTGTTACTTACAATTTATTTAACGTACAACTCTGATCTGAAATTACCAGCTGAGACGTTGCAAGACACGATTCATGGATAAAGTAGATAGTGATTGGGTCCTCCATCACATTTTGACCTATCGCTGAAATGAACAAAGACTTAGTATTTGACGACAATTCGATTACGTTCTTTCACCGTCGTTCCTCTTAAGTTTTTTTTTTGTAATCCGTTGGTCACTTTCCTTTCTGTTTTGGTTTTCGATTACTTTGTAGTTAACCTGGGCCCAGAAATTGTATTTTAGGTTATCTAGTTATATCTTTAGAAATGCTCTGTGCTACGTGCCTGCCTTCCAAAGTTTTTTTTCCTTCATGATTTAAACACGAATTGATTATATAAAAGTGAAAATTTATAGATGCGCGGTATCAAGTAAAAATCAATTTTCTTTTTCATATGTAATGTCGGAAGTCATTTGTTTTGGACAATGTTTGCAACCTTGTAAAATATTATTATTGGGGTGATTAATTTAAATGTGTGCGCATTTATTGAATATAAATATATATATAGAGAAATGAATACGTCGAGATGTATATGTACTTAGTATACGAATATGATTTTAAAGTAAAAGTATGATATTAAATGTATTATGAATATATGTAAGAGCGCTCGTGTCTGTCCCCCTAAACGTGTATTGGTTGCTATAGTTTACTAGTAAGTTTTCCGACGTATATAAGAATGTAGATTTTGTCAAGAATACCGCCGTCCACTCAAGTAATTTTCCTTTTCTTTTGAATAAATGTAAATGATACCTTATGTAATTATGTAATGGCATGTATTGAAAAGTAACGGCAGGTCTAAACATAACTCACCTCATAACGCATATTATCCCTGAACTACCAACCAAAAACCATTGTGGAAAGTGTACCTTGAATCCTTCTCACCTGCATTTGTATCCTGTGACTTGACCAGTTTTTTTTTATCCTCAATTTGAACCTTTATACTCCGTACACCTGTGGAAGATCGTTTTTTTTTTAAATCCGAACCATGTATACATATATACCAAAGTGATCTAAAGGAAAGGTCTCATGACGTGTCCCAGTATTAAATAAATAATTTGAAACTATTCAGATAATAAGTTTGGAAATGGATCGTCTCAGAGGAGAAACATCCTCTAGTGAAAGTTGTTTTTCTAAAAATCCCTAGATGGGTAAAGCGTCGTAATGTGCGATTGCAGACATAAACTGTTAAGAGTTATAAACCAAATATAAACGATGAATGGTTTTTGTAAACCAATAGTGAGATATATATATATATTTATAAATAAACACGAACGAAGTTAAATGGAGCGAAATGTTTTGGACACTATGAGTAGTGCGTGATTTGTGATTTGAACGCTCAAAGTCATTAATATCTTATTACCCAATGTGAGGTAGAGACTCATATAAGTTCTAATACACCTAAAAGTTTTTTTTCTTTCCTCTTTGTTCATATTTTTTTTAGTGAAATAAGTGTCTTCTTTGCGTATGTCGCAAATCATAATTTTGCTTTAGCATGCCTAAGATATGATACATGTAATTATTTTTTTTTCTTTCTTTTTCATTTGTCAATATGATTGAATATATAAAAATTTACTAAAATATAACTCTTTGTATTCTATTGATATATAACCAAGAACTTGTGCTTTTAATATCTTCTTTATAATTATTTGTTTGTCTTTTCTTTTCACTATGGATGTAATAAATTATTTGTATCTTTGTAGTTAGTTGGTTTCCTTTAACCATATATACACTGTCCTGAGTGAGTGAGCGAGTGAATGCATGATAGATTTAACTTAAGTAATTTTAGTGATGTCATTTGTCATATTAACATCTGCAACATATGTGTCATGTTTTAATATATGTGTTAAGGTAAATAACCTAGGTTATGAAGGACCGCTACTAATGGTTTAAATCGGCTCTAGGAGTGAAACAAAAATAGCAGGATGAGCCTAAATACGACAACTTTCTTCCAGGAAGTTAAAATTCTCGTTGATACGATACATAAATTTATATTGAGTTTATAAGTCTAATTTTTTTTTCTCTTGGCTAATTCATATGTGTGGTCGATCCTAGAGAACAGAGTCCAGATGCTGGATGGTAATCGATTACCGGTTGGAATAACAGTACAAAGAATTAAATTTCACTTTTCTCATTTCTAGGTCTGGGCAACCCCACGATCGTGGTGCCTGGAGCTAGGTCTGGGTGGTATGAGGGAACATGTGTCTATTTCGAAGCATTCCAAAATTGATTAGTCGTTAATAACATTTAGAATGATTCATCTTTCAACGACTTTCCCGACCTTTTACTATATTTCCGGAATTATCCAGTAATCTGTTTCTTATTAAAATACCCTATTTCTTTTCTTTCTTCTTTTCCTACCTCCTTCTTTTACCCTTCTACTTTCTTCTCTTTCTTTTCTATTTCTAAATGAAAGAAAACGGAGTCATGACAGAGTAGTCGCTATTGGCACGGTCAATAAGTTGTTTCAATGAGTTTTCTTCGGGAGTCCGATATGGAATAATTAACAATAACAAAAGGTTTATTGGAAGTTACTTTATTGGAGAATAATCATGATTTCAATTAGTAGATGATGTTTCGTAAATCGTCCTCGTTAAAGAGAATTAAATTGTAGCGACTCCTCTACATTAGCTCTTTTATCTTCGTTTATTTTTTTTACGTTTACTTTCAATATTGGCTAACCGTGACATTATCTGTTGCCCCGGAAACGGCGGTTTCTATGGCAACGGACTAACGTTTTTCTTTCAGGTTTACTACCTCATTCACTAACGATCTCACAGTTAATATCACTAATGTATAGTAAAGGGAATTTTCCGAGTTCAGAAGGACTTTCATTTGTATTGCAAACACAACTACTGAGGTGGAAACACTGATCAAGTTTGAGGATCCGTATGGGAGGGATGAAAATCGAAACGTAATTTCACGGAAGCATTTTAGTTTACTGACTTGAAGGTAGATTTAAGGATACAATAGGGTTACGATGACCTGCCTAAATCCCATGCTACGTGCAGTTAGTTTAATACACATGATGTTAGTCATTACATACGTTATTTAATAATATTACAAAGTTTGAAGAGAATATCTATAACATGCGGCGATATATACTAACATTCACATTTTACATTTATCGGATATCTCGGAACTATAGCAACCAAGAACCGTTCGAGGTAGGTACCAAGACAATTAACACATATTTATTAAATTCTCCATTATACATTTTATTTCAATATCATACTTATATTCCACACATATTTATATCTTAATATACATATATTCAATAATCATTTAAACTTTTAAATCAATAACTCCGACAAATTATATTTTATAGGTTGCAATACTTCACCTAAGAGGGGATCCGAATATATCACACATTTACAAATAACTAACTGACTGCTCATAATAATAAGATTAATATTCCCAAGCATTTTATTAAGACTGGTAGACATTTAATTCGCATGGCAGGCACGTAAACACAGAAATATGTATAACTATATGGTTCTAAAAGGTTAACACTGGTTTTGCGCCCAGAACAAGTACAACAACATTTACTGATATGGTTACCAATGGAAACAAAAGTAGAAATAACTTATAGTCTAACGCAGAATTCTGAACGTATAATGATTAAAAAAAAAACATTTTATCGTGTACTGAACCTTCGCTCACTATCGCAGTGGGTCGAAATATGATAGAAAAACGTTCCCTTAACCTTCCATCAACGAATACCTCTACGAATCGTGTCTCGCGACATCTCACTTAGTAAATCAAGTTCAAATGATATATGTTGAATGATTGATGTACAAGTTCAAAACGGAGGAAGGTTAAAAATAAAAAAATGTTGAAGAAGTGAATAGAGGAATAGATGGAGAAGAGAAAGATAAAGCAAAACCGGCGCCAAAGAAATAAGCTAGGACAGTAAAACTACAAAGATAAGTGGTCGAATTTAGACATACAACAATCCACAGCCAAATATGCTTTCATATGCCGAAAAAGGGTGGCCTACTAAATACGTGGCCTAAGATAAAAATTTCCAAGCCCACAGCAAATCCAGCTGGCTGAGACCTTGGAGACCCCGGCACTACCGGAAGTGTCAGTGTGGTCTCCAATTTAGAATTCCTAAAGAAAAAATTATCCGACACCTCAGAAACTGAGAAGAGTTCCGAGTGAAGTATGGAAAACTAGATTAAAATCAGTAAAAGAGAAGAAATCCTAACAGGGATTTGAGAAAACTAAAAAATTAAGTAAAATAAATTTTGTACTAGTAAGTTGTTTACCTAATCTTACTAGTTGCTCCCAAATCCGCAAGGGCGCTAACCTTGAGGCGTCTATATTATTCATCCCTATCCACCTCGTCACCTCTGCGAACAATAGTGACTTTGGCTTAATCAAGTGACGTGGAAAAAATAAGTTGCAGAGTAGTATTACAAATATAAAATGAACGCGTATATTTTTAAATTGTTTTAATTCTGCAAACGATTATTCTGTTCTGTAATTATCTGGAAAACATTTGAAATTGTTTACTATATGACCATAATTGGTATCGTCAGGCTGGTTGATCAGTTAGCCGGTATGTTTACTATCAAAAAATCAAGAAATCAAAAGCCACAAAGTGAAAGTACCATCCATCATTTTTACATAACACACTATAATCACACAAATATCCTAGCGTAATGAATAATTTACTAAATATTTTATCATTACATAAATACAATCAATATATCGTGGTAAAATTTACAACCGGGCACGTTTATACACGAATGTCCTATTATTTATTCATCCTCTCTAGCATACACATACATTTATAATTAATGTTATTATTACTCAATTACATATATATCTATTTATTTCTATAACGTTGCTTTATTTTTCAGACACCCTATACTCTGTCATTACGTCCAAGACTGTTCACAGCAGTCTTATTATATATACTAAAATCAATACATTATTCTAATATGTTAATCAACACGCGTGAGCTTGTATGAACTGATATTAGATTCTTTCAAAACAAATCATAGTATATTACAACTTAAGGCTTCGGATTATTTTATACGCGATGAAAACTCAATATTCTTAACTACATGCAATTATATGTCAGAAAATGTCAACAATGCGACCGTTCACAGAAAGCAACGGGAAGAGAGAATTTAAAACTGCAGCCTGACAACAAAAATAATGCCATATAGGTAAACTTCAAGTTAAAGGGAAAGGCAAAGTTGACTATTATTAATAATTAGTTTACTGGACTATATAAATGACTATGCTTTTCAAGACAGTTAATTTGCAATGTAAGATATCTAAATACCTATTCGTATGGACCAGAACTAATATTTACTCATAATTAATCGTAAAAAAGGGTCATTTACGTGTTGACCAGTTCACTAAGTATCAGAGTAACAAAAACCTAGAGGCAAATAGTTCTCAACTCGGCAAGAGATGGCATTAATAGTACGAAAACTGACTTTGCACTAGTAAATAAAATTTGTACTTTGTCATCGATAACTATGAGTAATCTAGGGAGTAATTACGGTACAGTGTTTCTATGAATTTGAGATGCGAATTGATTTATCCGTTTAAATTGACTACAAGAGATGACTAATTAAGCAATACACTGCCCATAAAGAAATAAATCACACTTTCACTCACACATCACTACTGTCAACATACTAACATTACACACATACATGCTACATCCCACAAAGACCAAGAACATAAATATTACTACATATCACTATACATATTAATCATCTTATCACCGAGTTCAACTACACATAAATCAAACAAATTACTGAAAGCACCATCCTAAACCGGCTCTATGCACTATGAAAAAGGAAATGGAATAAACAGAGCCCAATGGCCCTTCTACCAATTAATTCATGGTTTTCCCATTACTTTGAATGCCTCAGAAAGACATATTGAAACTACTAATAATAAGGGTCCCTTTCCTGAAGATAGAAGAACCCTTTTTGATCTTTTATTTAGCCCATAATGTGTTGGAAGCCGTGATCAACTCAGGAATAAGTGAGAGTCCCAGGTCTAAATGAATTATGTATTGCTGAAATGTATTGAATATTTGTTTATGGTTCTATATTTTATAAATATGTTTTTGTTTATATCATCTTTTATTTGAAACTATAAATTATATTAAAGTACATATTGATATTTACATTTTGGTACTAATTGGCTTTGGTTAGAGTTTACATATATGGAAAAATTTATAATTCGTTAGGCCTAACTAATAAGTCTAAAGTTAATAATGAACGATATGGCTAAAGTGTATAATGCAGCCTCCATCACATATACAAATATCACAGGTGTAACAAATGGCGCAGTCTTGGAAAAGATCGACATCTCCCAGATAAGATCAGGCAAAGACAAGTGCATAAGTAAAGTTTAGTTCGACCAAATGTAGCCAAAGATGGCATCTGAAGAATTAAAAATCCTATGCAGACGTCGGAGCTGTGTGCTCAGTTGGGGCTCAGGAGGAGTTATAGAGGAGCTAAGTGCTCAGTAGGATCTATGTACTCAATTGGGCTCAGGAGGAGCTTTTAGAGGAGCTGTGTGCACAGTTGGAGCTTTGTACTCATATTAAAGTGAACTGTGTGCTCGTGGAAGTTCAACAAGAGCTTTTAGAGGAGCTATGTGCTTAGTTGTGGCTCAGAAGGAGCTTTGGAGAAGCTAAGTGCTCAGTAGGAGCTGTGTGCTCAGTTGTGGCTCAGGATGAGCTTTTATAGGATCTGTGTGCTCATTTGGGGCTTTGTGCTCTGATTAAAGTGAGCTTTGTGTTCGGGAGGAGTTGTGTGCTCAAAAGGAGCTTAGTACTCATGCATTAGTATGTTGAGGTGCTTTAGAACAGGAAAAGTACGTCAATGAAGAGCTTGCCGGTCACAAAAATTGGACTAAAAGTAATGAAAGGCTATTTGCTACGACCCGGGGGAAAATTTTTGAGTTAACTACATTTGCAGAGACCCGGGGAAGATGTTGGGAAATAAGTGCTGCAATAGGTATACACATGTTGAAGTGGAAGTGTTTTAAAGAAAACAAAAATGAGACTGTACTATGTGGATTGTTCAGATTCAGATTATATAGTTTTTGCTGAAATGTATTGAGTATTTGTTCATGGTTCTATATTTTATAATTATGTTTTTGTTTACATCATCTTTTACTTGAAACTATAGATTATATTAAAGTATACCGGTACATTCGTATTTACAATTTGGTAATGATTGGTTTTAGTGTGATGTTATATATGTGAGAAAATTTATATGTCGTTAGGCCTAACTAGTAAGCCTAATGTTATAAGTGAGAGGCATGACTAAAGTATATAATGTAGTGCCCAATACAAAGAAATATCGTAGTTGTAACAGATTTATGCTTAAAAAAATAAATAATGTATATACATATATTGGACATAGTGAGATAAAGTAAAATGCTGTACCTACCGTATTCAATTACAGTATTTATTTCTGCCACGAATTAGTACACATAAAACTTACAATGAATAAAAAAACTACCTACGTTTTCCAAGACCAATACAAAAAAATATATTTACCCTTTCTCCTACTCCCCTCTTTACTTTCGGCTCTCTTTTGATCTATTGTGTATACGGTATTGCGTTTCTTGTCCCATGTCTCAAGATTAGCTAGATAAAGAGTTACTGGTATTTGAAAATAACTCTGTGAAATGTGTACTTCGATTCCCGATGGGTACACTCGGTCGAAAAAGTGCAAGAAGCTTTTTCAAGCCAGCTATCCTGAATGAGGTTTTTCGTGGGCTTTCCTCATTCAAACCAGGCAAATGTCAGGATGGTACATGACATATAGGTCCCAGGTCCCTTCCTTCATTCCCTTTCCTCGGATCGCCGAGGGACGTCACCCTTCACATGTGGCAAACTAACATGACATAGATGCCAAAAGCTCATAGATCTAATTCTAATCCTAAAATTGCACTTAGTTATAAAAAGAAAAACGCACAGTATCTACGACTTTACATGGCGGAACGGGCTTGGTGGACTAAAGATTAAGTGTGTAAGTAAGGTAAAAGAAAACGAATACCTTTACACACAACGTAATTCATATACCTAATCTCTTACATGTCGAAAACTTTTCTGAACGCTGCATTCCGGAACTTAAGAATTTCCGTGAAAAAGCTTATTTTAATTTCCGTTGTTCCCAACACAGATTTTGCCTAATCAAAGGAATTTAACACTTTTTTTACCTCTAAATTCGTGGGACCGTGAAATATTTCCCTTTATAATAAGTTTACGTTTAATAAGGGCCCCGTTGAAGGTAATTTTTACTGTATTTAAAAGCTTATATTCAAAACCTTATGTTCTCATTTAAAAGAAAATAAATCCACTTGAAATTACTTTTTGTATCCACTTATGTGAAAATCCTAGAATATTTTCTTCTAGTGTAACATTGTCCGTTTCGAACAGTAATACTTTAAAATGTATAATATCGATATTTTAAATAGAGTAAACGTAGATGAAATGAAATCTCTAAGTTTTACGTCCCACGATTATGCCGGTTAGGCTAAAGGAGACGGTGATGATGAGTAATGAATGAAATGGTGGAATGAAGAAAGTGGAAGGAAACGGGAGAAGCCCGAGAAAATCGACGCACACGGTGTTTTGTCCACCACAAAGTTCACTTGGCGGGGGCTGGGATCGAACCCGGGACCCCAAGCACCAGAGGTGAACGCTCTACCACTGAGCCACCGCGGCCCTTTGGAGTAAACGTATGGAGCAAGACAAGGTGCATGAATGAGAAGAAGGTAAAGGTATCAAAAACATAACAGAAGACTTAGTAGGAAAGTTATGTTTCGAGAAACCGAAACGCATATCAAAGCAACATAAGCTTGGATTTAAATAATGTGATAAACTCACTTAAAGGAAAACTCCAGAACTTATCTCTTATGTCCGAAAGTAACTACTGCGACAAGTTTTAGATTTTGTAAAGCAAATATTTTGATTGATTGAAGAACGTATTTTCAAAAGGGCTGTTCACTCCTTCACGAAATACTTTTCAATGGTTTCTTTGGGATAAAGCCTCTCTGAGTACACAAGTGAACTTTATGGTGGATAAACACCGTGTACGTGGGTTTTCTCTAGGTTCTCCCGTTCCCTCCCACTTTCTTCATTCCGCCATTTCATTCCTTATTCGTCATCATCGTCTCCTTTAGCCTATACTGCATAAACGTTAGACGTAAAACTAAAAGATTTCATTTCATTTTTTCTCTCTTAGTACACAAAAACGGACACTATGTATATTGTTTCATAATTGTATAAATTCCCTTCCAGACTTGAAATTGCTGTGAAAATATAAGAAAGCCAGTGAAGTTTGAGATTTTGCTGTCGAACAAAATGGAAATGTCCTCTTCTGAAAACAAGTTTGCTTACTTTGAAAAAACAGGGTCCGTTCTGAAAGTATCCGAACTGTCTACAGCGGGGCGCGAGAATCGATCGAGGGTGCGGGTAAGCGGCGCCAGATGGCAGTGGGGACCTTAACATTTAAAACAAGGCTTCGCACAGTTGCATGCGAGCAGTGGTTGAAGTGCTATCGCTCGTGTTGTGTACACCGAAACAACGTCGCATCGAGAATTTGTATTTGGCATATTTGGTATAAATGGAGCGCATTTTGGAACACTTAACTTTTGTGTTAAATTGAAAAAGCCTTTACGGAGACTTTAATCTTGCTACGGGATGCTTACGGCGAGAAAGTGATGTCCCGCATACAAGTTTACATTTGGCATACAGCGTTCAAGGAAAGATGGGGGGTCGTGCACAAACAGTTTGTACTTTCTGGAACCACTGTGAATGCAGCTTATTACAAAGCAATGCTTGAGATCTGCGACACAGGATCCAGCGCGTCCATTCTGACGTCGTGGGTGGGGGTGCTTCACCATGACAACGCGCGGGCTCATAAGGCGAGTTTCTGGCCAAGGTACGCTTGCCAACGCTACTTCATCCCTCTTATAGCCCGGAACTGGCGCCGGCAGACTTCTTGTTTCCCAAGGTAAAAAGTATGCTCGAGGGAAAGCGTTTCGTGTGAATTTAAGATGTTTAAGCCGCCACAATCGCAGCATTAAAGAGGGTGTCACTCGAGGAATTCCAGGACTGTTATGAATAGTGGAAATGTCGCTATACTCGCTGTAGTGAAGCTCAAGAATGTTGACTGCAGTTGTAATTGTCATTAATAAATTATTTGCAAATAAATAAGTTCGGATACCTTCAGAACGTACCCTGTATTTCTTACTTGTTTAGCACACACTTTGCGAAATTCTTATACTGCCACAGGAGCACACAATTTCAAATCTACACATAAATACAACAGTGGCAACTTTAACTTCCGAGATGGGTGACTTAGAAATTTTGTTGTAGCTGACTTGACACCATTATTTATATTTTCTTCCAAAGAGGTGACAGTCATGCACCATTGCTGGGGGGATAAATTACTCACCCCTTTCTTATTCTCCCTTCACATGATCTTAGAAGATATTCTAAACTGATAACAATGAAACATTTCTACATCTTAAGTTTGTTTATATTAGAAACTTGAAATTCCATTTACGAGGAAAGTTGTTGGACGTTAAAAATGATCAATTTGATCTTTCGTTTAAATATGCAGTTATATGCAGTAACAACATAAACATGCACTAACCCCCAAAATATGCACATATATGCACTATAAAACTGCTATTTTGCCCCAAAACAGCTGAAACGAATTTGTTTTAAGAGCATAATAATATCACATCAGGAGAACATGCAAATATGCTAAAATCCCATGTCTAGTTATAACAGATAATAAATATTCTTCTGCCAATTATAATTTCCGTGTTAAAAAATACGTTTAGCAAATATTTTATATTTTTACTTTCGTGTTTTTACTATTTACCTACTTCCTTAATCAATTTATAATTTTAATATTAAATCGTAGTTAACTTTGAAATTCTTCTATGTATACATTCAATTAAAATTACTGAATTACTAGCTATTACTGAAAAAAAAATCATCTTTAAATCATCTACTTTCACGCCTTTCGAAACTTTCTGCACATTCGGCATTTTATCTTCTTAGAGCATCTTTCTCGATCCTAAGGTTGTTATATTTTCTACGGTGTTCCCCATCCTGGAGAGACGATAATCTACTGGAGAAATTCGACAATGCTCTTAAAACACGATTGAAGAATGTTCTGAATTGTACCCTAAGCGAAGAAGCATGGCTATATGCAGCATTACCAGTCAAAAACGGAGGTATTGGAATCCGTCGCGCCACAGATTTGGATATCCCGTCTTTTCTAGCCTCTTTCTATAGTTCAAGACAACTGATTGGAACCCTCCTACAAAGGGAGGACGAAGAAGTCACCAACTCCGATGTGCTGGACTGCATAGCGAAGTGGTCAAATTTAGTTGGGTCAGACCCTTCGGCTCCTGAAAGTCGAAAAATCAGTCGGTCTGGGACGAGCCCATCGTGAATTAGCGTTTAGCTTCATTATTGCAGACTTCTAATAACATCGAAGACAAGCCCAGGCTTCTTGCTGTAATGTCCCCTGAAAACGGAGCATGGCTTCAAGCACTACCCTCACCTTCTATCGGCCTACACCTATACAACGAAAGCTTCCGAGTACCCATCGCCCTTCGACTAGGAGCAAATATATGCGAGCCACATCATTGTCCAAGTTGCAGCGCTCTCGTAGATAAAAGAGGTCTACACGGTCTATCATGCAAAAGCAGTGCCGGAAGACATTCACGCCATTCGAACGTGAATGACAACATTTTGAGAGCCTTAACATCTGCCGTGAGTGAGAGAACCAATGAGAACCAATTGGTTGCAGCCGTTCAGACGGGTAAAGGCCGGGTGGTATGACATTAGTGCCATGGAAGCAAGGAAAGACGTTCATTTGGGATTTCACTTGCTCAGACACTTATGCCACCTCCAATCTACAATTTTCATCAAGAAAAGCTGGACTTATCGCTACACGAAGAGCAAAAGAATAAAAGAAATAAATATAGTAATCTCCTGGATACAAGGTGACCAGAACTTTTACTTTCAAAAACGGGACGCACACGAATCGGCGACGGGGGGGGGGGACTTCCACATTGTATTTTGGGACTCAGCAGTGTTTTCAATTTACAAAATACACAAGTAAGAATGATAACACAGCGTTTCTAACTTAAGTAGTACCCAACAATACTTTGAACTACTTCAACACTCAGAATTCCCACTTAAACCACAGAACACTCAATTCTCATTTGAATATTCAGAAGTTCTAGGCACGGCTGAACCTTCCCAATGAGTGTAGAATTAGCGTTGACCATTTATATTTTGAATAATAATTACGGGACACCTGGGTCATGTTTGCTTAAAAACGGGACATTTAGGCGTCCCGTTTGAGAATCAGAAAAAACGGGACAACTGTTGAAAATAAGGGACTGTCCTGGCTAAAACGGGACGTCTGGTCACCTTGCCTGGATAAGTACTGGTTTGTAGCAATAGAAATTGAATCTAGTAGTTCCTGGGATCAAGAGGGCGCTAAATTTATTAACGAAATCGGTATATGTATTAAATCAGGAGACACTCGAGCTAAATCTTTTCTAATTCAATGCATTAGCATGGCCATTCAACGAGGGAACTTAGCCGCTATTATGGGTACGTTACCCACCGGTAAGGAGTTAGAAGAGATTTTTCTTTTATAAATTCTGATGGCGTCTAATACACTAACAGTGTTAACATTTTGGAAAGAAGGTTAAAGAGATATAGCATACATTTACGCCCCAAATATCCTGAGAATCAAAGCGTTAGCCAATTCAATTGAACCTTGTTATGTTAACCTTGATGAAAACCAATTCTGGTTTTCCAATTCTCAGCAGGGAGTGCAGCAGTTCAAATGTAGACATGAACTTGGAGAGGAAGGCACTAATGCTTTGGAGATCTGGAAGGCATAAGACGTTCCGGGAAAAATGGAGTTGATATCAACAGTTTAACTGTTTTTGAAAGAAGTTTGATAATGATATTGTCATTGTTATATTTAATTTTTAACAATTTTGAGTTTTCATTGTTGACAATTAATTTCCAACTGTTAGCTGAAAAATTGTATATTGTTTTTTTCTTTTCCTTTGTGTGTATTTTGATCAGCAAAAGAACTTAAATTAATAACTAATATTGTTGCAAATTTTAAAAAAAGTCTTGAAAATATATATATTCTAACATTCAATTAAAATTTTCAATTGGTTTACGTAATTAACCGTACAATCTATTGAGCGAATAGATAAATAATGTATTACTTAACCCAAGTTCCGTTAAAGTTGACATTCATTGGTTACAGACAGGTAGCCCTCGACTTATGACCGGACAAGTAACGAAACCATCATGAAAGCACCCAATATAACGTTATATTTTGTTTCAACATAAAATTATATTGTATTTTCTTACTGCATAAAATAGCACATGCAAACTTTGAACTTCCACTCTCTTTTCTATATTTAATTTCAAAGTACCGATTCGTACAGCATGAAATACAAGTCTGCTTTATATTTTGAAACAAAGACTTATGCAATGCTGAGTTGTTAATATATTGAGAAGACGTTTTACAATTTTTGATGATATTCTGTTATTTGTGTTGTATTTTATTACTCTTTTTACTTGTTTAATTTTGGTATTATAATTCTAATTTTATAAAACTACATGAACTGACATAAATTAAAGGGATACTTCCGGTTGATGTGGAAAGTTGAAATTTGGCATGATTGTAGCTTTCCGACATTAACCGACACGAAAATTGCCTAAAGTGAATATTTTTAATTTTTAAGGGTACTTAAGGAGGATGAAGGAATTCCCATGTTATTTAAATGGACGTTTTCTTAGGATACAAAATATTATCTTTAGATAGTAAAAATAGGAAAACAAACTTGAAATTCGGTGGAATTGTGGCTTTAAGAGGTATGAGGACGTAGGCCTAGCAAAGGCGGGGGTGTGGTGGCGAAGCCCCCAGCTAGCCAAAGGCTAGTTTCAGTATGAAACCGGTTGAGAATGCTCCAATAGCATTGCCAGAAAAAAACTTAAAAAGAATTAATTTATCTTATTAATTTCTACAGGTTTTATACCAATTGTCCTATGTACTTTATTATTATACTTATTAATTCTTGTAATATATCTATCCATTTATAATTTCCTTGGGTACTAAATTTTTTCCATATGTTTTGGTTAAGAGTTCTGTTACAATGTTCTACGATATGTTGTTTTACGAAGACACATGCTCAAAATGGACGGCTCAAAATTGAAAAATTCGCAAAATATCGTCTGTCTATGACTTACGTTTCCCTAGATATGGCTTCCTAAATATCCCTAAATCCAAACTTTTTTTGGCCAATATCTCGAGAACAGTAAGAGTGACTCTAAAAATTCCATCACTTCTTTGAGGTAGTTTTTGATGTTCCATCGAACGGAGGGCTCAAAATTGAAAAATTCGCAAGTAACACACACAAACACACACACGCACACACACATAAATTCAGTAAGGAACTTTTTAAGTTCGTTGATAACCAGTATGTGGTATCTGAGACGATGCATATACACGTAAATAAATAATTATAAATAAATAAAGACGACGACTAATTGTACTTACCAGGGGCGGCTGCCTTGAGTTGTAAGATTATGCTATCGTTTCAAAGAAACTGTACAACATACTGTACCAAAATCGAATATTTTTCACGGAACTTATGGTTGGACTTCTTTAAATCGGGAGTAGTGGGGGTGAAGAATAAATTTTTCCTCTCATTTTTAACAGATTTTAATTCCATGCATTGTAGATGCTTGGCAACCATCAAAAAAAGTTTGCACCAAATTGGATCAAAATAGAAGGTACTCTTGGTTCTAATTTCTCGAATAATTTCTATTCTTTGTTCGCATTTCTCCATATTTTCTTTTCCTTTTATCAAAGCAGATTTGGAGTTGATATTTCTAATATTTCTAATACAGTAGCGGCTAAAATTAAGTAACCTAATCTAACCGAACCTTAGAAAACAGACGTATCAACTTTGCTATCCGTATGATATTCAGTGACTTGTACGATCCATACAGCCTGTGCGTATTATTTATTTATGACTTCTTTTACGTGGCGAAGTTAAGATTCTGCAGCCTTCTCCGAGCACTTAACCAAGTACATTTATTTATTTATTTATTTTAAAAAAAGCACCAATACATAGAAAATATTAATAATTACAAAAGAAAGTATTGAACCACATAAAAAAGAATATACTACTTAAGTAGAAAAATAGTAAAACACTTCAAAACAAAAATTGAAAATAATATACAATAGAGGAAACAAAATAACATAGAGAAACCTATATTGCATATAGCGGTACCAGAAGTATGAATATATAAGCTGTATAAGTTAACATAGGTCACCTATTGGTTGTGTGCTCATATATGGGTTATTAATACTCTGGTAAAACGAAGATGCCTCATGTGCTACCAGTATTCTTATCTTTACTTAAGAGAAAAGAATTTACAGATTTGTTAAAAAAAAATTGGCAACTATGGAAACGTTGTGTATTAATCGAGGTTATTCACGCGAGCAACGTTTTCCGTCCATATTAGATGTCTCAATTTTGTTACCCGTATGCTATGGTGTTAACTTAAACTAAAAATACAAATCGCTGAGCAAAACAACCTTTATTTAAGATACTAAATGTGTAACAGTTTCGCCAATTTGGCTTCATCAGACACTGTCAGTCTTTGATGAAGCCAATCTGTTTACTTAGTTTGCGACAATAAGACAGTTTCGCCAATTTGGCTTCATCTAAGACTGACAGTGTCTGATGAAGCCAAATTGGTGAAACTGTTACACATTTAGTATTTTTAAAAGCAACGTTTATTTTAAAATACTAAATGTAAGACAGTTTCGCCAATTTGGCTTCATCAAAGACTGACAGTGTCTGACGAAGCCAAATTGGTGAAACTGTTACACATTTAGTATTTTTAAAAGCAACGTTTATTTTAAAATACTAAATGTAAGACAGTTTCGCCAATTTGGCTTCATCAAAGACTGACAGTGTCTGACGAAGCCAAATTGGTGAAACTGTTACACATTTAGTATTTTTAAAAGCAACGTTTATTTTAAAATACTAAATGTAACACAGTTTCGCCAATTTGGCTTCATCTAAGACTGACAGTGTCTGATGAAGCCAAATTGGCGAAACTGTTACACATTTAGTATTTTTAAAAGCAACGTTTATTTTAAAATACTAAATGTAAGACAGTTTCGCCAATTTGGCTTCATCAAAGACTGACAGTGTCTGACGAAGCCAAATTGGTGAAACTGTTACACATTTAGTATTTTTAAAAGCAACGTTTATTTTAAAATACTAAATGTAAGACAGTTTCGCCAATTTGGCTTCATCAAAGACTGACAGTGTCTGACGAAGCCAAATTGGTGAAACTGTTACACATTTAGTATTTTTAAAAGCAACGTTTATTTTAAAATACTAAATGTAAGACAGTTTCGCCAATTTGGCTTCATCAAAGACTGACAGTGTCTGATGAAGCCAAATTGGTGAAACTGTTACACATTTAGTATTTTTAAAAGCAACGTTTATTTTAAAATACTAAATGTAAGACAGTTTCGCCAATTTGGCTTCATCAAAGACTAACAGTGTCTGACGAAGCCAAATTGGCGAAACTGTTACACATTTAGTATTTTTAAATAAACGTTACTTTGCTCAACGATTTGTATTTTTAGTGTCAGCTATTTAAGAGAGCAAAGTTAGTATGAACCAGTTAGTTATGGCGTCAGTTGCAAGACTCTATGCACTCTATAAGTATTATCCGTGCGAGCGACATGTTCTCTCCATCTGTAAGGTATCAATTTTCTTATGTATAAGATATCGCTTGTAGCTATTGTGAGGTACAGCGTTATGCTTGACACAAAATATTTCTTTTCTCTCAAACCTTTGTTTTTGAAAACGCTTAATCTCTCTCAACAAAAAAAGAAATAAAATTACCTTGAATAAAATTTTATAATAATAATAATAATAATAATAATAATAATAATAATAATAATAATAATAATAATAATAATAATAATTTAGAAAGATGAAAGCATATACTGGGATTGTCCGTTGAATCTGTAAGAGGAAAACCAATACAGTAAGTTTAGTTAATGTATATAAAATTATATTTTTGCATTCGTTGAGCAGTTTCAATATATCTTACCTGGTATCTCCGATTTTCGACTTTCCGGAAATCGAGGAGCATTTGCTAAAAATGGTGCGTCAATGTAACTGAAGGATTTCTTGGCATTTTCCACACACGAACGAAGGTCATCGTAGTCCGCCGGGCCGGGCATTCTTTTCAACTTTGTCGGAAATCTCTGGAAACAAACAGAAACATTAGTTGATTAACTTACACATTTTTGTCTTTAGGAGATCTGTATTTATAGGAGCATGTCTATCCATTTGAGCTTTAAACTTAATGAGTGTACTCTCTCGTTAAGCTCATGAGCCGAAACGAAAAACGTATTATCATTCTGGGAAACAAGTAAATCTTACATAAGGTTTATTGAGTGTATATGTTGTGATCTCCTGGCAATGTTTCTCCAGAGATCGAAGAAGTAAACTCTGTTGTGTTAATGTCATGATGCTGAAGTTGGAGTTCGGCGCCAAGAGTCACTTCTGCTTCATTTTTCATTATCCTGGATTTGGTCTTCATATGCTCATGGGTCCGCGTTGATTGAGTGGTAGAACGTTCACCTCTGGTGTGTAGGGTTCCTCGTTTGATCCCAGCTCGCACCAAATGAACTTTGTGGTGGACAAACACCGTATGCACGGGTTTTCTTGAGGTTCTCCCGTTTCCTTCTACTTCATTCATTACACCATTTCTCATCATCACCGTCTCCTTTAGCCTATCTGGCATAACCATGGGACATGCATCTTAATTTCATTTCAGGATTCAGGATTTAGATTTCAGGGCTTCTAGAGTGTACGGTCATTTAGCCCGTCATGTATGAGGTACGACGTCTCTCGGCGAGCACACTCTCCGGGTAAAGGGAAAAAAGGAAACGGCCTGGGACCTAAAAGTTTTTACATTTTTTCAACCGAATGCCCCTACCGGAAATCGAACCCGGGACTGCTCACACCAAAGGCGAGAGCGTTAGCAACTACGCTACACGGGGCTAATTTCACTTTTGTATATGCTCATCATAGACCCTATAGTGAGTTGATCTCTTTTGTTTGTTTCATGAAGCTTAGCGTCCCTTTTCAGGATCAATGGTTTTCGATTTAGAGTTTTCAGGTGGAATCTGAGCCACGCCGTTCAATATTCTCCAACCTGCAACTTAACTCCTAACCACGTACTCCAAAGGCGCACGCGCTTGCCACTAGACCAGCTGGTTGAGTTGTGTTGATATCTTTGCTGGTGCAGATGAATGGTCTCATCTCTCGTTTACTTTCTGAAAGACCAACGTTGGTTTCTGGATATGCGGATGTGTTTAGGATAGCTAGCCGATTTTTCAAACCTTTCATTATTGGCTTTTGCTGTTATTTGGTATACTAAGATAAAACTGGACAGTATGATTTCATGCAGAGGATAGTGAATCAACTAAGACACATTTATACGAGGGTCATCCACAAAATAAAACACTCAATATTTATTTAAAAATAACACACAATAGAAAATGAAACACACAATATTTATTGAAAAAAACAATTGTGTTATATACATGAAGCTTCCCTCACTTGTCTACATAATTACCACCTTCATTTAAACATTTGTCGTATCTGTTTATGAGCTTCAGAACTCCCATGTTATAGTCTTGTGCAGCCGACTGTGAAGTAAAGAGTCTTATTGGATTTCTGAAAATGCTCAAAAGGTGAAACTGTTGAAATTTACCAGCAACTGAAAGGATTCTATGGTGATAATGTAAGCAACGAAAGAAATTTATGAAAATGGTATGAAATGTTCGACAATAGACGAACAAATGTGCATGATGAAACTCGATCTGGATACCCAACACTCATCACAGAAGACTTCAAGACTGCAGCAGTGAACAACAGAATCTTGCAAGACAGGCACGTAACTCTCAATGAATTGCACATTGTATTTCCAGAAATTTCTCGTTCTTTGTTTGGTCAAACTGAGTCGCGACATTTCGAGCGACGAGTGTAGAGGGTACAAGTGTTCTAGAACTTTACCTCTTTTAGTTTTGTGTTATAAATCCATGTATTACACTGGTATAAAATAATGAATTCAGCCCTTTTTGTTTCAATTTGGTACTACTTTTCAGCCCACTCCAGAGCTAGGGCTGTGGCAACACTGTTCAGTAGACAACGTGCAGTGAAAGAAGGAGGTTTTGTTGCAGTTTACTCGTCCGCTATAACATTATAAGCTCCAATAGAAAAAAAGACATGTGTAGTGCGTGCAGTAATACGATTTCTGAGTGCGTAAAAATCTTTCAGCAGCTGCGATTCATCGTGAATTGTGTGGTGTTCACGAACCAAACATGGTGGATGAAAATGTGGTACGTCAATGGTGTCGCATGTTTAAAGATGGACGAACTGACGTACAGGATGCGGTGTCCCCCTCTAGTCTGCAATGAACTCGTCTGCACCTCTCCAAACACGTAAAAACAGTGGGTTGCGTCGAACTGCTTTGACAATGACAATGCGCTTCACAATATTGTTACCGAATGCCTTCATTCTCAGGTGGAAGATTTTTCTGCAAAAGGAATTTCAAACCTTGTAAAACGTTATGAAAAGTGCTTCAATTTGGTTGGTGAATATGTTGAAAGGTAATGTAATGTACGTTTATAATATGTATAATAAAAGTTCTACATCTGCGAGTGTACGTCATTGATAACCAAATGTTCTTTTTCTTTTGGAATTGCCCTCGTATTAGTATTATTTTTCTCGTCCTATTGTTGTGTTGACAATGCTGAGATTGACTGTATCCTCATCTTTTATGGTTTCGATGGTATTTCATAACTTTTTCTCGTGGGTTTTATTTGTTGAGATTAAGCATCCCTATTTAGCACCGAGGCTATATGAGACATTGATACACAATTTAAGGTGGAATCTGCACTACCGTAATGTAATCAATGATTTCTCTCTGGAAATAAAATTCGGTGGATTTCTCCATAGTAGCTGGGACCTAGTAGCTGGACTAATGGTGAGGGTTCTTTTGATTGCTCTTGTAGGTCTATCGAGCTCGTTCAGAGCCTGTATGTGCGGTACGGTATCCAATGCCCTTGAACGTTATTGATAGATGTGTTGTATCCGTTCTTGTGACCTTTCGAACGTCTGTAACAGATACGTAACTACATTGCGGATTAACTATATTTTTCTACTTCAAAGATGTCATTTAGGGATCCAGATTTGTGGCTCTCTCGTCTCGACTCGAAAAATGTGCTGTAAAAGTGATGTCTCGACTCGAAAAATGTATATTTCTCTATTGGAAGAGCCGTGTCTCGACTCGAATTTTGTCAGGAAAATCCTGTCTCGACTCGTGTCGTGCGTATCCCTAGTGTCTTTGCTATTAAAAGTGCAAGGATTTAAGTGAACAGTTATATTCAGTAAGATTAGATTAGCTAAAAATACAGAAAGATTGATATTGCACAGTGCATCGAATCAATTGAATATTTGCTATATTCTCGGCCACATTCTTCATGATAAAAGGTGTCCCATAGAGAACGCAAGTTTTGAAGTGCCCGCCATTTCAGTTTTAGTAAGTTGGCAGCACTGAACGTTACACGATTTTCATTTGTTTTCTTTGTGATTAGTAGTCATGGAATCATTTTCGCGGATCCCAAGAGCTTCGGATATCCTCTGATCTGATTGGCCGATACAGATACGACATCACGAGTCATGATATACATATAGCACAAAGTAAACACCAGCAGCTGTTGGCTCTCATGGCCGAGTGAGCTAGCGCAGCATGCTACTAAGGGAAGTCGTTTTTAGCGTGGGTTCAAACCCTGCCTAAGGAAAGTTTTTTTTATTTTTAAAATTTTGTATAACGCTTCTTTTGTTAAAATAATATTAAAAATAATATTCAGAAAGTGATTGAACGATTATTTCTCAAAATTTTCGATAAACTTCTTTCATTAAAATAAGTTTGCCCTTGTATTATACAGATCCATAGCAAAAGCAACACTAGTTAGTAGTAGTAGTAGTAATAGTAGGTGAGTCATCGGTACGTGGCCAATAAGAATGCTACTTCAGCCATGTTTTGGCTGAACCTCTTGGGATCGGAGAAAATGCGTCATGGAACGCCGAATAGCGCATGATCATCATGTTTTCTGTACAGGTAGGAATGGAACGCTTCACGATAGAACAGCGCGTTGTCATAGTGGAAACTTATTACAAACGTGGTAAATGGTCACAAACCCCGCAGAATGTTTGCTCAACGTAATTGCACCGATTAAGTCGACTGTCATGAGACTGATTGCTAAATTTGAGAAAACCGGTTTGGTTGTGGACATTAAACCCTCGGGGTGTCCTCGTGTTAGTCGCTCTGCGCAAAACATCGCCATCGTCATTGACAATGTCGCTGTTTCGTCATGAAACGCTCCATTCACGACCCGCTCGGGAGAGTAATACTCCCGAAAGTACGTTTTTTCGCGCGCTACTCTAGCCAGCTGTTTTACGCGCTATCCTAGTCAGTTGTTTTAAGTTGGTCACAAAATCTATATCATGGAGTACAAGGGGAACAAAACGAGCCTTATATCATGAAGTACAAGGGCAACAAAACGAGCCCTACGGGGCTTCTAACCCGTTCCTACTACTACTACTACTTATCTGCACAAAAGTAAGTAAATCACTTTTTTGAGTATTATTTTCGTATTATTTTAATTTAAAAAGTGTTATAAAAATGTAAAAAAAATTGTAAAAAAAACTTTCCTCGGGCCAGGTTTGAACTCACGCCAAAATAGACTTTCGTTACTGGCATATAGCACTAGCCCACTTTTTTTAAATATATTTATTGAACTGTAATAACTAGTACATCGCTAACACTGATGTTACCTTACATGAGACCAGTATACTATGGAAACTTACAAGATCACTTTGAGGAAATTAGCAAACACAGATGTTTCATGCAGATTGATCATAGGAAAAGTCTGATGAGCATATTTTAAGTATAAATAATATTCCTCCACTGTACACTTCGGCGTATAGGACATAGTATAATAGATAGTATGCCCGATAAGCCAATTAACGGCATTGAGTTTTGTATTGGGGTACCACACGTAGTCCGGAAAGGCAAGTATACGGCGGTCAAAATAGTTAGCTGGTTTACGACAGATCACTGCAAGTAATCCACATAAAGAGTTCCAGATGCGAGTCGTATCAGTGCACTCAGACACACGATGTAAAAGGGTATTCAGTCGACCGCAGTGCACACAAGTAGGAGATTCAGAACGATGAATAGTATGAAGTCGTTCATTGGTAGGGTGTAAGTCATGAATAAAAGACAACCAAACACTACGAATGTCCGAAGATAACATTTTGTTGTGCACATTTCGCCAGATCACATGCCAGTCATAGGTGGGAAACTTATGACAAATTCGGGGTACAGAATGACACATAACACTGGTGAGTAAAGTACCATACAACATTTTAGTGGACATGGTGCAAGCCTCGGGTAACGATGGCACATATGCCCATGCGGAAATGAGTTCCCGCACATATGCAGGGCAATGAGGAAAAAAGCGAATGTATGGCGGATTATTTTCAGTTAATGAAACCGTCCAGCACGATATCCATTGCGATGTGTGTGAGTCAGAATCCAGAAATAACTTCAATCCATTACGCATATAAAGAGCTTTGCATTTTTGTCTCACATTAGTAACTTGTAATCCGCCTGTAAAATAAGAGCAATAGGTAACATTTCGTGGGAGTCGAAAATAAAATCCACTCCACAGAAACCATCCTATGAGAGAGTCAATCTTCTTTGCGTAACACTCAGGCAGAGGAAAGATCTGAGCTGCATACCACACTTTAGAAAGAATGTAAGTATTAACAAACCAGGTGCGTTGGATCAAATTCAAGCTCCGACCTTTATTGTCTGCACTAAGTAGGCGTAAATTCTGAAGAATAGGGACCCAAATTATGTCTGTCATCACGTCAGTTCGAACTGTAAAGGTAATACCAAGTATTTTGACGTGGTCATTTATCAGATACTGGTGGTTAATAGAAAAGGGTGACGTGACCATGGAAGCATTATATAACAATAACGTCGATTTATTCACATTGATTTTTTCACCACTCACCTGCACGAAAGTCTGTAGACACTGTTCAATATGCGCAAACTGTTCATTCGTAGTGAAAAGGAGTATCACATCATCAGCGAAAGCTTGAACATTGATATTTTGAAAATCATGATTCACTGATGAGGGGATCGACATAAGATGGTAGAACAGAGGTTCAAGCGCCAAACTAAATAAATATACAGATAAAGCACATCCTTGTCTTACTCCACGACTTATGGAAAAGGGAGCTGTAAGATGGCCATTTATTTGCACACGGGAAGTGGCTGAAGAGTACAGTGCACGAATCAAGTCAATAAATGAATCAGGAAACTTGTAGGCTCGTAGAACAGTGTAGAGATAGTCATGGGATAAAAAGTCAAAAGCATTTTGGAAGTCCACTGATAATAAACATACAGGTATGCGCTTAAATTTAAAATATTCAGAGATGTCACGAATCTTGCTAAGAGCAGAAAACACATTCTTGGTGGGATGAATTGCTGCCTGGAAATCACTAATAATCTCGTGACAAACAAGTTTCAAGCGTCGTGCTAAAACTTTAGAGAAAAGTTTCATGTCAGTATTGAGTAACGTTATAGGACGGTAGTTCTGTATGGTCACCGGACAGTTCGTTTTAGGTATGAGAACAATGACACCTTGATTATCAATGAAATTGCGATTCCTTAAGAGCTCATTAAAATGGTGGCATAACTCCGCTCCAACAATATCCCAATAGGAGACATAGAATTCATAAATTAGTCCATCTGGACCGGGACTCTTGCGGTCTTTACATGTACTCAATGCTTCTCGGACTTCCGTCGAAGTAATGTCCGCCATTAATTGTTGGTGTACATCAGGAGACAGTTGGGGCATTGTCTCCGGGAAATATGTCTCTAGTGCAGTAGCATTGATTAAACCAGTACGATATAAGGAAGAAAAATGTTCATACACATGAGTCTTAAGATCATTAAGATCTGTAACTTCGCCAGCACCATCCACCGTAATAGCTTCAATGTAGTTCTGTTGACGTCGCTTCTGCGATTGAATATAGTGGTAAAAGGAGATGCGTTCAGATTTACAAAATGAGGCAGATGTGGAAGCCGTCTGATATCGTTCAAGAGCCCGAAGTTGTATGCGTGTAATCTGCGCTTTAACCCTATGAATATGACTGAGATTTTGAGGGCTGCTGGGTTGAGACCAGAGATAATTTAATACAGCGTAGTAATATTCTAATGTCTGATGAGTCTCGCGCTTAATTTCTTTTCCGTACCATTGGAAAAAACGTTTTATATTGGGTTTAACGTAAGAAGTCCACCATTCAGAAATAGTTGAAAAGTAACGTCGTTGACGTACCCAAAATTGCCAGCGTTGACGAAAATCATTCCTAATGGTAGCTGGATGGAGAAGTTGAGCATTTAATTTCCAGTAACTTCTACCATGCGTATGCGAGACACCTGTCGGAATTTTAAGAACACAATAAACGGCTGCATGGTCGCTAAATGAAACTGGACATATGTCCGTTTCAATTATATTTGAACAATGAGAAGACGTTATGTACCACCTATCTAATCTGGACATCATATGACTATTCTTAAAAGTAAATTTAGGCACCGTCCAATGATTCCACTACACATCCCTGAGCCGCAACTGTTGGATAAGGCGGGTAAAAGTGACACTCGGATGGAAGATGCCAGTGGTATCGATTTTTCGTTCCAGTACATTAAAGTCACCAGCCAGAATAATAGGATCACAATTATCTGGTAAAATCTGCACAATTTCCTCGTTATAAAAATGATCACGAGAACGCCTGTTAACTGTTCCAGAAATACCATAAACGTTCACAATATTAAATCCATCACAAAATAAACTGATACCACGGCCAGAGGGAAGTCGCTTAATGCGTTCTACGACAATACCCTTTTTGATTAAGATAGCAGTACCCCGATTGTTGGGTCCGATATTTACAATTGCATTGTACATTGGCAGAAAGTCAAAACATTCAAAGCGGACCTCTTGCAGAAGAATGATGTCGTAACCACTTTGCATAACAAAAGTTTTTAAACTATTTTGTTTCGCTGGATGGTGAATGCCAGCAATATTAATTGTACATAGACGGCGCACGTTAGGTCTAGTAGGAGACGGAGAACCTGCCATCAAGTTAATAAATACATAAAATAAGAAAGCAATCTGAAAAAATAACACCAAAAACTGGATAAGTTTTGCAAAAATACACCTCACTACAGAGGGGGGAGGGGAGAAATATTGCATCCAACTGAAACACAATCTCCACCACTCTTCCTGAAGTTTGAAAAGAAAGAAAAATAAAAACATAAATAGAAACAATCCGGTAAACATCACGTGAGAACTGTACTGCAGAGAAAGCAGAAAATAAAATATATGGCATAAGAACCAGAAGGCACGTGAACGGTGTTGACGAGAAGCTATACACAAGAACTTACGAAGCAGTAGTCTCTGTTTCACCACTCTGCTCACGAGACTCGCGTGTGGCAGAGAAGTTGTTACAAACCATGTCAGAGTCAAGGTCACCACCGCCGCTATGTGTTTCTGGGTCACTCACACTATCTTGGATGGCTTGGCTAACACTGTCTGTTTTATTTGAGAGCACTTTTCGTTTTTTACGTAACGATCGCCGTAGTTGATTTCCATGAGCACTAGTAAAGGGCAAATTAGATTCAGATGCATTTTCAAGAGTTGTGGCTGATTTCTTAGTAAGCTGAACATGAGAGGTAGACAATGGGACATCATCCTGCGACGTTGCCAGATTGGGCGGGGCAGTTTGTAGCACTGAGTTGGTCGAGGGGCACTGAATCGGGTCAACACAATCTTGTAAAGCCGTAGTACTTGGTTCAGGTTCTGTTATGACATCCTGACATAAAGTAGGAAATTCTGTAGGATCATGCACCAAAGGAGGGGGAGCTCGAGACACATCACGAACACTCGTGGAAACACTGGGCCGTAAAGAAGGAGACAGTGAGTTTAACGAGTAATGCGGGGTTTTCGGGAGATTACCAGTGGATAAAGCTGTCATACGAAGGTCACCCTGTTTGGGCTGAGGACGAGGTAACAGACGAGGTGGTATTGGGAAACAAGATGATCCGTACTCAAACAGCGGAAACAAGTATGAAGCTGTCCAGGATACACAATTGAAGCCTTATAACCCATGAAGTGGAGTTTAGAGGGTATATGTTTCCCCAATTCTATATAAACTGCGCGAACACCATTCAACACAGGATATTTTAAGTGAGTGCCCCACTTTTCATGTACTATTTGTTTAATTTCACCATATTCACGCAAGGTATCACGTACTACATCATCACTAAGTTCACACGGTAATTCAAAAATACGGACTTTAGTATAGTTAGTAGTAGCATCCAATATATTCACCACAGAGGAAATACCAGTCGAATGACGGAAGGGAACAGAGTCTGGCAAAGTACGTAAAGCTTGTTCAAAACTCAGAGCTGTATCCAGTTTAACATATACTCAGAAATCTTCGTTGTGTAATTGAATTGCAATCACTTTGTTCATCAGATCGGAAAAATTTTCACTTAACCATATGTGTATTTCAGCCGGTGACGGTCGTAATTGTCTGAAATTCTTGTCAAACTCAAATTTTAACGTATTTTGTCGAATGGTATTCATAGCTTAGCACTACTTGACACAATTTCCAGTAATTAACACCACTTTACAGTCCTAAGCACAGGACAAAAAAAATAAAGAAAAAAACAAAGGAAACGCAGGATATGCTTTCACTGAGCGCTCAAAAACACCTCCACACACCATGAGAACTCACGGTGAACTGCCCCACTCGGCCACGAGGACCGACAACAATCGTCTGAATTCTGCTATTTAAATGCAATGTGGCAAGACATAGATAACTTTAACCAATCAGAACTGTGTTTTTCGTTCCTACTTCCGGGAGCATTACTCTCCTGAGCTATACTTGCCGCGACCTTATCATGATAGCCGAGATACGCAGCTTCAATTCAGGCGACTCCGCGCACATTACATAGTTCCTCCCGTTACACAAGTAAAACATTACTTAGGAGATCAATTCAAAGAGCTAATTGAGTTCAAGTATATAAAAATGTCAATACAGAATCGATATTTAAAATAAATGATACTACATTTATTAGTAAAGGGTTATGAAAATGACGTCACGACTCAGAATCGGAAAGAGAGAAGGAAAGAAAGGAGTGAAAAGCCGGCAGCTAAGATGCGAGTATCTTGCAAGTGTTGCAAGATTATAAACTTGAAAAACCTTATAACAAAAGCAGAGGACCAGTAAAATTACTTAATTGGTCAATGTTAGAAACCGTCCACAATGGATAGGAAATGGCTTAATATTTTTATATGGTATATAAATTAAATAGAGTAACTACCCCGTAAGAAACTTCATTGCCTGCTGATAAATGAAACAAAAGAAATAACGGAACTCGCATGTAACTTCTGCAATTTTTGTGCAGAGAGTAACACTGCTCTGCCAAATATCGTCTTCGCGCGTGCGTTAGAGTGAGTACGTGGGTGTACTGAAACTGAAACCATGAAGAGTGTTAAGCGCGAAGTTGAAAATATGAATGAATCCGAATTATCATCTTCTCAGTATTATCGCAAACACGAGGAAGGGAAACCTCTTTAAAGTCAAGCAAAGCAAATTGCCAACAATTTGTACGCTCGACTAAGAGAAAAATATGCAGACACAACTATTGAAGAAATTGTTAATATGATTGTTGCCGGTTCGCTGTGGTTTACTCAGTGTCAATGTAGAGTTGTTGTGCTTTTAGAAAAAAAAATCGTATTTTTAATTTATTGTGTGGGAGGGTGGCTGCTCGTATGTTTCTGTTTATGATTGACCTTTTCCAGGTAGATATATGAGAATAACTTCATTTCTTATCCTTTCTTACCTTAATCAATTGAAATGAATAAGCAAAATAGTTTTCATGCTCTCGGGATTTAATTGTGAGGATTGCAAATACATGACGTGCGAATTTCCAATACATTTATTACTATTGTCGTGTCTTCATAAATTATTAAAACAAATAGACCAAGAAACATATTTTTTTGTAAGCGGCAGGGAAAGGACGAGAAATCATCGCTCCGCGCATATCAGCTGAAACTCAGAACAGCGCCAGTTGAAACCCTGGCGACTGAGAGCCAAACCAAAACACACACACACACATACAAAGGCTTCCCTGTGAAAAGGTTCGCGCGCCGACATGTATTAATGCGCTTGTGATGCGGCTCTCAAGTTAACATTGCGTTTAGTATAGTCCTCTCCATTCCTACCCGTACAGGAACATATGACGATCATGACGGCGTTCCGTGACTGCTAACCACAAAGATAACAGATAAAACTAGTCTAACGTTCAGTGCTGCCAACTTACTAGAACAGAAATGGCGGGCATTTCAAAAGTTACGTTCTTTATGAGACACCACTTATCTCTACAGTTGTGTAGTTAAAAAAAAACTAGGTACAATATCTAGGTAGAATTCTTAATTCTAGAGTCTACAGGTAACATTTACTTTATGGTACTCACCTCAGCGCACGTAAGAAACGCCGATCTTGGATGCAACTTGAGGGGTTTTACAGGGTCAAATACGCTTTTTGTTTCGTAGAATCCTGGTCCTGGTCTGTTCTGTGAAAAGAGAAATAAAATAATTATTTTTTAAAAAAATCTTAAGCTGAACATTTAAATACAGGGTGTTAATGAACTATACCGACAAACTGTAAGAGCTGATTCCATACATCAAAATAAGAGAACAAGTTCTTATGGACCTATGGGGAAAAGTGCATAATTTCAGAGCTAGGGCTGTCCAAAATCGCGAAAAAGGCAAATTTCAAGACGTCCTATTTCGAATTCGAGAAAATGTGGATGGTGGTCCTTACCAGCGTAAAGGAAGTCACGCATACGCAATCCAAAAATGCATACTTCATTAATGTTCAATGGGTGTACAGAGTATTCCATGCAGGGTGAAATTCCCAGACATGCCATCGACCGAATTTTGATATATGCTCTGACTTCATGATTGGTTCAAAGTATTCAAACGGTAAGCCTTGATAGCAGTGAACACGGAATCCTTTGGTGCGATGTCGGAAGTGTTAAGGATCGTCAGCAGCAATCTCTTGTGCTCGGGAAAACGTATGCTGTAATGTTTTCTTTCACGCTTATACTAAATGAAGAAAACGTGAAATATACCGTGACGAAATACATCGCCTCACACGGTATTCCGAACACTTTCGACTTTCCTCCGAAGCATTGGATGTCGATTGTTGTCAAGACTTACCTCCTGCCACTTTGGACCCTGCTTGAAATCAGGGTATATCTGAAAACTCTATTGAAAACATATCTGAGAATTACAACCTGTAGAAAATACCCTCTACACCTATTGAAAAAAATTGACGAAATATGCACTTTTGGATTGTGTGTGCGTGGCTTCCTTTACGCTGATAATGGCCACTATCCACAGTTTCTGGAATTCGAAATATGACATGTCGAAATTTGGTTTTTTCTCGATTTTGGACAGCTCTAGCTCTGAAATTATGCACTTTACGCCATAGACCCATATGAACTTTTTCTTTTATTCTGATGAGAGGAAACAGCTCTTACAAGTTTGTCGGTATAGTTCATTAAAACCCTGTATATTAAGAAAACATTTCAACTTTTAAATATGCCGGTGGGGTCCAACAGACCCCAATGAATAACAAAAGCAGAATTAGTTATTTTGGCCAAAGAATATATTTACTGCACATGTGAACAAGAGAAAAGAAACACGTTACACTAACTTAAACCATCAGTCTGTGCACATATATTTTCCATATTCCAACCACATCAGTTTTGTAGCACTTGGTGTAAGATTTTTTATTTATTTTTTTCTATCACAACAAGTTATAATGAGTTTTTTTCTTTTAAGTGCTAGTTGGAGGCTAGCAAAACTTGAGAGGGCTACACCCTCTTTTAGGGACAGGATACAATACTGAAAAGAGAATATGAGGGAAAAGTAAGTTGGCTAAGGAAGGTTACTTAACTTCTTAAATCCTCATTACTTCAGTAAAACAGAAAAATCGTAGTCTGTATGATGGGTCATTACAATCTTTAGAAGGTCTTAACGAAAGGTTTGACTGAGCAAGCTACACATATGTAAACGCAAAACAGAAAGTGAAGGCTGTACATGATAAATAGAAAGAATTAGAAAAAAAATAAATCTTTGTTTAACGTCCCATGATTATGCCCTTCAGGCTAAGGGAGACGGGTGATTAAAGTAAGTGAATGATGATGGACGAATTGGTAGAATGAGAAAGTCGGAGGAAAGAATGGGAGTATCCCATGGTTCTTCCGTTTCCTCCACTTTCTCATTCCACCATGCACACGATGTTGTCCACCATAAACTTACTTGGCGGGATCGAGCCAGAAACCCTGTGCATTAGAAGTAAGAATTAGAAAAAAATGTCAAAGTGTGAATGGGTGGAAGAAAAAGTAAGTAATCATAACATGCAATTATAAAGTAAGTAAGTCAGAGCCAATTTATCATCTCCTTTAAGATAATGGACATCCAGCCTAATGCTGCTTTGTCATTGAGAGGAGTTGATTTTAACGTACCTTTCAGCAGCGAGGCTACATGAGACATGACCTACTGATTAACGTGGAATCCGAACCACATGAGCTCCCGCTGTGAATCGAACCCGGGTCTCCCACGCCAAAGATGCGTACGCTAACCGCTGCTTTGTCCTGGAAAAACATGTTTTATATTTCTGTGTGACTTTGAGCAGCCGAGGAAGCAAAGAGAGACTATTGATGCAGCAGCTGATGCGACAGTGTGGTGAAATATGCTATATCTGAAATAAAGCATGCTAGCCAAGATAATGGCTAGTTTATCACCTGTAAGAATATTTTAGAATCATACTATATGGTAATCATTACAAATTTTTACAGTTATCTGACAGACTAGAACTTACAATATATATAGATATAGTCAGTGCTGAAAAACACAAGTTTTACATCATATATTATGATAAAAAGAAAAAATACATTAATGTGCTAGTAGGATTCAGCACATCCAAAGCACCTTGATTCCTAAAATAAGTGTTTGCTATACTTCTGAAAATTGTATTGTTAAATAAAGCATTGAACGTAAGAAAGGTACGAGAAGAGCTAGCACTATCTACCAAGTATTATATTCCCAAAAACATTAAACAATGAAAAGTTTCAAAAATTATTAGACGTGCATAGAATCAGTGACGTCTCCTTTATGAAGAAAAAACAATTTAGTCTATCTATAGAAAATCAAAACAGCACTTTCAAGGTGACTATTTTGGAAGAAAGTAAAAACACATATTTTCTCATTATCAAAAAATCACACAAAGTGCCTTTCTAAATTCCAAAACAGTTTTGTGGCAATATAAAAACTAGTGTTTTAAGCAAAAAGTTCATTTCTACCTACGTCCGACAATTGTGAGTTAGGTGTATCGAATTCACGTCGCGCAGGAACTGAGAACACGGAAAATTCCAAGATGTGGCTACCAGGACTGGCATCCATTACAGGACGTTTGTGAGTATGCTTTGTGTTATCGAACATTACATGACTTAATTTGAGTGAAGGAAGGACCACAAAACATTAAAAGACACACACGAGAGAACCAAGGACTTCCCCTTGGTGCTTTTCTTTCCACTATATTACTTTGTTATATATCATTATCCTGTATATATCATTTGTTTTTATATCAATATCTTCTTAGGTGATGGTTCTAATAAATATTACAAAATGGAAGACATTTTCCTTCTAATTGCCCTTAGCGTGACAATTTACAAGCATCTTTAAGCTCTTGAAGCTTCAGACATCATATTACAAGAAATCTGGTCAACACAAGCAAGAAAACGGACCGCGGTCCATTAGACCCTAGGAGCATTGTTAAATTTACAACTTCTGTTATGGTTACAAAGGAAAACAAGGGAAATATATAGACAAAAATTTACTTTATTATTATTATTATTATTATTATTATTATTATTATTATTATTATTATTATTATTATTATTATTATTATTATTCGTCTGCCTTTCTTAGTTTGTGAAAGCACGTTCCGATTTACATCGTCATGAAAATAACTGTCTTAAAAGAATTATTTCAAAATTTTACTTGTTTAGTAATTATAGTTGGTGAAAATATATCCATTCAAGGAATCAGCCACGCTTAAGAAACAGGAAAATTAAGAAAGAAAAAAAATCCACGGTAGCAACATACGGATATAAAGAATAAGCTATACACCCATTCGAGACATACAAACTTGGCCCGCGGGCACGGTGATGGAATGGGTCACTGGGTGACTTTTGTCTGGGTCATCCAGGTCTGGGTCTTGTTTCTCAGACCCAGTTTGGTCGGGTGACCCAGACAGAACCGAGACCTAGTTAGATTCTGTGATCCGAAGAGACCCGGCAAGCCTGAAGCACCCAAAATATTACAGTATTACTGTGGAATTTTACCTTTGATTAACGACATTCACTATTCGAGCTCCAACATTCCTTTGTTTGATTCTCTGTGTGACATTTCTTAATCAAGATACCATATTTTGAATAGTTCATGTTTCCATAAATATAATTTCATGTTTATTCGTGGATTTTGAACATAGTCTATACAAAAAGAATTAACAAAACAGTGTTCGGTTGCAGTCGTATCTTTTTATGTCCTAAACGACGAGGTTTACAGGTCCTCTAAACTTTGAGGATCCCTCACAAGAGAAACATGTAGCTTATCTCTTCTGTGATTCTGATGCATTTGTACTGTAATAAACCTTGTAGTTATCTTTCAATGCAATGCTTAATACAAACATACACAAACAACGAGAAACAAAGGAAATTATACTTAGTGAAAAGCCAATGCGAGAGAAGAGAATCATGTTTGTTAGGATTGCATTAGTACTTTCACATACTTCTCATATATGTGACAACGTTTCGTCTATGAGTTATTCTGGGTCTATCCGAGTTCCGAATCATAAGTCGGTCCGAGTCATCAGGTCTGGAGGATCATAAGTGTGTTTGCCTGTGGGTTTTGCGGGAGTACGAGATACGAAGTTTGTGACCCATTCCGGGCCTCCTACGCCCAATAATTTTCTCACAAGGGACACCCGCGAACTTGAACAGGAGAAACCGGATGAAGTTTCTACGGTTAAGTAATTTCAGGTCGCTGAATCCAATTGTGATAGTCGTTTCCATGCAAAATTAAGCAGTCAAGCAGTGGCGGCGGTAGTTTGTGGAGTATGGGCCTATTTTCTGGACAAAGTATGAGAAGAAACGGGAAAATTGAAATGCTCAATGTAGTAAATATGATTAACGATTGAGCCTACAATATGTAGAAACTTATATGAATGCTTTACGTTAGTCACAGTGTTGCCAACTCATTGAAAATTTTGTGTGAAAGTGGTAATGGAAGAAAGTGTCACAATAATGCGATGTATTGTAATACGTATAGAATCCGACATATTATTCGGGAATGAGGCCTTGTCATGTTATAAAACAGTGTTGCTAACTTCATAAAGTATAAAAGAGGTAATAAACGTAAGGTATAAGCAAAATAGTAAAGAAAGAAAGAAAAGGAAAGAAAACTTTCAACAAGACAAGATAAGCGGGAGTGTATCAGCACACACAGGAAGAGTGGTGTTACTAATGTCCATGTAATACGCTGCATCTAATGACAGGTGCCATCTTTGTGTATGGACGAGTAACTGAGAAGTACTGCAACAAGATATCATTATTATAAGGATCAAATAAACATGGAACCATCGAAGCGACTGTGATACCAGTAAAATGATACAATACTGAATAACTTAAAAATACAATTCGCGTCTACATTGAGCTACAAGTGTGCAAGAACCAGTTAATTCTTAAAATGCAGATGTGAGTTGTCAAGGAGGTGGTCAAAGCACAGAGACAGTGTACAGTATGCACATTTGACCATTGCTACTGACTCAAGTCAGCATCACCTCTGCATGGTAACAATCCTATGTCAAATGCTACACTAGTATTTACATTATTAAATGACATCTCAAGATAAAACTGGCTTTGGTCACTGTTCCACACATTGTCTTGCACCAAAGTATCTTGTGCAGTATAGTTATTTACGTGTTCAACAAACTCTCGTGCATTTTGACGAATACTCTGGTCATCAGTTATATCTTTACGTGTGACGAACATAGTAATGTGTCGCACAGCAACGTCATATTCAGTCTTAAGTTTGTCGATGGATGTAATAGACACTTTGCAAACTCAAGCCCAACAAGTCTCGCAGCTTCCTGGGCCCACATTTGCATGTGTCAGTAGTGAACGAATGAACCATATTCCCTTGCCCTATCGAACTGTGTCATTACGTACTGTTTTATATATTTAAAAAAAAATGACTCGTTTTTGCCCGTGAAGAGCGCACCCTGTCTTTTCTACTGGTGTAATCCAAAATTACTTTGCAATTGGCTTTAATTTTAATGCACTTATATCGTCTTTGGAATTTACTGTATGAGTTGAAGCCATGGTAATAGTAGTCGTCGTAAATCTTCTTCAATGTGGCGTCAGGTATACATTCAATAACACTAGATCTACGCTTTGTCAGTGGTGATTGTTCATACTCACTTTCCGTAGCTCTCTCCTGTTTCAGTTGTTGTGGGTCGACTGGGCAACGTTCAATATAACCTGTTCCTAATAGTTCCCAATCTCTCCAACGTCCCTTCCCGCATTTCTGTGTCCTCACCATTGTATTTTTGCATTATTACCTATATTTAATACAACACACTCGACAACTGAGCATCTTGCACTCCGGGATACTACATTTGATACTTCATAACTTTGATTCTATTATCTATACGACGTTCATGGGATCAATGCATCTCATTGTGCTACTCTATAGTATACTGTTTTCACTATTGTACACACCTCACTGCACACGAAACGAGATATATCTGCTAGTACACCATTCACGCGTCTGTGGCGTCTTATGCTAGACTGTCAGATGGTACCTGTCACCAGACGCAGCGTATTACATGGATATGAGTAACACCACTCTTTCTTTCCATACCGCTGATTCACTCCCATTTGCCTTGTCTGATTGAATGTTTTCTTAACGATTTTTGCTTATAACTTAAATGTATTACTTCTTTCATACTTTGAGTGTCCCCGGTACATGAGTGGGTACGCTCATCGCCTGGTAATCAAGGAGTCCCGGGTTTGATTCCCACTGGGGGCGCAAGTGGTTCGGTTCCGACTTTAAAACCGTAGGTCCCATCCTGGGACGTCATCATCATCCCATGGGAGGAAATGACAAAACCATCGTGGGTTTGCTTTGCCCATGGACCTTCGGGTAAAGACCTGCCTTCTGACAGAACACTGTACTTCATCATCATTATACTTTATGAAGTTAGCAACACTGTTTTATAACATGACAAGCCCTCATTCCCGAATAATATGTCGGGTTTTTTATGCATTACAATACATCGCATTATTCTGACATTTTCTTCCATTACCACATTCACACAAGATTTTCAATGAGTTGGCAACACTGTGATTAACGTAAAGCATTCATATAAGTTTCTACATATTGTAGGCTCAATCGTTAATCATATTTACTCCATTGAGCATTTCAATTTTCCCGTTTCTTCTCATACTTTGTCTAGAAAATAGGCCCATACTCGACGCACTAGCGCCTCCACTGCTTGACTGCTTAATTTTGCATGGAAACGACTATCACAATTGGATTCAGCGACCTGAAATTACTTAACTGTAGAAACTTCATCCGGTTTCTCCTGTTCAAGTTCGCGGATGTCCCATATCAGAAGACTTCCCACAGAGGAGAATTTCAATACACTCATACAGAGGAGGGAATAAGAGTAGTAATAGGAAAGTACTGGGAATTAGTATTGCCCACGAGACCAGACGAGACGAGACGAGACAATAAATAAGGTTTTCTCATCTTGTTCTCGTAACCTGTGTAAAACCTACGTCTTGTCCCGATTCTCGAAGAGTTCTCGTTTCTTAAGCTCATTTATAAAATTTATAATTTAACTTTTTAAAACTTAATTTCATCTAGAAGCTATCAGAAAACTTATGCGTCACGAGGAGCCCACGAAAAGTGTGATATAACAATATTCAAACAATATCTAACATTGGAGAATATTGTTTAATGGCTTGTGTATCTTCGAATGTTTGATAAATGCATTTCACTGTATTTCTGCAATCATTTTATGAATTTATAGTTTTTATACTACAACGTATGAATGTTGTAACACTGAAATAGTTAAGATGTAAGACTTGGGTGAAATTGTGTTGCTATTTTGTTATCTCGTGGGCAACACTACGGGGAATTCATATCGAGGGCAAGAGGGATATGATTCCGTTCTTAATTTTCCCCGTCACATCCACTGAAATCATCACTGTCCGCGCCAAAGACGCAAACGTTATTCATATAGCCACGAAAACTGTGCAGTTTGCTTGGCTTTCTAATTAGGATTAAGATATTACTGGCATTCCAAGCTGGGCCACTTTGGTGTGACCATTGGTAAAATGTGTCAAACCAGCAAAAAAAAAAAAAAAATCATTCGTGCTACATGTATTAAACTTCCGACGGAGCTCCCTCATGGCTAAGCGGTTAGAATACGAGTCTTTGACGTGAGAGACCCGGGTTCGATTCCTGGCAAAAGCTCATATGGTTTGGATCCCACGTTAAGCTATAGGTCCACGTCGAATGTAGCCGCCCTGCTGAACGAGACGGTAAATTGAAAATCAAATCAAACAAAATCAAACTCCCGGCCTGGCCCAATCCAGTTGTCTACCCGTGCTGATCTGAAAGCATGTGAAATTGCTATGTTGCAATTTAACGCACACAGTTAAACTTCCCCAGCTGAACTGTTTTTCTTTACTGGCGCTACGTGGCAACAGCGGAGTGCTTTCAAGGACCTGAAGGCTTCAGTGGGGCCAACGACAAGCGCGCTGTCTTCTGGCTTAGGCAGTAGCGCTACGTGATTGGAAAACGGCTTATAAAGCAGCGCAATTGTACTCAAGTAGCAAGAGAGCTTTTGACCAGTTGGCGCGTGCTTGGCTTTCTGCTTTCAACGCGTGCTTTCATACAATCTTGTTGTACTTATTGCTTTGTTGTACTTATAAGTGATATTGTAGATCCTTCCCAGAGGGTCATAGCGCCACTGGCAGTTCATTGGCTATTGACTTGCCGCAAGCTTAAAACGCTTGCGTCAAGCTTAAATGGAACACAATCAAAGTTTTCCCCTGTGTAACTTCGTTAATGGAATCTAGCTTGCGGGATGTTTGCACGCTTTCCAATCAAGCCAGATGCAAGCTTGCCGACTTACAATGCAAGCTTACAGCAAGAGGTTTGAAAGTTGTTTCTGCTACTAGGGTAGTAACGATTGTAAAGGAAAATCAGGCTTGCCAACCATATGATAATTTATCGTGATCTGCGATCATTTAAGCCTTAATGCCATTTAGAATAATACCCTTACGATTACAAGTGAATATACGATAATTTTTGAAATATTATTGTTATTATTAGTAGTATTACAGTTTTTACTACAATTATCATGTGCATAACGAATATACAATATTTTTTGTAATGTAATTTAAAAGACGAAAGTCGATAATTTTGTTGTCTGAGGTTGGCAACTCTAAGAAAAAATACACGATTTGGGTCGATGTGATGCACTGTACTATTATTCAAGCGTACCATAAATTAAAATTAGATATGTTGTTAATGCAAAAGAGGGAAAAAATTTCTATATCGTATATCATTTTCTTCATGTATCAGTTCTTTGTATAGGGGATCTCAATCTACGACAAATAACTAGTTCAAATTTCGATTTAATGACGTCATCAGCTAAATGTAAAACTCTTGATAATTTTATGTCAATCAGTAATACTACTAATAGCAATGGTCGAACCTTAGATCTTGTTCTTACAAATCTCTCAAAAGTAACAATTCAAAGAGAATGAGAACCACTGGTAATAGAAGATAGACTTCATCCCCACCCCCTTCTTATTCAGTTTACAGGATTGTATTCAACCAAACTTAAAAGAGTGCCTAACACAATATGTTATAATTTTAGGAAAGGAGATTTTGAAAAAAACTTTACCGAAACCTATTAGCTGTGGATTAGGGGATGCTGCAGAATATTAAGGATGTCAATCAAGTTGTGAATATATTTTATGAAGTACTGTATCAAATATTTAATGAATGCATTCTCCGTAAAAGAGCAACAAATAAAATCTATCCTACATGGTTTACCCCGAATATTATTAATACAGTTAAACGTAAAGCGTATCATCATAAAAAAAAAAAGTCCTCTCAGTGTAGGCAACACTAAGTACCAAGAAAAGTAACTCCGGTCAACTGCGTAGGGAAATTAAAGCAGAAATAACTGTTGCTTATAAAGAGTTTTTAAGCAGCACAGAAGATAAATTTTAAAAATGTTCCGAAATTATTATGGTCCTTCATTCAGAATAAATCGCGTCACTTGTCATCTAATTGCATACAATGGTCACAACCTTACTGATGATACCCAGACAGCAATTTAAACTTGCTGCAAGTTGCCACAAACTTGCTGTCGCAAGGTCAATTAGCTTGCCGCAAGCTATACTATGCAAGCTAATTAGCTTGCTGCAAGCTTGTGGCAAGCTAGTTAGTTACATCTGGGCAAGGCTTGGGGCAAGCTTGTCTTCACAAGTTAAATTATCTCAAACGCAAGCCAATTATAAGCATATTCTCATCAATGGCAAGCTTTAATAAGCTTATTGCAAGCGAAACACACGCCTAACAAGTTATATGGAAGCTTGCAGTAAGCGAATTTAGATAAAACAGTATGAAATCAGCATAATTTAACCGTGTGACTAAATCTATGCTACAATTTATTGTCCCCTCAACTTCCCAATTATAGAAGCAAATGCACAACCGTGAAAACACCTAAGTCTCCGATCCGCTTCTGCAAAACATCAAAATAAGCATAATTGTTATGTTTTAGTTGTGACAAGCAACGCTTTTTTTTAAATAAGAGTTTCATTCCCATCCAATGGATGGGCGGGCCGTAGAAGGCAACACCTTCTCTGTGGCCAGAGATATTTACAACTTTTTGAATTAGTTGACATGGAGAATGATTTCAGGCTATAGAATAATGTGGATTGAAGTAAGGAACTAATAGCAAATCAAGTTGACGAGGATGTGTAAGAGGTGGCTATTGTGTTAAATTGTTTCTTGGGTACATGTACGGAGGTTATGAGCAATATATATGTGGATTTCGGTGGTAGATACGGCGGTCAGGATTATACTGATCTATGGCTTCGGTGCATTCGTATATTGCTAACAGATGATCCAGTGGTGGGTAGGCATAGCGTGGTACAGCAGGAACTTGGTCTAACAGCTCATGGACAATGGGATGTGTCAATTGGATTCGTGTCGCTATGTAGCGTTGGCGTAGATGGTAGAGGTGTGGCAAAATAGTTGGAAATTGCGCACGACGATATATTTCAGCAGTGGGAGTATCGAAAGCGAGAGAGTAGGCCAGACGTAAGGCATGTCTTTCGAGAACTTTCAGACGTTCATAGTAAGTTGGTGCTGCTGATAACCAGGCAAGATGTCCATACGTGAGTGTTGGGCGTACGAAGACTTTATATGTTAACAGTAGAAGTTTTGTATTAAGACCCCACGTGGTGCCTTTAAGGTTTCGTAAGAGGTTCAAACGGCGCCGGATATTAGCTTCCAATTGTTTTAGATGAGGCTTCCAAGTAAGATGTTTGTCGAATATTACTCCCAGATATTTGAGACTGTTTTGAATTGGGATTGGAGAGTCAAAAAGGGTTAAATGTAGACGTTCCGGATTGCGACTGTTACAGTATTTATTGCGTTTAAGCCCAAAGAGAGTCATTTGAGTCTTAGTTGAATTCAGCTTGAGCTTCCATTTCAGGCACCATGTAACAAGTTTGTCCAAAGCTGGTTGTAGGAGTTGATTAATGCGATCCACAGAAGATCCCAATGCGACATAAGCGGTATCATCAGCAAATTGTAAGGCATATAGTGGGGGCTGAGGTTGAGGCATGTCGGCTACATAAAGAATATATAATAGAGGAGATAAAACAGATCCTTGGGGCACACCGGCGCGGAGTTGAAAGATGCGTGACTTTGCCCTGTTGATCTGAACGAAAGCCTGGCGCTGATGTAGAAAATTGGCTATTAATCGGACATAGCTGTGAGGAAGCAGACGTTTGAGTTTGTAAATTAACCCCTCATGCCAAACAGTATCAAACGCTCTTTCAATATCAAAGGAGATCAAAACAGATGGTAAACGCTTATTAAAATGGTTGACAAGTAGTGTAGAAAGTTTGAGTAATTGATCAGCAGTGCTATAGAGTGGACGGAATCCACCTTGAATAGTTGGTAGTTTGTTCGTGATTTGTAGATAGTGATGTAGCCGTTTTACCAGAAGGCGTTCTAGTATCTTGCTAAACACGTTAGTAAGGCTAATGGGTCTGTAAGATGACACAGCAGTTGGATCTTTGCGAGGTTTTAGAAAGACCACAATTTTTGCAAGTTTCCATGTGGTTGGAAAATAGCCTGTAGATAAAATAGTTGTATACAAAGAAGCAAGTAAGACTAGAAACGCCACAGGTGCTTTAAGCAGTTGACGATACGTAATTGAGTCTGCCCCCGGAGCTGTGTTGCGACGGCATTTAAGAACAGCTGTAATATCATCTGATGTTATTGGAGCAGTGAGCTGATTTGTGAGATCAAGGTGGTAGTTGAAATCAGGTTGAAATGATGGCTGCACTAGAGAACCAGCGTGTGAGATATGGGTATCTGTAGCACAAGTGAACAAAGGTGTAGTGTGTGGAGTAAAGACTCCCTCAAGATATGTAGCGAAAGCAGTTGCCTTTTCTTCATCCGTCGTTGGTACTTGGTCAGCACATATGATGGGGTATTGTGGGCCCTGTTTTTGAAATGTTAGACGTTTAAAGGTATTCCAGAATTTAGTAGGATTTGTTTCTTGGCGCAAAGCATTACAGGAGGCACGCCAGTCTAGTCGTTTGCGGGCTACTATGTAGCTCTGTACCGTTCGTTGGAATTGACGATGGAGAAGAAGAAATCGACGGTCATGTGTGCGACGAAACTCTGTTAAATATTCGTGTGAGGGCCGGAGAAGATCGAGGGCGCGTGCTGGTAAACGAGGTCTAGATAATTTGGTGGTACATTTAGGAACTGCGTAATCCGTAGCGTGAGAGACTATGTCAGTCAGAGTATGTGAGAGTGTTTCAATAGATGCAACTGTTGTGAGAGTAGGTGCAGTAGCCGGCAGATTTTCGGTAATATAAGTGCTGTACTGATCCCACCGAGCTTTGCTAAAGTTATATCTGGGTGTGCGTGGTGATGCAGATGCAGTGGATGTCAGACGTGGAGTTATAGAGAGAAGTATTGGGAGATGATCACTACCTATGGAACCAAGGACAGCTATAGTAGTAAGAGGTAACAGATTATTGGAAATGATTGCCACGTCGGGACTAGTGTCGCTTTCCGGACGAGTAGGATGCGGCAGCTGCAGTAAAGAACTATGAGTAGTTTGGAGGAAATCATGAAAGCGTTGTTTCTGAGCTGCTGTACGAGAATGGTAGTTGATGTCTGCTAAAAAGATGTATGTTTTAAAGTTGAGATCTAAGTATGTCAGAAAACGATACGGAAGTGGTTGTGTAGATCGAACATAGGTGGTGGCGATGCTAATAGTAGTAGCTGGAAAATAGAGCGTCTGTATGACGTGTTCGGGATATTGCCCGGGAGAAGGTGGTATGATATGGCGCCGTGGAATAGAATGCTTAACGGCTATTGCTGCACCACCACGTTTTTTTTTTGTTTTTTTTTTGCTAGCCGGAGGCTAGCACCCTGTTAGAGGGCTACACCCTCTTTAAGGGGGGAGAGTTATTAAGGATTAATGGATAGAGGATTAATAGGCAGATGAGCTAAGTGATTTTAGTTATTTATTTATTTATTTATTTATTTATTTATCATAGAATATCTGGACATTATGACCTTTGCGATCATAATCATAAATTTAGGAGAGGTGAAAACTACTTAATTATATAATTATAAATTGACGTTACACATTGTTATAAACACATATAATGAATAAAAGTAAATAACAAGTATAATGAGTGAAAATATAAAGAAAGTGATCATAAACATATAAGGAAATTAATATGGAGAAAAAAATGCATGAATACTTAAACTCCGAACACAATTATATATATGATTTGGTGATTGAGAAATCCTGATAGATTAGACTACTGACAATTATAAGTTATAGTAAAAGAGAATGAAGGTGAATAATGGGATGAGGTGCAATACACGGGACAAACACAAGGGAAATTAGTATGACAAATGAGGTTATCTTCTGCCTAGGGGCTGCTCTAGGCTGATGAAGACGGAGGGAGCCCTGTTAGAGACAGAAGGTCTTACTGTGCAGAAAATGATGGAAATACGTGCGTTAGATGGGCATGAATTTGATAGTCGTCGAGTAAGAGTAAATCCGGGTGATCAGGTGGCAGCGTATAACAGTATAGAGTGAAGAGCAGACTAAGTGGGGAGTAGGCATAGCGGGGACGGACAGGATGAAGAGCATGATAGTGCATAGTATCGAGGAGTAATGGCTGGTGAGAAGTGTATCTGACAGTGATGAACTTCTGTCTAAGAGATTCAAGATGATACGAAATGTCGGGGAAGGTGACGAGATCATACAGCTCACGGGTTGGGCTTGGTAATTGAATACGATGTGCGATGCGGAACGCATGTCGCTCTAGGATACGTAACTTTTCATAATATGTTGGAAGGGCGGAAATCCACGCAGTAAACCAATACGTAAGCACTGGTCGCATGAACGCTTTATATGTATTCAGAACTGTTTTAGGTTGTAGGCCCCAGGTTGTGCCAGTCAGTCGCTTTAGAAGGTTCAGGCGCTGATAAGCTTTGGCAGCTACTTTCTTGAGGTGTGGTTTCCATGTGAGGTGAGAATCATAAAGAATGCTCAGATAAGTAACGGATCGGGTTTGAATAATTGGAGCGTCATTAACTGTGAGTGAAAGCAGCGAGGGGTTGCGGTGTACTCTGGTGCGTTTTCGTGGGGGTATAAAAGTAATGGCCTGTGTTTTTGCCACCACCACGGTCACGGTCACGGTCACGGTAATGTTGAAGTTTTGTGAAGAGTATCGGGCCGAAGCCTCTGACTCCATGAATAAGATGGCATAAAGAATATAGATAGAGGTGCTGGTGGCTAGTTGTGTATTACTATTGCTTTGTTATGTCTGGAAGTCTACATCTGCAACTGTCGCAGAGTAGCTGATATTGTTATTACGAGCTATGGAAAGATATTAAATGCGTGGCGTGCGATGAACATTCCGTAGAGCGCATTCGGTGCCGATGGTGGCTATAGCTGGATTAACATGTCTTGGTAAAGTGTGCCAGAACTTATGATGGAGATGCCGTAGAACTTCTCTAACAGGAGTCAGCTCTAAATCTTCCAGAATTTGTCTGTTGCGTGTATATCTGTCGTGACCAGTGATGATGCGACCGGCCCTAGTTTGCACACTTTCGAGTGTTTGAAGAAGGCTATTAGAAGCATGTTGCCAGGCAGGACATGCATAAGAAAGTGTGGACAGGACTATCATCTTAAATATGTGCACGCGAACCTCATGAGAGATTGAACTGCAGCGAAAAATGGGGTACAATGCCGAGATTTTCCGTAATGCTCGTTGCTTTATATCTTTGATGTGTGGGGCGAACGTGAGCCCATGATCTAATGCACACCCAAATATTTCGCATGCGTGGCGTGAGAAATGTGAGCGTTCTCATATATTAGATTTCGAGGGGCGCGGATGCGTCTTCTACTGTGGATGACAGCGCAACTTTTGTCGGCATTTACCTTAATTCTCCAGCGCCTCGCCCATTCCTGAAAACTGTCTAGTTGACGTTGCATATAGATGTAGCACTGTGCAAGTGAACTACTTGTTGTGAAAAAGGCGGTATCATCGGCATACGTTGCGAAAAAGCAGTTTGGTAAAGTCGGAAGATCTGCTGTATAGAGATTATATAAGAGCGGTGAAAGTACAGCGCCTTGTGGGACACCTGCTTTAATTCGCCTAGACGAGGATTTGACACCATCAACCGACACATGAAATGATCTGCCAATGAGATAAGAGCGAAGTAAATGCAGAAAACGATCCGGAAAACCTTGAGTGTATAGCTTATATAATAATCCAGCTAACCATACTTTATCAAATGCTTTTGACACATCCAGGTATACTCCAAGGGTGTGGTGTTTTCTATTGAAAGCCACTGTTAAGTGATCAACTACTCGTACGAGTTGGGTAGTAGTGCTATGTTGAGCACGAAACCCAAACTGATGGAAGGGTATAAGATCACTGTTGGCGACATGTTGTTTCAACCTCCAGAGGAACACACGTTCAAATAATTTACTTAAGTGTGACAGAAGACTTATCGGCCTATAGTTTTCCGGAAGTAGCGGATTCTTTCCGGGTTTAGGGATGGTGATGATACGAGCTTCCTTCCAGGTCTTTGGGAAGTAGCATATTTGAAATGTGGCATTAAATAAATATGACAAAAAGACCAGTAATTTTCGAGTTGGATGTTTCAGTATCTCAGGTCGAATCCCATCAGGCCCAGATGCTGTCTTTGTCGGTAGACATTTGATGTGTTTTTCTATTTCCCGAGGTGTAACTGGGTTGATGCCATGTGTAGGGTTTTGAGTTTGTATACGATATAAGGTAGTTCTAATGTGCTGGTGGAAATAAGGATCAAGTTGGCCTCTATTGGGCTGGAACTGTGCTTGCAGGGAGTCAGCGAAAGTATCTGCTTGCAACTGCGGGTCTTGAGTCAGTCCTTGTGGTCCTTGGAGGACTCTGGCTTTGGAAGCATTAGTAGCCCGTTGGAAGGATTTAGAGTATGTCCAAATTTTACGATCATTTACTGTGAGGTTGCGAAAAGTATCTTCCCAGTACTGTTGGTTTTGTCGCTGAGTCAGCATCTTGATCTTTGCACGCAGTTTATTCCACAGTGTCTTGTAGGCTGGATGAAGTGTGTGCTGCCAGCGACGTCTAGCCCAACGTTTTAAATGAATATAGAGTTGCAGATGTAGACTGTCGTATTGACCTGTTTGCGTTGGAGAGATGATAGTAGTGGAGCTTGCTGCCTCTGCTGTACGAAGTGCTACAGTGATATGAGAAACTGCCTGATCGATGTCCTGAATGGTGGCGGGCCGATCTCTTAGGAGGATCAGTGTGTTTAATTCTTGTTTAAACAAATCCCAATAAGTTTCTATGTGTTTAAGAATAGGGGCAGTGTGGGCGATGCTGCGGTGGGAGACATGAAAAATGACTGGATCGTGATCTGAGTCTAGGTCCGAGAGAACATATGGATGAATACTAAAGGATACGTTTTTGCAAAGAGCAACGTCAAGCACGTCAGGTTGGCCGCCGAATTTTGGATAATGAGTTGGATCTGGTGGAGCACTGATGATAAAGTTGGACGTGAGGAGATATTCGTGCAAAGCGTCTCCAGCAGTGTTTGGAGTAATGGAGTTCCATTCTCCATGCTTTGCGTTAAGGTCACCAGCTAAGATAACTTCGGGCCCTAAATTTGCGATGATGTCGAAGTCAGTCGGTTCTAAGTGTGTGGCCGGAGACCGATAACCAGTGACCAGTACTAATGGAACTCCTGGAGTTATTAGCTCAACAGCAAGTGCCTCTAAAGTAAGTAGTGGTGGTATTGTAAGCGACCTTACTGGTAATGACTTTTTGATTATGAGCAGCAATCCTCCTTTCTGTCTACCCACTCTGTCCTGTCTGTATACAATGTAATTAGATAGGCGCCAAGAAGTGATGCGAGCAGTAAAATGTGTTTCTTGGATGAACATGACATCAACTCTATGCTTTATTAGAAAGCGAAGAAGCGTTTGTTTCTTCCCCTCAAGACCATCTGCATTCCACGTGGCAAGTATAAGTGTGTGGTGTAGGACGCCGGATTTAGAAACAGCCATCGTCAACCATTTCCGCTATTGTTTCGATTACTGCTGCAGCCTTGGAAGCTGAGTCTGCAGCTTGTCGAAAACGTGTGATGCCACGTTTAATGTGTGTTAGTATTTTACGGAAATGTAAGCCCTTGAGAAATGAAAGAACTGATTTTAAGTCAACATCTTCGTTAGAGTTCTCTTGTTGGACGGCAGTAACTGGTTGGGTGTGAGAAGAAGTGGGAGCTTCATCATCATTGTTATCCTTAGTCACGGGTTGTATATTATCAGCAGTGGGAATGGAAATTTTGTCTGAGGATGGTGTGTGGAAATTTTTCTTAGGTATACCTGGGTGTTTGTTCGGTTGTTGCACCGGCAATTTGAGAGCTTCTGAGTAGGATTTAAATACAGGACAGCCTCGGTAATTTGCTGGGTGATCTCCCTGACAGTTTGCGCAGGTGGCGGGTGTGGATGTGTCTGGTTTAGTACATGACTGTGTAAAATGGGATTGCCCACATTTGAGACACCTCGGGTGGGCTTGGCAGGTGTCTTGCGAATGCCCCAAGCGTTGACATCTGTAACATTGCAAGACTGAGGGAGGCTTGTAAGGTTCGATTTGAACCCGGTAGTGAAGCAAGTTGTTTATAGCGTATATTTCTTTGACTGCTGGAGTACGTTCTAAAGCAACCAAGAACAGTGGCATCATTATTTTCTTGTCGTCCGTCTTGCTTTTACGAGACATTTGGTGGACGTTTATTGGTTTGTAACCGAGACGCAATAGTTCTTCCTTCAGGTCGTCTATGTCGGTGTCTATAGGCAGTTTTCGGACAACTACCTTAATAGGCCTTTCATTTTTCGCCACGCCTGTAGCATACTCAGTTTTTGTTTGTTCGCAATAAGCCTTGATAGAATTGTAGTCATCTTTGTTTGCCGCTTGGATCCGAATGCGCTCATTATTGGCCTGAGCTAGAGGGGGCTCCTTCAATGCTCGTGACAAGGTCTTGATAAAGGTATATGTGTTTGTAATTCCATATATGAAAATTGGAGGGGGCTTAAAACTGGAGGGCTTGTTATTCGGCGCAGTGGTGCTACTGGCACTCTTATTGTCTGTTTGTTCGGATGATAAAACAGCGAACTTATTGCTAGTGGGAAGAGGTGGATATTCTTGAGTGCTATTAAATAGTTTTTCAGTGTTGTTGAGATTTTCCAAGGAAGACCTACGCCGCTTAAGTGTTCCCACTACTGTGAAATCCATGTCTTCCGTGTTATTCGACGTTGATGGCTGCGAATTACTTGTCCGTTTAACTGTATTCGCTTGCAATTTTGACTTCGCCGGAGCGGTCGTTTGCTTGTTTTTACCTAAAGGCACAAGGAAGTCTTCTGGTTTATATGTTGATCTTATTATTTTGCCCCTGGTATTAGGAATCTTGGATGATTGGGCCTTTTCCTCAGATTTCACTGGTGTCTTCTGAGAGACCATCTTTATACTTAAAGTAGGAGATGGCGCCAGCTTACCACAAAAGAGGGTAACAGTGTACCTTTGAAATGGTTTGTTCTTAGAGCAATGCTCTAAGTTTGTTGGTTGTTAATCTGCTTCCTCCGAAGAGGAAGCACAAAAAGTAATCGGTAACCAGTAGAGATGCCTAAGTCGTCAACTAATTTCGCTTGTCTCTTCCTCCGAAGAGGAGAGTATCAATATAAATCGTTAAGCCAAGAGGAATAGCTAGGTCGTCAACAGAAAAGATCAATTTGGTGCGTTAACCTCCGTGGAGGTATTAAATATAATTCGACGGTTGTTTCCTCAGCCTCAAGGAGGCAAGTAACCAACCGTATATACGAAGATTGCGACTAAAAATAAACCAGTGTGGATGGACACTATAAGTGACTTGGTTATTTTTCTTCGCCTGCTACGAATACCCTATTTTTTACCTGGTTAGAGATTCCAGGTGGCCAGTTCCACCACCGCGCTTTTTTTTTTTTGCTAGCCATGGGCTAGCATCCTCTTAGAGGGCTACACCCTCTTCTAGGTGGGGGAGTTTTAGGTGATAGGGCTCAAGGATAGCGGGTTGATGGGCTAAGTGATTTTGAATATTTATTATTTATTTATTTATTTATTATCACAAACCTGGACATTATGATCTTTGCGATCATAATCATAAAATTGTGGTAAGGTAAACAATTATACATTAATTAAATGATGAGTTGTTACGTTAAGAATGAAATGAACTTAAATAAAGTGATGAAAATATGAAGAAAGTAACCTCAGAAAATAGATAAATAAAGAAATATATATATAAAATATAGTAACCTGTAGAAATATAGATATTTGCATACACATAAATGAACTTCAAAACACAAATATAAAATATAAGATATTGATGGTGTTGATACGTTCAGCTATGATTTAGAAAATATTGAAGGTGAGTGATGGAGTGAGGTGCGATACACAAGACAACACAAGAGATGTTAGCAAGACAGGTGAAGTTATCTTCTGCCTAGGGGCTGCTCTAGGCTGATGAAGACATAGGGAGCCCTGTTAGAGACAGAAGGACTTACTGTGCAGAAAATGATGGAAATACGTGAGGTAGATGGGCATGAATTTGATAGTCGTCGAGTAACAGTAAATCTGGGTGCTCAGGTGGCTGTGTATAGCAGTAGAGAGTGAATAGCAGACTGAGTGGGGAGTAGGCATAGCGAGGACGAACAGGATGAAGAGCATGATAGTGCATGGTATCGAGGAGTAAGGGCTGATGACAATTATAGCGGACTGTTATGAACTTCTGGCGAAGGGATTCGAGATGAAACGTAATGTCGGGAAATGTGATGAGATTATATAAGTCGCGGGTTGGACTGGGTAACTGAATACGGTGTGCGATGCGGAATGCGTGACGCTCAAGGACACGTAACTTTTCGTAGTATGTAGGAACAGCGGAAACCCAGGCGGTAAAACCGTAGGTAAGGACTGGGCGCATGAACGCTTTGTATGTGTTAAGAACTGTTTTAGCTTGTAGGCCCCAGGTTGTGCCAGTTAGGCGCTTTAGGAGGTTCAGGCGCTGATAAGCTTTGGCAGCTACTTTCTTCAGGTTAGGTTTCCATGTGAGGTGTGAATCATAAAGAATACCCAGATAGGTAGCTGTTCGAGCTGGAACAATTGGAGTGTCATTAAGTGTGAGTGAGAGTAGTGACGGATTGCGGTGAACTCTAGATCGTTTTCTGGGTGGTATGAAAGTAATGGCTTGTGTTTTTGCGGCATTTATTGAAAGACTCCACTTCCGACACCAACTAGTGAACCGATTTATCGCTTCCTGGAGAGCGTGATTGATCTGGTTAATAGTATTTCCTAAGGCCAAAAAAGCGGTGTCATCTGCATATTGAAATAAATATACATCAGGAGGAAGTGCAGGAAAATCGGCCACAAAGATGATGTATAACAACGGTGAAAGAGCAGAACCTTGGGGTACTCCTGACAAAAGGAAGATAGGATGAGAAAGTTGATTATTGATGCTGACGTAGGAGAGACGACATACAAGAAAGTGATAAATGAAGCGAATATAAGTAATGGGAAACTTGAAATGTAGAAGCTTATGAAGAAGGGCCAAATGCCAGACTTTATCAAAGGCTTTTTCAAGGTCGAACAGAAGTAGGCAGGATGGTTTAACGGAGTTATAATGATTTGTGATGAGACTGGTGAGGCGAAGGAGTTGATCATTGATAGAGTAAGATGGGCGAAAACCTGCTTGGTGAATAGGAAGGATATGTCTTGATTCTAGGTACGGGTGCAATCTTTTAACGATGATGCGTTCTAGAATTTTACTAAAAGTAGATGTCAGTTGAATAGGTCTATAGGAAGATGTGGCAGTGGGTGGCTTGTTTGGCTTCAAGAACATGAGTGTTTTAGAGGTTTTCCAGTCCATTGGAAAGAATCCAGTACGGAGAATGAAAGTATAGATGAGGGCAAGAAGTGTCAGAAGTATAGGAGGACTTTCCTTAATGTGTCGGTAGGTTATATTGTCAAAACCTGGGGCAGAGTTTCGTTTGCGATTAACAACAGTAATGATTTCAGCTGTGGAAATGGGTGTTGTAAGTGGATGATTTGGAAGCGTATGTGATATATTGGGCTGTAACTGAGGAGAGTTCAGAGGTAGGTGGGAAACAGGATGCTGAGCGGGGATGTCGGAAAGCGGTGCGGGTGTGAAAATTTCCTGCAAGTAGTCTGCAAAGGCGTTGGCTTTTTCCTGATCACTCTGAAGTGGTGTGTCATTATGGAGTAGAGGATAGTGAGGTTTAGTGTATTTACCGCACAGAGCGTTAAAGCGTTTCCAGAATTGGGAAGGGTGACTAGTGTCGTTGAGGTTGTTACAAGTTTTAACCCAGTTTCTCAGTTTGTATGCCTTGAGATAATTTCGAACAGTCCGTTGCAGTTGATGATGGTGATGAAGGGTTTCTGGGTTACGAGTACGAACATATTCGCGATAGAGCTGCCGAGAGCGGCGAATCATAGTTAAGTATTGAGGCGGTAGTTGTGGTTTGTATGGAATAGAAGCTGAACAGGGAATATAGAGTTCTGATGCTTGAGAAATGGTAGAACTGATTGTGGTAATGCTCTCGTACAGCTGCTCTTCTGTAGCTGGTGGGTTTTGATTAGCAAGCGATTGGGAAATATGATCACGATATTTGTTCCAGTCGGCTTTGTCGTAACGAAGTGTTAAGCGAGGAAGTGGAGTGTTGGCAATTTGAGGGGCGTGCGTGTTTTGATAAGTAAGTTTGAGAGGTGCGTGATCGCTGCCAATTAGATCGAGGACTTCAACTGTGCAGTGGGAGGTTATAGAGTTAGAAGAAATGACCACGTCAGGCGTTGTCTGAGAGACAGGACGAGACGGCTTTTGTAGATCATGAAAATTTCCTGTTGTATTCGAAGTAAGAAACTGTAAGAACGTAGTACGTTCATTATCTGTGCGACTATGGAAATTAATGTCAGCCATGATGAGATAATGTTTATAAGTAGTTGAGATATGTTGAAAAAAAGCAAGAGGGATCTGATGTCCAGGTCGGATATAAACTGTGATGAGAGTGATTGCGATATTTGGGAAATACAAAGTTGTGATAACATGTTCTGGAAGGTTGGGAAGCGGACAGGTATGGCGCCGATAGGGCAAAGTGTGGTAGAAGCCAATGGCTGCTCCGCCGTTAGCTCGTTGAGCAAGAATCTGGCTGTCACAGCGAAGGATGTTGTATCGGGGAAAGCGGATGGTATCAGTAGGTTTTAGGAAAGTTTCGTTGAGAAGGAAGGCATTCACATTTTCTTCCAATAGGAGCGAGTCAAAGAGCAGTTTGTTTTTGGATAATGATCGAATGTTCAGGAACAGAAATACAATACCCATGATAAGAGGTAGGATGTGGAAGTAGTTATTGGTTGGGCGAAAGATTTGTGGTATGAAAGTAGACATCGGTGTTTGAATAGGTCGCAGTGAAGGAGGCGTGGAAGATGATGCGGGCAGCATGAGTAATTTGTTGCAAGATATGTGGACGGATAAATGGATGAATGTTTTGTAATGCTAGAGTTGTAAAGGCTAGGAGTTTATCAATAGTGACGGGGGTCGATTCTACGGGAAAGTCAGTATTGGTGGATGAATCATGTGTTCGCAGTGGAGCTACTAGTTCTGGATGGGATGTTTCTGGCGCAGGTTTACCCTTGCATTTGTAGCTGTAAGTGGGATGCTGTTCGTTGCAAGTAGCGCACCGAGGTGGCTGAGTTAGATTAGTACATGAGCGCGTAGGGTGTGTGCCAGTACAGTAGCCACATACGACAGTATTACGGCAATTGGCAGTAGTGTGTTGGTTATATGCTTGGCACTTCTCACAACGAATTGGTAACGGGGGTGAGGATCGAGAGGGTTCCACACGATGTCGTTGCTTATATATGTAAGCACCATTAGCAAGTAAGATATCGATGGTCTCTTGAGAGGCACTGAGGATCCGCACCATATATGTGGGTCCTTGATCGTTGCGAATGCGAAGGGCTTTTGTGATGGTAAGACCCTCTGCCCTTAACTCTTCTGAAATTTCGTCGTCGGTGTATGACGGATCTACACCCCTTATAACCACAGAAAGGAGAGGAGGTTTCTTAGGGGGTGGAGGTTGTTTGCGCCGAGATGAACTAAGAGTTTCTATGGTGGCGTTCTTACCGAAGATTTCAAAGGAGGCTTTATTACGGATAGTGATGGCAAATTTTGGATCATGCGACTGCAATATAATTCCGTTACGTGTTTTAACGACTCTAATGAGGTTGATGCTTGGGAGATATTTGCGTAACTGCAGAACTACAAACTTGACATTTTCGAATTTGGGGTCAAACCTTTGGAGTAAGAATGAATGAAGCTGATGATCGGCTGTTGTGGGAGTGTTCAGAGATGATTCTGAAGCTATATTCGCAGTTCCCAGGTCCATGGCGTTAGCTGTTGACGGCGATGGTTCAGTCACAGGTAGTCTCTTAGCTGGTGGTGAATTTCTGACACGGTCAGCGTAGTTCTCCGTGCGAATGGGCGATCGTGATCGGCTGGAGGCGTTCGAGACGGTGGAGGCATTGGAGCGCTCTGAGGCTCTACGATGTCTACTACCCTCCTTCCGCTTTTCCACCTTTGTGGCTTGAGCCGGTGGAGCGAGAAAGACTGGGGGTAATCCTCCGTGACGACCATCCATCGAAGCCCCAGTGATCTGAATAGGATCCGCCATGGAGATCAATAGATGGGCCGAAGCCCGAACTTAAGGTACTAAAGCAGTATACAACGATGTGATGTGATGGGAGATGATGAAGGTGAGGTGACCCGTTTGGATAGCCACCAAGGTAGGAGGAAGTTTCCGGACAGACCCGTAGCTCTGCACACCCTTGGCTTGATCAGTCTGGAGGGCAGAGCTCGTAGGAATGACGCAGAAAAGTCTCCGGGATATGGAAAAGGAAGGTTTCCAAAAGTACAATAGCCAAGCTACTGCGGTTGTCGCTAGCAGAGAATCGCTTGCGACCGAAAGTATGACCACCGCGCGCCGTTGCTTCTTACAAATATCTAATATGTTGCTATATTAGCCGCGAGTACTTGAAATTTCTACTTTTTTATATAAAAACGCAGGAAAATGTTTATACTTTAAACACAGCGTTCAGATAAAGTTTATACTGTAAGTTAAACTTGAAGTTTATATTTAAATATCTCCAACAATTCTGTATTCTTTCGCGAAATAAGTAGACCCTAACCTGCTGCCATCTATGTTCACATTTATGCTTTATACATAAATACTACAATTCGTTATGCCTCATGGTTACCGAAATATGAGGAAATGAGCGACATTATAGGTACGTGGGACTAGAGTACTAAGACGGCACAATTAAAAAAAATAATTAAGTTTGCCCTTTATTCAAGCTGAATGCTAACAAGACGCTAACAACGCGAACACTACCTTGTCGCCGAAAGTTAAGAGGTCAGCGTCACGTGGTTTTTGAGAACAACTGAAAATCGAACGCGCGCTGGCTTTTTACTTCAATCTAAAGAAAAGCGTCTCGCAAGTGAAGCGTGGGTTGCCCGCACTACAGCTTGCGCTAAGCAGAAATAAGCTTTTGTGTATAAGCCAAAGCGAAATAAAATCAAATAAAAGCGGCAGGCAAGCTTGCGGCAAGCAAACATGCTGTCTAGGGACATAGCTAAAGCATTCGGGCAATATTTTAGTTCAGTCTATGGCTCCTTAAGAGCGGACTACGACGAATCGAGCATGTCTCTAAATGATCGTTCCAGTGCTCTTCTTGATATATTTTCACTGCCTCTCATATCCGAAAAAGAAATAAAAGAAGCAATAAGGAAGTTGAAATCGAAAACAGCAAGTGCCCCAGATAGGACCCCAACGTACATCGTGAAAGGCTGTTCAGATATATTTTTACAACCTCTGAATATTATGTTTAATTTATCTTTAAAAACAAGAACCTTTCCTGAAAAATGGTAGGAGTCAGTTGTGTGCCCTATACCCAAAACGAACACAGCTAGTAACATTGAACAGTTCAGACCAATTTCTATTTTATCTGCGTTTGCCAAGGTGTATGAATATATATTGCATAAGCGAATAACGGATCATGTTAAACCTACATTGTCTGTCAGTTAACATGGATTTCTGAAGGGCAGATCTACTGAATCAAATCTAGAGCTAATAACAGACTACATTTCGGAGGAACTTGACAAACAAGGACAAGTAGATGTCATATATACTGATTTTTCTAAACCATTTGACCTCATTAACTATGACATTCTCTTAAACAAACTAGCGTCCTTTAACTTCTCGAAGTTAACTCTGCAATTCTTTGCTTCCCATTTTCAAAATCGTAAACAAACTGTAATGTATCAAAATCTCAAATTTCAAATCTTTCACGCAACATCTGGAGTCCCGCAAGGCTCAAATCTGAGACCTCTATTTTTCATTTTGGCGATAAATGATCTTCCTTAGTGCTTTCAATTTTCTAGAAATCTACTCTTTCCTGATGACCTTAAAATATTCAACAGAATTAAAACAATTCAGGACTGTTTAGAACTTCAGAGTGACTTACAAAATCTTGAATCTTGGTGTAAATGCAGTTATTCGTAAATGCAGTTATTTAACAATTACTAGAAAAGAAAAATATATTCAATATAATTATTCAATATTAGGGGAAAAACTGAAAAAGCTTGATTTTATAAGGGATTTGGTTATTATTTTTGATTCAAAATTATCCTTTATTCAACATATTGAAACTATTTGCAAAGAAGCCTACAAAATCTTGGATATATTTATCGAGTCAGTAAAGATTTCCAAAATGACCAAACTTTAATTGTGCTGCATTATGCATACGTCAGGTCGAAATTAGAATATTGTAGTACTATATGGAACCCTAATATACGGAAATACTTATATTTGATTGAGTGTACTCAAAATAAGTTTTTAAAGATTCGTACACTTAAGAAAACAAAATTCTACCCGAAATTTGAAAGCTACATTAACCTAGTTGAAAATTTTAAATATTATACTTTAGAACTCAGGAGAAGAAATGTTGATTTACTATTTTTTACACAAACTCTTTCATGGCAAAATAAACTGTCCTGATCTTAACGAACTAATATGTATCCAAGTACCATCCACTAAATTGCGCACTGATTCGAAAAATACTTTTTTTTTTTTGTATGACAGTGAAAACGAACGTCTTAATCAGGTCTCTAATATGGAGAGTTAGTGCAACCTACAGCAAGTTAAAGAAAATTTCAACCTTGAAGTACTGGCAGTGGGACATAAATAGTTTTAAGAAGTCTATTAATTATGTAAGTCGAATGTACGAGAAGCATTCAATAAGTAAAGAGACAAATTGCTATAGCTCAATAAAGATTTATTTCAATCTTCCAAAACTAAGGCTATTTTTCAATATAATCACCCTTTACAGTTATGCATTTGTCCCATCTTTCTTGCAGCTTCCTAATTCCCTTGGCAAAGAAATCTTTCGATTTACCCCGAAGCCACCTTTGCACCGCTGCCTTAACTTCCTCATTGTTAGCAAATCTTTTTCCATGTAGGGTGTCCTTGTGTAGTCCAGTTCCAACACTTAGTTGAACTTCCTCAGCTATCATTTCAACAGTAATTCTTCTGTTATAAGTCCGTCAATCCTCGATTCCAACGAAGAACCAGAAACTTCCACTGGACGTCCACATCGGGGTTCATCACCTACACTTGTTCGGCCACTTTTAAACCGATCAACCCACTTGTACAAATTCGCACGGTTCATACAAGTGTTACCGTACTGTCTCAACATTCGAGAAAAAAATTCACTTGGTTTTACACCTTCTGCGACTAAAAACCTAATGACTGAGTGCTGTTCTTCTAAGGTGCAATCTTCTAGAGGACTTGCCATGATGAATTGATATTTTTGAAGTTATGTTGACATAAAATTACGAAACAGCAGATCAGCGCATATCCCAAGGTTGCCAGCTAACACCCCTCAAACAAAAAAAAACAAAAAAATTGATTAGTGTTAAAAATATAGACTGTCTCTTTACTTATTGAATGATCCTCGTAATTATTACCAATAGTTCTATTAATCCATGTAATCTGTATAATGTATATACCATGTAACACTGTAATTAGGCCTGTGTCTGTTGTGTTATATGCCAATAAATCAAATCAATTTGTCTAAAGAAATGCCTCATATTTTCTAATTATAATGGAATTTTTGTTTTACAAAAAGTTAAGCACCTATATCATTAAGTACTGCCTTACGCACTGAATGAAGTTGTTACAAAATAATACTAACTATGTTACGCAAAGTATTTAATGAAAAGAGGAAGTATGTTAATTTGTAAAATTTGAGAAACACTTCGCTAATATGTACTGCTCTTCCCCTGTATTTTCCAGGCAAATGATTTTGTTAATAATAACATTTTGCAAGAAGAAGGCTAATGTATTATTAATTATTGTTAATGACATTATATCTATGAGCACATCTAAGTAATAAATATAAATTCTTGTAACTCTTTTGGAGTAGTGGATACTATTTAATGTGTCTAGCAGATATTTTGCTTTCAGGCAAGGACGCTCATCATGGGGGCAAGGGGGGCGCTCGCCCCCCTAGAAGAAAATCGTACTTGAGAATATCGAAAGCCTAATAGAATGTTTACATTAGTAATAGCAAAATTTGCAACTATATTTGAAACCTCGCTTATATTTGCCCCCCTTGGAAACCACAACATGGGCGCCCTTGCTTTCAGGTATTACCATTATACACGAAAAATCGACGTTAATGAAAGTCTATCCTCTTTACCCAGAATGAATACACGATTATCAAAGTTTATGAATAACAAAAGAAGAAAATCTGTTATAAAATACGAAACACAATTTGCACTTGGACATAAATTATTTTTTAAATGTATTTATGACAGACAAATAGCCTATTTGTAAGGATTTACTAAGTAGGCCTATATTCTTACATAGCAGTTTGAATTTCAACATAAAGACAGAAAAATACACGATTTTTTTTAATTAAAAAAAATAAGAAATAGGCCCCCAATCATGACTTTTATCCTATAAGTTAATAATTTGGTCTATAACTAGGAACTTAAAAAGATATTCGTCATAATAGAGGAACTTCCGTTTGTTGCTTACGCCTACACACTTGGTATGCAGCCAATATTTGCAATGAAGACATTGGATCATATTGTCTGTATCATATTATTTGTCATTTTCCAACTCACTCTCTTAGTTTCACTTGTTAAAATTAGCCCTAATTCTTTTTATGAGTTTATAACAAGTAAGGACTAGTGTTATACTTTTATTTAGGCTCACTTCAACTGTACTGATACATTCAATTCAATATTTTATAATGTAACTCATAGGCAGTAAGGAAATAAAGTTTTACGACTTGTTTCATTTCTTTGCTATATTTACAAAGTATATGTACTTTTTTGTTTTAAATACTGACCCTAAATTGTATCGGTACAATCTAGGAGAACTGTATCGGTACAATTAGAAAAAAGGGCATGGCCAGTTTGGTATTTTCGACTATTTGGTCAAATGTAGAATATTTGATTTTTTTCCTTTATAACAAAGATCCTATATTACTGACAACTAAGTAGTGAATCATCGACTAACGTATAAGCGAAAATATTGCTATGGCTGAAAAACGACATAAAATATAAACCAGCGGAACATCGGGATAGAAACCTTCAAACCAGAACTGTCTCCATCAGAACGGGACGTTACAGTAATTCTAATATTAAGCCAATGTTACTTTGATAGTATTCACTAACAATTTGTATATAGAGTGTAGTATAATTTCCATGTAATCCTATCAAAGGCTTTTGTTCTATTAGTAAGGTTCTCTAAGCCCTAGTAATTAATTTAATACTCGTAACTAAAAGAATGATAATTCATTTTCATTGTAAAGTACAATGATCCAAATAATAATAATAATAATAATAATAATAATAATAATAATAATAATAATAATAATAATAATAATAATAATAATAGTAAGAAGAAGAAGAAGAAAAGAAGAAATAAAATACCTCTCTTATGGTTCTATCAATCAACATATCCAGAAACCTCATAGACTTTGGTGGTTCCTGCTCCTTCTTGGAATCTTTATATTCTTCGGCCATTTTGGCAAAGTTATCAAACTCCCTTTCCAAATGATACTCTCCAGGACCTGGGCCTTCTGCTTTAGCAAGCGATTTTCTCGGTGCTGTGCGTTTACTCCAGAAGTTGCCTTTGTATTTTCTTGTAGCGTAAGCTTCAATCTACAGTTCAATAATAATAATAATAATAATGTAATAACATCATCTTAAATAACAAAAATAAAAATAAATAATTTATATTTGTGTATATCCGAAACCAAAATCTTTATAATTTATTTACGTCATACCTTTTATTTGTCCACACTGAAACAAAAACAAAATTCATACATGGATGTCTACAAATATAAACTATGTTGTTTATAATAAGTTGTGTAATATTTACGTCATGTAATACTCTGTATGTATCAATTGGTAACCAAAAAAAAACTGTTTTTGAGGTTCTGGATTCAATTGCATATGGCTCCGTTCACTTGGAGGCTAATATTTAAAGCTATGACGTGATTCGTATACGTTCCTAAGAAAGACCAGTCAATATTTGAGAGTCTGCTAGTCTTACTTACTTCGGAGACACCAATACGAGCGAACGATATAGCTACTAGATTAAACGGTTCGAAGAACAGAATTTGGATCAAAACACTTTGATGTGGAGTGGATTTACAGAGTTTGTGAAAAATAGAAAGTGCATCACTCAGCTCCATGAGAGAGGGTAAAGGCGGAAATATGGTACAGATTCATGTCTCCGAGACGGACAACAGGTGTTCAATTACGTTTATGATTGGGAATTGGGCGGGCTAGAAGAGGTGTTCAACTTCATCTACATGTCCCTGAAACAACACCGCAACAGTTCTAGTTGTAAGAATAGGTGCAACACCGTCCTGGAATGCTCAAGGCACCGGCTGACAGTAACGCGGCTGAGCAAATAAAAAACAAGCGTCCTGGAATATTGCACCATTGTCCAGCAAAACAACTGGACCATAGGATGTATATGTTACCCTAAAACGGCAACATAATGACGGGCAGTGACGCAATCTGTAAGCGTCAACACATTACTCATAGAAAAGCTGGATATTCCCGTGCACGGCATTAAAAGTCGCTGGACATACTACTGATTATACGCTTCTTCGAACGTCCAACAGACATGAACACGACTCCCGAAATAAGGTGAACGATGAGTCATCTGAACGTATTACGTGTTTCCGGTAATCAGCAGTCCATGTTGGATGTTTGCGGAACCCTTTGAGTCGTATAAATATTCCTTATCATTTTCGCCCATACAACCAATTCAAGTATGCCAGTGTCATTTTGCGGACTGCGATTGCTGACACAGGCTATGGGAGGCGATGATGATTGAGATCCTGCGTTATTTGCACCACAGTCACATGACGATTTTGAATGACAATCCGTTTTAATGCTCCACGAGACCTGTCACTGAACATTTTCTTCTAACTACTGTTCCTCTTCGCTGATTGATTTTGCCGTGAGTTTTTCAGGCCCTGGACATTATATCTTGTGACATATCTAGCACACTTGCCGATTTCGTCACGGTCGTACTACATAATTAAGCGTCAACTATTTAACCTTTTTGTAAATCAGAGAGGTCGTTCATTTTACACTATTAATATCTGCTCGATTCAGTGCATAATATCGTTCTACTGCTCCTCACGTAGTACGGAGCTTACTTCAACACACCACTAACAACAATCCGGCTCTGGATCGCCATCGGACCGTTGCCAACCCAGACATTTGACGTGATTCCAACTCCAGGTGTTTCTATCACTGTGATAACTATTTGTATACATTGTAGTTTCAAAAGTTGTTAAGATTAGAGGAAGAGATCAAATCCGCATCAGCAAGTTCTCTATTTCAATCAAAGGGGAGCGCGGTGGCTCAGTGGTAGAGCGTTCACCTCTGGTGCTAGGGGTCCCGGGTTCGATCCCAGCCCCCGCCAAGTGAACTTTGTGGTGGACAAACACCGTGCTCGTGGGTTTTCTCGGGGTACTCCCGTTTCCTCCCACTTTCTTCATTCCACCATTTCATTCATCTCTCATTATCACCGTCTCCTTTAGCCTAACCGGCATAACCGTGGGACGTAAAACTCAAAGATTTCATTTCATTTCTATTTCAATCATATTGGCTTGATATAACAAGAAAAACAACAGAATTTCAGTAAATAATGGACATTTACTACCGTGTTTAAACAAACTGAAACTCAAAATGCTCTTTTATGGATTGTATATTGCAAACTACACACTGTAAAAAAATCATTGTGTTATTTCAACGACATGCCTACGTGTTAATACAATTGTGATAAAATATAACACAAACAGGTGGTTAGAACAACTCACCCTCCATTTGGGGTTGTGTCAAATGCCGGTAGTTGAAATGACACATAGGCTCTGAGTTAAATTAACACAAGTGTAGAATCTTCGGTGTTGTTTTCTGCGTGATTGCCAAATATGTTGAGCATCTAATTGTAAAGGCTTATGTACTGAAGATACAGACAAACCCAGTAGAAAGAAATACTTAAACAAATCCAGGTATTCGCAAAATTTTAACATGCAAACCGCGTGAATGTTCTCAATTGTTTCACGTAATATTTCTGAAGAAATATGTCAACAGCGAGAAAGAACATCGTATTACTGTGTCACTTCTGCACTGCACTAGAGCTCACTAGTCAACACCGTGGACTTCGTTTCAAAAATGGCGGAAAACAAGTAGAAACAGATTAAGAGGCAAACATATTATAAGGACACACGTAAGAGTTTCCTATCATTCTTGAACAAGATGTTGGTGAAGGTTGTGTTTCGTACAGTACCATCAAGAAATACTTCACAATAAATATTGGGGAGGACGGCAAGAAATTTTATGAACATTTTCTATATATAAAGTGTTCTGTAGTTTACTATTCTTATTTTCAAATTAGAATCTTTCGTAAGCGTAAGTATGCACACCACAAGCTTTTCAAACACAGAAAAATGGTTACATGAACACCTCAACACCGAAATAGGTGTCCTAGTAACACAGAAGTGAAGTCGAACTAATACCAAAAACGGTGTTATTCTGGTAGTCCGAGCTTGAATTTTAGCACAGGGAGTGTTGAATTAACACCAGAACGGTGTTACTTGAATTATAACATAGATTGTGCTTTGAAATAAGAAAACGATGGTGAAATAACACAGGAACTGTGTTATATTGATACTTGACATGGTGTAATATTAACACAAAATAATTAACACACTACACACTGTGTTACTATCTCCATGTTGGTGCAACACCGCCACAAATAACACACAACACTTTTCCCCACACTACCGATCCTGACATGGTGTCGAATCAACACCGGAAATACTAATACAGATCCGAATTTGACATCACTCAACACCGGTTGTGTGTTAAAAACATAACACAGCCCCTGTGTTAAACGCCAACACCGCGGGGTCGTGTTGAATTAACACCGCATAGTGGTAGTCACGCTGGAAAAACTGCTCTGTGTTAAAATTGAGTTGAATAAACACAATCATTTTTTACTGTGCACTCATACTAAATTCTTCTAATAGGACATCTGGAGCCCACAGTGTAAAAGACTTCCAGCAGAGGAAGAATGAGAATTTAAAGCAGCCAAGAAAGTAAGGTTAACTCAAATCAGCCCTATCTTCAAAAATATAGACCCCTGTCAAAATGCTCTGGCCACGGATCAGCCATAGTTACTAAAACCATTTTTTTAAATGTAATTTTCCATCTAAAGAATGTCCCTTTTCCACCATTTCATTGTGTCTCTCACGGCAAACAGTACTCTTCTGACTGTTTATTGAATAGTTTTGTGTTTCATATGTACTCTTTAATGCATTTCGTTTTTAATTACTGCTATTTGTAAAATACATTCGGCATAAAATAACATTGTAAATTGAATTTTTAAATTATTTATGAGGTTGAGTCAGACACGTAGATCGAATTATTGGAGCCGTTATTATTTTCGATGGTTGAATTCCCTGATGGTTAGTTGGATAGCGTGCACGCCTTTGGTGCAGAACACCTAGATTTGATCCCAGGTGGGAGCTCGAATCCCACGTTAAACTGTAGCTCCACGTCTCGTACAATCTCGCTGCTGAAAGGGACGCTAAAATCGAATCATATCACATCATACATCCATTTTCCATGGTGAGAATTCTACACTGTATATGAGATTTTCAAAAAAAAAAAAAAAATCAAAATAAATCTTTTAGTTTAACTTCCCACGATTATTCCCTTTTAGGCTAAAGGAGATGGATTATTAAGGCGAGTGAATGATGATGGAAGAAACGGCGGAATGAGAATGTGGGAGAACGCAAGTAAAACCTACGGAAATGGTGTTGCTATTACAAGCTTACTTTGTCGGGGAATCGAACCAGGGTAAAAGTGTAAGTAAAGTACCAGAGGTAAACAACAACATTTTCAATATACCGTCCGTCTCGAGACAAAGGGCGTATCTAATTTTTTCTACTTTTCCTAGGAGACAAGTTTAAAGATGTTATCATAAGTTTATTTGATCGTGTTCTGTCAAAATTTAATTTGATCTCGTAAGTTGCATACCTGACACGAAGGATATCAAATTAACCCTTTGGGGATCTTATCGTACATTTTGTACGATACGCATTTTTCATCGTACATTGCGTTATTTCTCTTCTATTTGAGCTTTTTCGTCCGTTTTTTTTGTTTTGTTTTTGTTTTTCAAGTCCAGATACATTGTAGAAGACATTACGTATGGTTTCAGACCGTCCTGCGTCCAGACATAGGAGGTGATGACGTCATAATATTGAAATAGAAATTTTCCCTTATGAAGCCTATGTTCATTATTTTTTGGCGGGCTTCTTTTTTCACGTAGAAGATTGAAATTTTGCACAAACATTCAGTCCACCGAGTAGTATTTACCAGATTTTTTGTTCCGTTTTCAGTGTTAAAACAGGGGGGGGACCAGAGGGGCAAAGGGTTAGAAAAGGGATTTTTACCCCAAAAATCCCGTTTTTCGTCATTTTCCCGCCTCACATACATGATAGGACCACGTGAGTCATACCGTCTGAAAGGCAGTTCCATTCTGAAGAGAACGACGGTCGAATTATTATTCTAGGGTAATTAGGGCCGTCTCAGTGAATTTTTATCCAAATATACTTCTGTATAGGGTAAAAGTGGGGCATGGTAGGGAAATTTTTTCTGGCGGGCCTATTTTTTCACGTAGAAGATTGACATTTTGCACAAACATTCAGTCCACCGAGTAGTATTTACCAGAAGTTTTTTATCGATTTCTGCGTAAAAACAGGGGGGTCCAGAGGGGCAAAAGTTGAAAAAAGGGATTTTTAGACCCACGAAATCCCTTTCTTCGGGATTTTCCCCCTTTACATACATGATAGAGACACGTGAGTCATACCGTCTGAAAGGCAGTTCTGTTCTGAAGAGAATGATGGGCGAAACATGACCCTAGGGTAATTAGGGATGTCTCAGGAAATTTTTTCCCTGAGATCATAGTGTTTTGTGGTAATTTGGGGCATTGTGGGAATTTTTGATAAAATTTCTCCCGCCCTTACTATTCAAGATAGAAACTTGAAATTTAGTACATACATTTAGTTTACCAAGTACTATTTATCAGATTTTTTGGAGGTCTCTACGTTCACACAGAAAGGGGGCAGGGGGGCCAAAGTTGGACAAAAAAAATTCCCCTCAAAATTTTCCCTTCGACATCAATTTTCTCTCTGTTGGTATAAGGTATGGGTATGCAAGTAGTACCATTTGAAAGCCAGCTCTATTCTGAAGGGAATGAGGTATGAACCATGATCCTAGGATAAATAGTGACGATGCAGTAGCTGCTTGACTGAAAGTCTAAAAAATAGCCCAAAATGCCAGGATCCCCAAAGGGTTAAATTTTAAAAGAAGACGATAGAATAAATAATGAGAAAAAGAATAAAATTACTCTCCTGGAAAAGTTAAGAAAATGAGATACGCCCTTTTGTTTCGAGTGGGACGATATGAGTGATTTTGAAGAACTATTTAATGTGATCTCCAAGTTTTTCTACGGAAAAATTCGACTTAGGATACAAAATTCTCAAAATATGAACAGACTTTCTAATACGATTGATTTAATCAGTCGAGGTACCACACTGTTTCTCTGAGTCAAAGAAAACTGCTCGAATTGGTCATTTCCTATCTATGTTATTGACAAAAATCAACGACGGGATATATATATAGCGAGGGAACACACTAGCATCCTCATATTTTATGTTTTTTTTTTTAAATAAACAAAACTTGAAAAGTTGGGATACAATCTATTGAATCATTCAAAAAATATTGTTGAAAATAACGAAAATTATTGTACTTACAAATTCTTGATTGTAAAATGCTGGACCAAGTGTTCGATCTATATCTGGTTCTTTCGATGGAATAGCCTCACCATAGGGTCCCTCTTCATATCCCCAGACACCTATGTGATGAGGCACAGATAATCCTGATCCCAACATGTTGTAGGTAATGTCAATCGAATACCACTAAAAAAAAGAAAAAATACTTTACATTAGTAATTAAATTAAATGAATATTTTAGCTTCCGATAGGAATTTTCTTTATTTCATTACTTATTTCATTACTTATTTTATCAACATTCTTTATTAAAAAATATTCTAATTATTGTCCACTGTTCGAATAAATAATTATTCGAACATTTTTTCATTATTCAACTCGTTATGCAAATAGTTATTCGTTATTTGGTTGATCACGGGAACAGATGTTCATTGTACGAATAATTACCCACTATTTGATAAATAATTCGAGCAGATGTCCATTGTTTGAGTAATTCTTTGAACTGTTATTCATTATTCAACTGATTAATCAAACAGGTGTTCGTTATTCGAGTAATTATTCGAACAGTTATACGTTATTCCCTTCATCATTCAAACAGTTGTTCATTATTGGAGTGACTATTCGAACAGGTGATCATTATTTAAATAATAAAATCGAACAGTTATTCGTTATTCCACTGATCGTTCAAACAGATGCTTGTTATTTGAGTGACTATTCGAACAAGTGTTCATTCCTGAAATATTTTTTCGAACATTATTATTTATTTCCTTGAATATTAAAACAGATCTTTATTATTTGAGTGACTATTCGAACAGGTGTTCATTATTCAAGTAATTATTTGAATAGTTATTGGATATTCTCCTGAGCATTCAAACATGTCTTCATTATTGGAGTGACTATTCGAACAGGTGATCATTATTTAAATAATAAAATCGAACAGTTATTCGTTATTCCACTGATCGTTCAAACAGATGCTTGTTATTTGAGTGACTATTCGAACAAGTGTTCATTCCTCAAATAATTTTTCGAACAGTTATTATTTATTTCCTTGAATATTAAAACAGATCTTTATTATTTGAGTGACTATTCGAACAGGTGTTCATTATTCAAGTAATTATATGAACAGTTATTGGTTATTCCTCTGAGCATTCAAACATGTCTTCATTATTTGACTGACTACTCGAACAGGTATTCATTATTCAAGTAATTATTTGAACAGTTATTCGTTATCCCTTGATCCTTCAAACATGTTTTCATTATTTGGGTTATTATTCGAAGAAGCGTTCATTAATCGATTAACTATTCGAACAGTTATTCATTATTTCCTTGATCATTTGAACAGATGTTCATTATTAATTACTCATTATTTGATAGATCATTCAAATGGATGTTCGTTGTTTGAGTAAGTTTAGAGTAGTTATTCATTATTCGACTGATTAATTGAAGAAATGTTCATTGTTCCTAATTACTCGGAACAGTTCCGGACCTCAAAGGCAGAGGGTAGTAAGTCATTTTTATTAAATTTTCAGGAGAGAGAGAGAAAACAGTGACTTACTTCTTTTTGCCTTTAAGTGCCTTCGGACTTATATCCAATTTTATTGTTGCTATTTGATAAAGTATTCATAATACAACTACAAGCTTTCTAAGAATAAGAAATATCAAAACACGGGTTTCAAATCTGGCAATAACTCATTTTCAGAAAAAATGACTTACTCCCCTCTGCCTTTAAGGTCCGGAGTTATTCCCTTGATCATTCATTATTTGAGTGACTATTCGAAAAGGTGTTCATTATTGAAGTAATTATTCGAACACTTATTCGTTAGTCGCTTGATCATTCAAACAGATGTTCATTATTTCAATAATTACTGGTTCTTTGATAGATCATTCGAACACATGCCCATTGTTTGAGTAATTATTAAGAGTTATTCATTATTCGACTCATTAATTGAACAGTTGAGTAACTAATCGAACAATAGTTCATCATTCCTAATTATTCGAACAGTTATTTGTTATTCTCTCTATCATTCAAACAGATATTCTTTGTTTCAGTAAGTTTTTGAACTGTTATTCATTATTCGACTGACTAATCAAACAGGCGTTCGATATTCGAACGGTTATTGGTCATTCCCTTGTTAATTCAAACAGGTGTTTATTATCTGAGTGACTATTCGAAGAGATATTCATTATTCGAGTAAATATTCGGACAGTTATTCTCTTGATCATTCAAACATATGTTCATTATTCGAGTGACTATTCGAACAGATGTTCATTATTCGAGTAAATATTCGAATAGTTATTCGTTATTCCCTTGATCATTCAAATAGATGTTCATTATTTGAGTAATTATTGGTTATTTGATAGATCATTCGAACATATGTACATTGTTTGAGTAATTATTATAGCAGTTATTCATTATTCGACTGACTAATCGAACAAATGTTCATTATTCCTAAGTATTCGAACAGTAATTTGTTATTCCCTTGATCATTCGAACTGATGTTTATTATTCAATTAATTTTGAACAGTTATTTTCCACTGGGATTGCATGTTAAACTGTAGATTCACGACTTATATAACCTCGCTGCTGAAAGGGACGGTAAACTGAAATCCATATGGATATTTGGAGGAAATGTTACAAGTTAATAATTATTGCAACAAACGTATTGTTTTGCTCAGCTAATAATTTAAATCAGATTTAAGCCCATTAGAAACAAAACTTGTACAATGCAAAATGTAAAAATTGCAATCTGCAACCCCTCCCTCCCTCCCACATCTTTTCCTTTCGTTCTAAGGGAAACATAAAAAAAAAACGATCAAACACGTTATTGTTATTTTAAATGAAGTCTAAATTCTAAATTTCTTCTCTTTAATCTTCAGAAATTTCGACATATGGCTATTTTAATTAACAATTTCGAGTCCCATCGTTTCTTTTTCCCGCCTTTTTCTTTTTTGTAGGGAAAATGTCGCTGAAACATGCAAATCAAAAAGCGCTGAAACACGTCTTTACTAAATTTTATAAAATATATAAAAATAAATAAAACTGAACTCTTTAACCACCGAACCGATCTCGACCAAATTTTCAACATAGATGACGTTCGGGCTTGAGATAATTTTATCACTTAACTTTGACGGTGCAACGTAGGGAAAGGGGGGGAGTGGGAGTCGGATATATATATATCGGGTGATTCCGTTAGTCCGTACCAGGCCTTTAAATAGAAAACGGTCCGAGATATGTACAAACTGAGAAGCACGTATTCCATTAGTTGGAAAGGACAACAGAGCGAAGTAAAAGGTTTCGTCCCAGGGTTCCCCGCAGGGTCCCAGACGGGGTCCAACTCAAAATTGTCAAATGGAATGAGGTGTCAAGTGATATATCGCTTGAGAGCTCTTGTAAAAAGAAAGAAGCTACAACAAGTCCGATACTCTACGATCACCCTATGCAAAATGGCTGCGGGTCAAAATGTCATTAAAATTTGCATTGAAAACAATATGGCCACCCCTATAAATCTGAAACGGGCAACCAGACGGAAAAACTGAAAAACAAGTGTAACATGATGTTCAAAGGACAACTGATCGAAGTAAAAAGTTTCGTACCAGGGTCCCCCGCAAGTTCCCAGAAGGGGTCCAACTCAAAATTGTCAAATGGAAAGAGGAGTCAAGTGATATATCGCTTGAAAGCTCTTGTAAAAAGAAAGAAGCTACAACAAGTCCCGATTCTCTACAATCACCCTACGCAAAATGGCGGCGGGTCAAAATGTCATCAAAAGTTGCATTGAAAACAATATGGCCACCCCTATTCGTACTAACGACCCTTCAGCAAAGGTGCTCAACTTACTGTGGAACAAACTGTGTTCCAGCATACCTCACGTTTGTGCTTTTCAATTCAAGGTTGTCTGCGACTGTTTCTCTCGAAAGGCGTATGTTTTGTACAACAAACATAAACCAGCAAACAGCACAATCCAGTTGCAGTAGTCGTTATCAAAGATGTGTATGTTTATTCATTTCGGTATTTCATTTGAAGTTATACGTTTCACGATATTAATGTCTCATGAATTTCACTTTTACATGACGCATAGGGAAGAAAAGGGTAGGTAAGGACAGGGCTGGAAACTTGCGTCAATCCCATTATTCGCCTGTTGTTACTGAGGAACACTGAGCTTAAGATAGGTATACAAACGAACCAGGCTGTGACATCATTCAAACCTGGGTCGGGAATTGGGGGGAAAATGCATTCTCGAACGGAAATAAAACAATAACGCGGAGAGGGTCGCAACGTGACACTCGGGGATTGGCAAGATTTATACGTCATTGGATAGCACACGGCAAGTCCAGAATACAGATCTATTTATACCGCCGTTTTGGGTTCTGGGCTGAATGATGGCAAATGGTGCAAAACAACATGTCCCAGGGGAATGTTCCGTATAATTGCTGTACCCTGGAGAGTTATAGTGTGCATCATGGAAACAAATCATCGCGTAGTGCACACAGCCGAAATATTTCGTCCGTTGCACTAGCCAGTCGGGAGGACACAGTGTTCAATTTCCTTGATCTCATAGTGTCGGAGGTCTGGGAGGGGAGAGGCCACCCTAAGAAGCAATATCACAACTACCGACAAAGGGCTTTCAAACACACATCCTGTGCGGACACCAAGGTCAAGATCTGGGAATAGCCCCAGACCTCTTACAAAACAGATGCAGGAAACATTGGTAGAGCATGCTTGCCTCGTTCCACATCTCGAAGAATTGTGTGCAAGCAAAGTGAAAACAGTTGTTTTCTCCCGACCGACTAGTGTCATTCACTCAATATTTCGGCTGTGTGCACCACTCGCTGATGTGTTTTTATTATGAACACCACAACTCTCCAGGGCTACCGGGCACTGTGCCATGTGAGACCACGTTGGACTAACAATTCGAAAAGCCAAGGCTGTTTCTCATACTGCCAGATCGAATACTATACACTGCAATAGGTTTAGTGTAAAAACTGAGATCAGTGAGTGACTACAGGCCACAAACTAACAAGAGATTGTGTGAGACCAATGGCCGTAAGGAAACATTTGATGTGAGATCAACTTGGTTTCACGCGGCACTTAACTTGTTGAGCTGTTTCGCCTTTACAGTGATCAATCAATCAGCTAGAACTTCTTCTTTTGTACTAGTATATATAGATACCTATATAGATTAAGTATACCAACCTGTGGTCCGGCGATTTCAACTTTCTTGCCGTCAATGTCGTACTCTCCTGGTCCAGGTGTTCTTGTAGGTATTTCTCTTCCTCGCTCAGCAACATACTGTGGTGATGCGCCTCCCTGTAATACCATAATATAGAGACAGTTGTTCAGCAGCAGAAAATTGCACAGATAACGTGATGAATGACGTAGAAATATTTACTCTAAAATAGAACATCTAAGTTGGGTTTCTTTCCGTTTTTTTCCCACTCGAACGAAGAATAGCACTAGAAGGTTCAGTGATTTATGTATAACCTGTACACGACATCCTTTTGATTGTAAATCAGTTCTTTCCAACTGGCCGATGTATGAAGCATTAGCACTTAAAGAAATACGAGAATAGGTCAATATGCACTGTTGATCTAGTCGTCTGTATGTTTACTACAGAGCTTTCTGCGCTTTCAAGAGGACAGAAAGCACTATTTTCTGTCCTCACCACAGGTTTCACCGTTATCACTTCATTTTGCTTTGTACTGTTACGAAATAAGCATGGGTGTACCACAGAAGAACAACGTTCCGTAATCCGTTTCTTGTGCTCTGAAGGTGTACCAAGAACCATATGGCTTTCCACACAACATAATGGCAGTGTTTTACTACGGCTGAGTGTTTACAGTGGATTGAAAAGCTTAAAAGCAGTCTGCTGTTATCTTGTCTTTCACGCTTGTTCGACCACTTTTAAACTTTTCAATCCACGGTAAACACTTCGCTCTGGTAACACAAGTGTTACCAGATTAGACTACAAGTAGTGGATTCGGCAATATTTTAAGTGCCCTCGCTACCAAAATTTCAAATTGCTGTGGTAACACGTGTTACCAGATTGGGCTACAAGTAGTGGGTTGGGCAATATTTTAAGTGCCCTCGCTACCAAAATTTCAAATTGCTGTGGTAACACGTGTTACCAGATTGGGCTACAAGTAGTGGGTTGGGCAATATTTTAAGTGCCCTCGCTACCAAAATTTCAAATTGCTGTGGTAACACGTGTTACCAGATTGGGCTACAAGTAGTGGGTTGGGCAATATTTTAAGTGCCCTCGCTACCAAAATTTCAAATTGCGCGACACAATACTTTTGGGGCTACTTTTAATTATGTGTAGCTTATAACTCTTAAGAAGGCGCTACTTTCTTGTTTTCATATATGAAATTAAAAATTATTAATTTTATATAGTACTGTGAAGATATGTGTATTTGAAAACATAATGAAACATTTTATTTCGGACTTTGGGACATATTATTTTAAAATTAAATACAGTGAAATTCATTATTGTTTATTTAATATTGAATCACTTTTCAATTTTTTTCTAAGTTCATTTACTTTTCCTACGAGGTAATTTCCTTGCGATCTGTCATTTCTTTCTACACATGTAAGTTCTTAATCAATAAAAACTATAAATTGTTTCCCTGTCAGCATTCCTATCATCACCTCACCTCTGGTTAATCTATGAGTATGCACTTTTCCACGTCACTGAAGAAAAAGTCAACGATCCAGGATACGAGCCTGGAAGAGACATCGAACAAAACCATGGAAAGACTTTTGGAAGGGGGAGTCCGGATTGAATTGGAGACGAGTCAACATGTAAGAACGCGAGCTACAATTCCGAGCTTACAAGAGTGTTTTACCTTGCTCTAGCCTAGAGAGCACTTTGTCTTAGCTAACGTTATAGCTGTCGACTACGATGGATAGTTCGCTACTAAAGAACAATTTCGATTTTGATTGAATTCACTATCTTCGCAACGCTGGTTTTCCTGTTCGGATTTCGATGACCCTTAATTCACGACTACTTGGACCTCCAGCAGACCAAAGAGAGAGTGATGGACGGACATCAACCCATCGGAAGGATCGTCGAGGAGGAGAGACCGAGGTCTACAAGTAAGTGCGAGTAGATTAACCTGTCCTGAAAATCATTTCTTACTCGCCCTCTTCAACCTCTTTAACATCATAATCTGTTTCTTTTGTAGATGCTCGATTTTATTTATATGCAACCCAGGTGAAATCCTGTACTTTATGCTCTACCGAATTCAACGTGTACAAAATCCTGGGCACAACTTGTCAGTTCTGACATCCCCAATTGCACAATTATTAACACGTTATCTGAGCTTTCAGACTGACAAGGGGCGACTGCACAATACAACAAAAGTTTTGTTTGTTGAATATTCTATTCACAACCAAGGGCGCCGATCAGAGGGGGGCAAGGTGGGGCGCTCGCCCCCCTAGAGGAAATTGCAGTTCAGAATATCGAAAATCCAATAGAATTTTTACATTAGTTACAGCAAAATTTGAAACTATTTTTGAAACGTCGCTTATACTTGTCCCCCCCCCCTTGGAAACCACAACATGGGCGCCCTTGTTCACAACGAACAATAGTTTTAGTTAAACTAACATGTTCGATACTAGTTTAATTCTTGTTTTAGTACTTTTTAAACCCCTGATCTGACCAGGGGCGGATCCAGGGGGGCGATCGGGGCGATAGCCCCCCCCCAGAAGAGGAAACTTTCTTATTTTATATATATAAATAAAACCCATCCCAAAGTTTGGAGCCCTTAAAAGTAGCAGTATGACAACCCACCGCCCCCCCCCCCAGAAGTCGGTCCTGGATCCGCCCCTGGATCTGACAACATATCACTGATCGTGTTGATGTCTTAATTAATGTCTATACCTACTAATTGTACGGAACTGTGTAAATGTGTAAAGGTGAACATCGTAAATTTAATTGTGTTACTGTATTATCCATATTAACGTAATGAATAAGTGGAACTACAATAAAAACTTTCAAAATTCATTGTTCCTAGATAAAGAACTTAGTGATTGAATTAAGGAAGTGAGGAACATATATAAACGTTGAAAACAGTATTTAAACACCTATAAAACAGACTTAAGCAAACATGTCTCCTTGAAGATTAGAAAAGTCCCCAATTATATATAATCACCGTATACCTAGTTCATTGCAGTTCTTCTGCTGTTGATATAGTATGAAGTTTGCCCTACATACCACTGCAACAGTCCGAAACAGCAGTCACCGCCTGACCGTTACCAACACAAACAACTTACATGTTTCCACGCCAGGTATTTCCATTAAATCGATGTATAAAAATGATTAGCAAAAGTGCATACCTGCAAAATAATTCACTCTTATGTTTGGGGTACAAAGAGTTCAAATCCGCTACTTTCAGAGCCTAACCTCACTACCTTTTGATCTTCGGATCTGGCAACACTGTTAATACATTGTTATCGTACTGTGCCGAAAGTCGTGTATGGATTTCAGCTCCTGGTACAGCTTGAATCCATAAGAAACGGATGGATTACGGAACGCTGCTCTTCTGTAACAGGAAGAATAAGGATGGAGAATGGAATAAATAATTGTTGGCAGTGTACGAGTTGTTATGAATTCACGACTAGTATACATGGAAAATCATTGACTACGCTTCCAATGTTCTTATTTGCCTGCTCCTTCTCCTCTCTTTGAGGTTTAACAAAAAGAGAAGCAGCAAGATGTAATGTCACAGAGCAAGCAGTTGGATACGACAGGGTTAAATGATTCACATTCGTACCATTAGTGTGGAGACATAAATCCCATTGTCCATGAGATTTTATTTAAGTTCAACTTAAAAACCTGCAACTTCATTTCTTGTGTGGCCAAGGTGGGGAAAAAAAAGTTATAACTCCGACGAACTAACGTAGCTAACTAAATTATCAAAACCATTTCCATTCTTCCAGATATTTTCTTATAATTTCAGTGAGAACACTCAGCCTTATTTTGTCATACCTGGAAGGCCACTGGCTTTAAATTTAGTGCATTCCATGCAGTGTGGTCCATTGTTAACTTCATCGTTTCAAAGTAAGATTTTCTTTTATTGTTATCACTGTCCACATTGTACAGGTGACTTACATAGCTGTCATAAAATTTAAAGAAAATCATGTTGGTAAAAGCAGGTGAAAAAGCAGTGGCAATATTGAAAGAAATTTGTATTCATGGTGGTGTTTTCTATAAATTCAGTCGTATAATTTAAAGAAAATTGTATAGAAAGAATTGAGTGAAAAAAATCAGCTGCAAAATTTAAAGAAAATTGTGTTGGAAAAAGTAGGTGAAAAGATACCTCCACAGAATTTAAAGAAATGAGCCAAAAGATTTAAAGAAGTGAGCTGTATTGATAAAAGTGAGCCAAAAGATAGTTGCAATGTTTTTAGAAGTTAGTGGAAATAGAGCAGGGTGAAAATCAGTTCAAAATCTAATGAAAATCGCGTTGGTAGATAAAGGTAAAAAAAATTGGTTGCGAAATTTAAACAAAATCGTGTTGATAGAGACCGATGAGACATGAATTATGAAGTTTAAAGAAAATTGTGTTTGTAGAAGTGAATGAAAATCCGGTAACAAAATTTAAGGACAATTGTTTTGGTAGAAGAAGTGAAAATTTGCTGCAAAATACAAAAGCAAATTGTGCTTGTAGAAGTGGGTGAAAAATCAGGTGCAAAATTTTTAACAACTCATGTTAATAGAACCTGGTTAAAAATCAATTGCGAAATTTGAATAAACTCACGTTCGTAGAGGTGCGTGAAAAATAGCTTACAAAATATAAAGAGGACCATGTTCCATGTTTATAGAATTGGGTAGGAAGTCTATTTGCAAAATTTAAAGAAATTTGTACTGACAATAGTGAGTGAAAAATCAACTGCAAAATTTAAAGAAGATTTTGCTGATAGAACCAGGCCGAAAGTTATTTGTAGCTTTTTCAGAAGTTCTGGTTAATAATAGTGATTACAAAATCGGTTAAAAATTTAATGAAAATCGTGTTGACAGAAGCAGGTAAGACATTAATTACAAAATTAAAAAATATATATATATCGGGTCATAAAGAAGTGTGTCAAGTTTGGTTGCAGAGAATCTGATCGACAACAGTTAGAAAAAAAAAAAAAACGGTTTCAACATTTGATCCTAAACGATACAAAAAATCATGTAATAACAACAATAATACAATAGAACAAAGTATTACTGTTATATAGATTCAATTTCAATTAAAAGGTCAAATTTCAAATGTATACTTACAATTACTCTTGGATATACAAAAGGTGTAACTTTAACGTCATATTGCGCAGGAGATGGTAAGTCCACAATTCCTCGAGGAACCAATGAAAATTTCTTCTCTTCAGACGTCAAGAAAGGAGCAGCATTCTCTGAAATAAATTTATGAAATAAAATATAACTTTTAAGTATTGTACTGAATGGTCAAAGCGTCAGCTCCGATCGTTACAGAATACGGATGAAGGAGTCCAGAATAATTTTGTTTTTCACCGTTGGTCTGTGCTGAAAAGTGTCTCTGGTACTTTTTCGAATTGTCTTCTTCTGACTTAGGGTGAGGTTAGATTTACACTAGTTAACCTTATGGGTGGGTCAAGCGTAACATGTTTCTTGGCATGACTCTTTCCAATGAATTTCAAAGATAAGATATTACATATGAAATCCGCAATAATTACGTTCTGTGTTGAATTATAAATATTATATAATCACAAAGAGAATTGCAATTAATGTTTAAATTTCCTAGAGAGGAAATTTTAAAGACCAAATGGATGAAACATAAAAAGAAACGAATTTACAAGAAACTAAAGTGAAATATACACTAGCCACCTAGCAGACCTATAGTTCGGAACTGAAAATGTGGCTTTAGGAGTCTTGTACTTTCGTTGACTGTTACGAAATTACTTCATTCATCTTTTATGATTTATTTAATTGACTCAAACATAGATTCGTATTGTACAGTAATTCTTGTTTCTATTCTGAAATACTCTTTGATGTGATACAAGTATCCATGTTACATAATGTATAGGGCTACTACAATTAATCTCCGTGATCTCAATCGCATCTTTTTAAAACTATAAGGCATAGGGTATTGGAACACATAGTATAAAAAGAAAATTTCAACAAATAAGTACGAATGTTACAAATGCTGGATATCGTCGCTGCGCCTCGAAGAACCGCTATGCGACATTTTTGTCGAAAATGGGTTAAGTCATGCAAATAAACCAGAAAATTGTCGGGAACCGTCTCTTATAATGACATAAGTTAATATTCAATTGTTTCGCCATAATGAAAAATTATAGATTGAAATTAAAGGCTTCTGGTTCTCATCACGTACGCATTGATTAATGTATACAAATCCTCTATGTGCTTATAAAGGCGCAAAAGGTGCTACGTCAACACAAAAATAGTAATATAATACTGTTGAAGCAAGCTACAACAATGTTCAGTGCCTAATATACACATAACCAATTGTATTATATTTTTCAAGTGTTTCCGTGTATTTGACAAAATTTTTAGAGTTCGGAATGTTTTTTGCTTCTCCTGGAAAGTTGTGGTTTTAACACATAGCGGTTCTTCGAGGCGCAGCGAAGATATGTTCTCCTTTAGTCACTTGGCACGTTTTCACAAAGTGGTGTAACTCCATTCACACAAGGATCTTATAAAGTAGAGGATCTGCCTTTACAACAAAATCTTGAAGCCATACGTCACAGTTTCGCCACCCCTACTCTGCCCACTCCGCCCAATAGGATCCCAATGTTTTGAGCCAAGAATCATGGCGGAAACGAAAGTAGCCAATCAGACGATGGCAGAAACAAGAGTAGCCAATCAGACATGCCGATGTTCGGTTGTTTTTTGGTTTCATCGATTTAATAGGATGAAGATACATATGGGCAGATCCTCTATTTATAACATCCTTGATTCATACACATTTCAGCATATTCTGATCAATTCCTCAGATCAACATTATTAGCTGGCAAGGGAGTTTCCGCAGCACTTACCACAATGTCCGCCAGTATAGCACTTATTACTCTGCCTGCCTTTACACTCAATTTGCTGGAGATTCCGTCTCAGTTTCTGTTACGTACACCTCATAATGGTCAAACCAATGTACTTAGCTACATCCAAGTAGCGATTTCTTTCAAGATATTTGAAATGGCATTTGGAAAACTTTTCTTTTCATGTTGTATCAACCTTCTATGCCTTATACTTGTAAGTAAAAGCAGAGAGATCATTTGAAGTGGCCCTGTATAATACAGGATATTGCAAGATCTCATCTGGCAGATGTAATATTTTAAATATTTTTACCATTTCCACAATCAGCTTGATTGTTTTAAAGTGGCTTCACGAGATATGGAAGATGTGCCACATCAACGACAATCCGATCACCATCAATATGGGGTGCCCAGTAAAGTACAGAGTGCCCGTTGGCGTCTTTCACCCATTCCTACAAATAATTCCACGTACCTTTTAATTGGGTTTAAATATAGAGTTTTTGCAGGACATACCAAGTGCTGCATTTTTTTTTTTTTTTTTTTTTTTTTTTTTTTTTTTTTTTTAGTGTTGAGTGGTTATTTTGTATTATTTTTCATGTATCGTATACTACGTAATAATTCTTTTGAAAAAAGTAGGTTTTTAAGTAAGACAACTTTTTAAAAGAATGATAAGGACCTACATACGAATATAAATACATTTTATAGATGGAACAAAACATTCATCTAGAATAAATTTATACTTGTTTTAATCTTTACGTACACTCGTGTCCAAAATGATTGTCACATACCTGTAACTCGGTTCTTGTAACAATATAATTTGATAATGATTTTGCAGGTTACTTTTAATACAGATATGATGTGTATAATTGAGAAATGTATGTTTGTGGTAAATTTCATAGGAAAAGAATTATAAATACGAAAATTAGAACGAGTAAAATAAAATGTTGCTAAATGGACACGGGCGGATCCGTTATCAAATTATATTCCTACAACAACGTATTTATAGTCATGTGACAATAATTTTGGACATGAGTGTACGTACATAAACATATAATAATTTTTAATCCAAAATGTTTATTTTTAACGAACTTAAAAAGTTCGTTCCTGAATGATTCTCTATGTCTGTGTGTCTGTCTGTCTCCTGTTATTGCCAAATTTTTCAATTTTGAACCCTTTAATCGATAGAGCATCAAAAACTAAGTTAGAAAGTGATGGGATTCTTCACGTCACTCTTACCGTTCCCGAGATATTGGCCCAAAAATGTCCAATTTTGGGAGACTTAAGGAATCATATCTCGGAAACCATAAGATGATATACACGTTGATCGATACCTAAGAGAATGGTGAACATTTTGGTACCAAATAGTACCCAGTGGCCACTATCCAACTGGCCATTGGTTTGGGAAATGGCTACTTGGTCAGTGGCCACCAGTTAATATCGACACCTCTTAGATATTGGTCAACACCAATATGATCTCTCTATGACTTACGTTTCTCGAGATATTGGCCAAAAAATAGCTCCGATTTCGGGATTTAAGTAGCCACATCTCGGGAACCGTAAGCCATAGAGAGATCGTATTGGTGTTGATCAATACATAAGATGATGGTGAACATTTTGGTTCCAAATAGTAACCTGTGTCCACTGGCCAGTTGGTTATCGTTCCCCAGATATTGACCAAAAAGTTTTAATTTCGGGAGATTTAAGGAGCCATATCTCAGGAAGCCATATCTATCTCAAGAAACAGAAGAAGGTGCAGGTAGAAAGATTTACTTTTATATGTAGGAAAAATCAGAATTCTCCCTCCCACTCCACCTCCAAATTCTTTTTAAGCTCGTTCTGGCTAATGCTCTTGGAGCATTCTCTGCTAGTTTAATTTTTGTATTTTAATTTACGAGACCATTCAAGAATAAACAGGTTCTTTTGTACTATTAAAAATAATGTTTTGCAATATTGCGCCCTTGTGTTCGTAATATTTCTGTTAACTCATTGGATTATAGCGAAGGGTTCACTCTCTTTAACCCTGTAAAATTTACGAATTGGTGCCGACGTTTTTTGCCAAAGTTGCCATATATTTTCGTGCCATAATTCGAATTTCTTGACTTCCTCGAAAACTGCACATGCAAAGAGTCTTTCCTTATAAGATAGTAAATTTTGGGGGGGAACACATCAATGATTTTTTGGTTAAAAATTTCTTATACCTAAGGGTATAACAAATTTGCTAACCTAAGGTTATAACAATTTTTTAATCAAAAAATCAGCGACGTGCCCCCCAAAAATTTGTTTCCTACTATTTTTTGAAATTTACGGAAGAAAATAAAGAAAATACGTATCAATGATTTTGAAAAAAATACACATTTACATCTAAATAGTATTTACAATCTGTGAAACTTTCAAAACTTTTCGATCACCCTTAACAAAATTTAAAAATATTCAATTTTGAGCATGTATGTTACGATAATTCGGTAAGGGGAGGGGGTGGGGGGTAAAAAAATTTTTTAGGTACTTTTAGGTCAAGGGTAACCTTTTGGGTCAATAGCGACCCAATTTAGATCAAGGGCCGATTTCACTATCTTACTAGGAAAAACCCTTTACCCTCGAACATCTCGTTTTGATTATCTCGATATAATCTATACATTAACATATGTTACATCATTGAACAATGTTCTAGTTAAAGAATGCTTAAAGTCTAAAATCATGATTTTGAACTTTGTGTCTTATTAAGGTACTGTAAACCGTGATATTTTTGGTGTAATCATCAAAAGCTTGATTAGGATACACTTCAGTTTCAGTTTAATCTTAATAGTTGGTGTAATTATCATCAAATGGCCTATGGAACCTGGAGGTTCAATGCCACATTCACAAAAGCTCTCCACTGACTTCTATCCTTAGCCAACTGGATTCAGTTTCTACTTTGTATTCCTATTTCTGCGAGATTCATCTTAATATTGTCCTCCCATCTGCGCCTTGGCCTTCCTAATGGTCGTTTTCCGATTGGATTTCCAGTTAAAACTTTGAAAGCGCTCTTACTTTCTTCCATCCTAACTACATGACCTGCCCACCTGAGCCTCCTAGACTTGGCGACCCTAACAATGTTTGGTAAACCGTATAAATTATGTAGTTACTCGTTATGAAGTTTCCGCCATTCCTCATTCCCATTCCTCTTGGGTCCGAATATTTGTCTCAGGATCTTGTTCTCAAATATTTTCAGTCTATGTCCTTCCCTCAGAGTAAGCGACCATGTTTCGCAACCACACAGACATAATTATCGTTATATATATATATATATATATATATATATATATATATATATATATATAGATAGATAGATAGATAGATAGATATATATATATATATTTCAAGCATCGTCAACTTCTAAGTTTATTAAAAAAATTTTTTGTTGATTTTTCCGAAAACTACGCACTGGAATTTACACTCAACCATATCATTTTGTTCATATTAATGAGTTCTATCGATTGGTACTCTATATTTCACGTCTCGACATTTTTTACGTTGAAAGTAATGATATTGTGGAGTTATTCAAAGAAGTAATATATAACCTATTGTTATTCAAGGCTGAGAGGCTGGTGAATGTTAAAGTTACAAGTAGTATATGGATAAAGAGTATTTTATATTAATTTTGGGAAAAGACAAACAATAATCTACTACAAGTTAAGAGTGTATTTTAATATATATATATATATATATATATATATATATATATATATATATATATATATATATATATATATATATATATATATATATATACAGGTTGTTTGAAAAGTTCCCTGACTTTACTCTAAGAGAGCTGGACTACGGAACGACGTTACTTGGCCCTACAAGAAAAATTTTATATTTCAAAATTAGAGTTGTTCTTATCTAGGTTTATATGTTTGTGGTCAAGAAAAGTTTGTGTATTTGGGGACGTTTATATGTTTGTGGCCAATCCTATCGACAGTGAGTACTCGGGAACCATAGGCTCTAGGAAGATGCCGTTTTCACTGATCGATTACAAATTTTGTGTAGATTGTTCAGTTCTAATTGAATATTTAAAAAATGACCGTGATTTCTTTATTACATTGTTTAGGGGTACATTGGAAGTATTGAAATTTTAAAAAGTGAAGTATCATATCCTACGAATTATACATTACATTGCCACACATTTGTATCCAGAGTTAGTATATCTCTCAGGCGTTTGTTTCGTGGCCAAATGATAATGAAAAACGAAAGAAGAATAACTATTTTTCCAGTCTAAGATAAATCTTTATTGTTTGGAATGTTTTGCCCAATGAATACCATATATCACTGACATTATAGTTAATTGTGTGTTTCTAGTGTATTTGCTTTATTACCTAGTGCATGCAAGAAAAAAGAAAACATTGATCATACATGAATTAGAAACTCCAATTAGAACTACATTGAAATCTTCCAAACCGTGCAAGGTATTGAAAAATAATCGAAAAAAGTCTCCCTTTTATGATATCCCTTGCTGATTCTTTCACTTGTGTCTGTAAAGGGACATGCACAGATGTTGTGAGGAATGACAAGGAGATTCATGCTCATATGTGAATGATGCGCTGTGTAGAGGGCACAGATTCAGCTAGTAATTTAAATTTTATTTCATCTTCGAAAAACTGTTATGGAGTTAATAAGAGTTCTCATTAACATGTATGATTAAAAAACAAGCAAACAAAAGTAAAAAATTTCATAACATTGTATCATGAAACACGAACCACCTGTCACGTATTATGATGATGTAGATTTGTTTCTCTATTCTTGAATTATACTATTTTAAAGTTGAATGTTTGTTCAACCCAAAAGGGAATGGTTGTTTTCGAGAAGGCTGTAGTACAATAATATGATGTATTAATAAACATAAACAATGATTTATCGATGATTTATGTGGATATACATTTATCGACGCGAAAGCAAAGCATTGTTTACATCATAAACAATGCATAAGAATTTTGTTTAATATATAAACAAAACAACAACTTTATTGTGTCATACAATAATATGCGTAGAACATGATAAGCGGATTGTGTCACAAGGACTAATTGAGTAAACACAATGAAAATACTGTGTACTCAAAATATATTAAGAAAATATTTTACGATTATTTTTTTCATGATGCGATTTGTTTCGTAATTTTTTTTATATCATAATTTTACAATATTACCTTACAACGAAACTAAAATCTCCAAACATTCGCCTGTTTATTTCAAGGGTGGCTAATCTTGGTTTCTATCTGGTAAAAAAAATTCACAGATGCGCTTTCAAAACTGGGTGCTAGAGAGCACTTTGTGTCGTTCTTTGCGCCCAATTGTTTCCATTGCGTTTCGAAACCTTTAAACGATTCTTCTGAAAAAAGTCAGGAATTTTGAGTCAGGCTCGTATCCACGAGGAAGCTAGGGGAGCCGCCCCCCCCCCTAAATTTTCACTGCCTTCCCCTAAATTTTTTACGGTAAGCTTGCAAATGAACTATAATATGGTTTGGTCGGTCCCCCCTAACTTCCACCGGCCCCCCCTGCATTTTTTGGGATGGTACCGGCTTGTTTTGAGTTACGTCATTCTTGAAATAAACAGGTGATATATACCAACTGATAAGTTGATGTGTAGTTTTTGAGAAAATAAGTAAAAACGCGAGTTTCTTTTTGTACCCTTAAAATTGTTGTTTGTCCAATAATCTATTAAGATGTAACTGATACTACAGCACATTCTGATGCTTTTTCATCCTGAAGCTAGCCAAACGGCGCGGCAGTAAGAGTTACGGTTAGTGAGATGTTTATGGTCAAAATTATGATTTAACTGTTAACCTTTAATTTTTTTGCATATATAATGTTGTCAAAAAATGAAATATAATGTTGATTTAATCAACAATGACATAAAGATAAACAAATTGAAATACTTGAGGGTGTACGATAAGAAAAATTTTGGGGTAAAAGATATATATATATATATATATATATATATATATATATATATATATATATATATATATATATATATATATATATATATATATATATATATATATATATTACCCTTTAGCGCGCATCTTTGCATATATGCAAAGTTTACTTTGAAATTGTATTGCACCAAGTAGTTTCTAGTTCGGACATAGAAAAGGAGCTTTACACTTCAGCTAAGATGCCTTATCACTAACGAAGTTCTGAATTTCCCGCTAGATGTCATAGTAAGCCAGTTTTGGACTCTTGTGTTACTCGTTGCACGCGGAGTTACGCCATATTGTCATTTTTGAGCTTTCTTTGCTCGTTTAAGTGGACAGGTTTTGAACTGTTAATTTTTTCTATGTTAGACCGAAGTGTACTGAGTGCAAAAGTGCAAGTACGCTGACATTCATTGCGTTTTATTGGTTCTATCTGGTTTTAGTGGACTTTGCAGATGTCAACGCGCAACTTTGCATAGACCCTATATGCAAACACGATAAAGTATCCCATAGATTCCATAATGTTTACATTATATTTTAAAAAAAAATCCAGTGTTTACTACACCAAAACCACTCTAAATTAAAAAAGTCAGTCTGATTGAAAACATAGCGCGTTAAAGGGTTAAATCATATTTAGGGCTGAAACGGAAATCGATAGTCAATAGTTTGTTTAATGAATTTGACAAATGAAATGAAATATTTCAGGTTAACGTCTCACAATTATATCTTTTATACAAAGAGAGACGATGATTAAGACAAGTGAGTGATTGAATTGGTGGAATGAGAAAGTGGAAGGAAACCGGAGTACCCCAAGAAAACCCACGGACGTGATGTTGTGTACCACAAACTTACTTAACCGGGAATCGAACCAGGGGCCTCACACACCAGAGGTAACCATTCTACCATAGTGTGCCCTTTTTTTTAAAAAAAAAAAATGTCAAATCGAATCTAAACAATCTCTCTTACATGTTAACAGCAATTAACGAAATCTCTATTCATAGGTCTTCGTGGACTGCACCAACATAGAATTATTCCTTCTTATCATTGCCACTAATATAGCAAATAACAGATGGCAGTCCAAAAAAAATCCAATGTCAATCTAAACAACAATTTCCAATGTTTCCCATATTGTTCTCATGTGATAAGTTTTATATTACTAGCAACATTGTATGTTTCCTGTAAAGAAAAAACATCCAGGCTTTTCTGTCTCCTTAGAATGCGTAAATGTCAATAAGCGACATAAGCGACCATGTTTTGCAACCACACAGTACCACAAGGATGATAATCGTTTCATGCATTTTAAGTTTCAAATTCCTCAAAACAATTAGAGAAAGAACAAGACTTGTATTTTTAAATACTGCAGTACAAAAGTAAAGTTAGCGTGATAAGAAAGCTTAGTTAGATTGTTTTGTTGTGAAATATTTCTTTAACACTACACTAAATCTCTTTTCTATTAACAAATTGAAGATTTAATTAGAAGTTAGTTATAGAATATTTCCTTTTGAATTCTAGTGCTAAAAAAAAAAAAAAAAAAAAAAAAAAAGTTGTATTCCTGTTTCACGCAAAGAAGAAACTAGAAGCACATAATTAGCTGGCAGCGTCATCTTGTAGGACGTAAATTATATGAATCTCTTGTTTCGTTCATCGTGTATATTTATCTAGAAAGATTGTTAATTATTTTCCTTCAAGCGTTGATACCTAAAGATTTCTCAAACGGTATGTCCTCGTGGTGGTGACTGAAATAAAACTTAAAAAGCTAATTCTTCATCGTTTACATTTTATCTTTAACAGAAAATATAAACACGAACATAATCTTGACCCAGGGGTAAAAATGGTTTTGAAAAGGTAAGGTGACATATGACGTCACACCGTCCCCCGTGCCTATCTTTGTCCATTGTAATTTTCTTTTAGGAAGTGAAGAGACGCCATGGATATTTTTAGGTAGTGGGGTAATGATGTACCCCCGCGTTCCCCCTCACTTTTTTCCCTGGTTGAGCCGCCTTCTTTCTATAAGTTTGTTTATATAGAGAGTGGATTTTACACTGAAGATCAGTGCCTTTTAACCCAAAGCAAACAATGATAAGGAAATTGAAGAGGGGAGAGTAGGAGGAGAAGGAAACAAGCCATAACACGTGCACTCTGTCTGATGGTCATGTCTACGACATACGTATATATGTGTTCTCCGATTTCATAAAACCTTTTAGACAACATTTGGAAGAGAACAAAATAAGCCTTTTGCCTTGTACGCTTGAAAGCCAAACAGATGACGTCATGACCACCACCAACTTGACGAGTTCCTTCTTAAAACATGTGACCTGTTCGCATGCACGCACTACTGAACAGTAAAAAAAAATTCAGCAGTAATAGATGTTAATAAGCGTTTTAAAACAATACATACGTATAAATATATATATATATATATATATATATATATATATATATATATATATATATATCATAAATCCAGAAAAGGGTTAATTACTTTTGTGCTCGTTCATATGGGAAGTTCTCCTTAACTATCTCTACGCACTCTCACATGGAAAATTTTGAACAAAATTACAACAATACCTTCAATAACACGTTCTTTGACAACATCATAGCTGCCAGGTCCAACACTGATAGGAGTTCCACTGCAAACCTCGGGTCCTTTACGAGGAGCTCTACAATACATCGTAGAAGACTCAAGCAATTAAGAACTAGTTCAAACCTGAAAAAAAAAAGACACAAAGCACACTGAAGTTAATGTCTCATTTGGATCTTTCTTGCTATAGAGTCGTCAAATTAACATATTAAAAGAGATGTCTAAGCTCAGACAGTATGCCCACTGTAGGAAAACAATAGACTACCAAAATTGGCCTTAAGTCATAACTCGCTGCTTTGTCAAGCATTTACAAACCAACTCAAGTGGCAATGTAAATCCCTAAAAAAAGAAATAAAATTGCGATCGAGTCGAAATTTTTGGACAAGTGATTGCAAAATATTGGAAAAATAACGGCAAATTATTAAACAAATAATGGCAAATTTTTGCACAAATCACAGCAAATTCTTGGACAAATAATGGCAAGCTGTTAGACAAATGACGGCAGATTGTTGGACAAATGACGGCAAATTGTTGAACAAATGATGAGCAAGTAGTTGGACAAATGATAGCAAATTGTTGGATAAATGGACAAATAATGGCAAATTGTTGAACAAATAACGGCAAGTTGTTGGACAAATAACGGCAAATTGATCGACAAATGACGGCAATTTTTTGGACAAATGACAGCAAATTGTTAGCAACAAGTTATTGGGCAAATTATGGCAAATTGTGGAACAAATAACGGCAAGTTGTTGGAAAAATAACGGCAAATTGTTGGACAAATAATGGTAAATTGTTGAACAAATAACGGCAAGTTGTTGCACAAATAACGGCAAATTGTTGGACAAATGAGGGCAAATGTTTGGATAAAGGACAGCAAATTGTTAGTAACAAGTAATTGGTCAAATTATGGCAAATTGTGGAACAAATAACGCCAAGTTGTTGGACAAATATGGCAAATGGTGGACAAATACACGGTAAGTTATTGGACAAGAAACGGCAGATTGTTGGACAAATAACGGCAAATTGTTGGACAAATAATGGCAAGTTGTTGGACAAATAATGGCAAATTATTGGGCAAATGATGACAAATTGTTGGAAGTATGTTGCAGACATCGGTTACAGCCATCAGTTACAGTTACAGGTTCTTTCCCAGACGAGACAGCAAAGAAACACAGGTGTCTGCTCGCGTTGCCTTCTAGCCCGGAGTCAAATCATGTGGGAACCATTGATCCAACTTCTAGGATGGAGGTGCTTGATGGAGGTGCTTCCGAATGGTTTCTCTACTCACACTGAGTTGTAGTCCCAGTTCATCACATGTCTGGCCATTGTTCGCCTCAATTGCTGCCTCAAGATCTTCATTTTGTACATGTGTTGGTCTTCCGGCACGTGGTGCGTCATCGAGTATTTTATCACCATCTTTAAACTTGTTAAGTCATCGCTGCACTGTTCGCGTAGTCACGAACTCTCACCAAAGGCCTTGCATATCTTCCGCCCCGCTGCAATGGCATTTGACTCCAGTTTTAACTCGTGCAGCATACACGCCCTTATGACGCTCTGTGGATGTCCCATGTTCACTTTGTCCTTACGCAAATTCACGGTGTAACTGAACTGCTACAACCAGGTAGTATGTTGGATATACCCACTCCAACAACTGACCTTTGTACTCTGGGCACCAAAGTAAAGAACTTCTAACCCAAGGATGCCGATCCTGTAGTTGCCAGGGGGGCCCGGCCCCCCCAAAGCTCATGTGGGCCCCCGCATTGTATTTATGAATATAGAATATTTGGCATAATATGAATTCAATTTGTCTTAAAACCCTTATATATCCCTTCTGCAACCAAACACACATCTGAATGGGCCCCCCAAAGTTCCAGAGAAATCGGCGCCCTTGCTCTAACCTAGTAGGCATTTTCGAGGAAAAGTTGGCATACAGCATTTTCGCAAAGATGAATGCCTACATAATACAGATCCACCGTATGCCACCGAGTTTAGGTCTCCGATGTTTTGTAATATTCATCAGGAAAAATGTAAGCACTGCGTAATCTTTTGTGTATCGAGATTGAGAGGTACATTACAGAATTATATATGGGTCGATAGATGGCAGGAGACTTACCGCCTTATGCAGAGTCCTTTTGACATATGATTAGCATCATACTAAAGCACTGACTACTGCAGGAAATATATGTTATTCAAACTCGTTAGTAACAAACTAATAATTTGTTATCACGACTCTGCAGAAGGTCGTTGGAATTTAAGTTTACTGGAACTAACATTAGGGTCTACTCACAAGAATATTTTATTAACAATAAGTTCGGAATATGTTACAAGATACTATCCCAGAGCTCTGCTTAGCATTGCTCTGAAGCGCCACTAGAGCATAGTGACGATTTTTGTTACTATGCTGTAACATGGAGACCGAGACCGCTGATAAAGTACCACCATCTAAACCAGTTGTTTACTCTTTTCTACTCACCAATTACGACGCGAAGTATATAACGACTCACCAAGGGTAGTCGTCAACCTGGTTCGGCGAAGTAAGATATACAAATATTGAGTGGTAGTATTTGTTTGCATGTAAAAATTATCTTTAATAATTATATACCATTATTCTCACCTTTTCTATTAGAATGATAACGTCGATGAACGTTGCTAAAATGGTTTATTAGCTGATATACTTTATAATATATTTTCCTTCAAACTGTCAAGCACACAAACTTGCTGACGAGGTATCCATAAACATGTACATAGCAACAACTATCCCATAATAATAATTTTTTCATATCTTAAAAACATTCTTCTTTTGTGATTATTAAATTAACATTCTATCAAGTATAGTACACATGTATGAGCACTTTCTGCCCACGGTACAGGTAATTATTACTCTATCCAAAGTATTTCGTTATATAAAAATGTCGCCCGACGATGGGACTGAATATAAAAGTCATAAGCGAGTTTGGCTTTTATCTTCAAGAACCACTGGTCCGTTTACAATAGTGTTCTTAACTTACATATGTTCTTTATATTTTGATCACACCTCGTATATATCTTCATTACATTTCATATATATATATAGATACATTTATAACAAATCTTATGCTTCATCAATACTTATCTTTTATTATATTAATTATATTTATTTCATTATTATCAAAACATCGTGGCTTATTAATATAATTAACGAGGGTGAAACACAAATTACTATGATTAATAGTTTTGATCATTATTAAAACAGTGATGTTACAAATAATGTTTAATCTTTCAGGGCGCATTAAATAACAAATAAGTTAGATGTTGCATTTTAATGTATACATCGTAGCACTAAGATGTCATAGTAAAGAAGAATCTTGTTCGGATAATATATAGGATAGCTCATAAAAACAGTCGTCGAATAATTAGTTTTATAGAATAGATCTTCTTCTTAACATAATCTTTGACAGTTAAGTTTTCAACACGAATCAATCTAATATAAATAACCTTTGCTTTTAATCATTTATGAATCGAATTATAATTCTTACATATATTAAAAACATTTGAGAATTATCATTGATTAATGAGAATTAAAGAAAATTAAATTGAATAAAAATAAAATAAATGTTCATGAAAATCTATAGCTGATATAAATTTAACCTAATTTCATTAACGGTAATCAGGTTACGTTCGTACTTGTATACGATTCTAATAAAGTACATTGTACTGCACAATCATGATTAGGTTCCGTACTATTTTGTACATGTATTGCGTCGTGATTCTGATTTTGATACAAAGTGCCATCTCTTGATCTCCAATTACGTCTATCCACGTAGTTCGTTGTATTCCTGGAATTTCGCCATACATTTCGTCTATTTTTAAACCTATTTTGATTATCTGGTCTAACATATGGATTGCTACGATTAATTAGGTTAGGCGGATTTCCTACATAAATTTGCCTATTTTGCTCATTTTGATTGCTAGCATTTATTCGGCTTAGGTTATGTTTCGTATTATTCACACTTCGGATATTTAAATTTCGAACAGGCACTAAATGATCTGAATTATTCTTATTTTTACCCATTCCTGCTTGTTGATTCATGGCATGGTATTGAGTTTCATAGCATTGGACAAGCATTAATAAATGGTTGAAACTCATACACTGTGTGGAAAATAAGATCTGTTGTAACTTAAATGGAAGCAAATTTCGAATCGATGCTATTATTCTCGATTCCGATTGCAATGGATTAACGACCTTTAATTCGTTGTAGGTATTTACAACAAACTCTACAACAAATTTGTGCAATCGAGGATTGAAGTGTTGATTTCTAATGGTAGCATCTCTATTCGCAAGCAAAAAGTCATTTTCATAATTGGCGATCAGTGCCGCTTTGAATTCTTCATATGTACTGATGTGATCACGTACTGCTTTAAACCATAATGAACAAGGTGGGAGTAATACATGAGGGATTAATTTCATATACTGTGATCTATCTATACACATTATATTGCATTCGTCCTGGAATTTCTCTAAGAAAGAAGTAGCATTCTCGTTACACTTACCACTGAATTTGCTCATAGCTCGAATTTCACTCATCTTGACACTTAATTTTACCTTCCTTTTATCATTCCGTGTACTTATTGGGTGATAGTTCCTATCCGTGACGTTATGTGTCATTACACCATCTATGTTTCGCCCTTCTGTACTCTTCGGATGTATTTCTTTCAATATAATATCCTCATCAGACACCGGCGAAGGCGAGTTCATCTCTGGTGAGTGGGGAAACTCCATGCGATCACTACACATGTTATTACGGTATGTGTTGTCCTTAACCTGTAGCATTCTAATTTCTTCCTGTAACGTAGCTATCGACTGCGTATTTGCTCGTATGTTGTTAGCATTATTGATGACCTGGATCTTTTGTTGTTGAACAGAAGATTCGGTTACTTCTAAATCCTTTTTTATATCGCTGATTTCTTGGCTCAGGTGGTTGTGATTACCCTGGCATTCCTCCGATATTCCTTTCAACTTTTCCTCGAACTGCGAGGTGATATCGCTCATCGTCTGGATAATTAATTGTTTCGTTTCATCCGATTTCTGTTCCATTCGTCTGCTTAATTCCTCGTATTGCTTGTTGGATTTTTCGGAGTTCTGTTCTATCTTCTGTTCTATTGTCTGCTTCAATTCTTCGTATTGCTTATTGGATTTTTCGGAATTCTGTTCCATGGTCTGCTTTATCTCGGTAGACATCTGAATCAATTGTCGCTGTAAGGCTAACAAGATTCGATCTTCTGATGATGGCATTCCTGGTGCTACACTATGTTCACCATTGTCACTATTATTGGATTCCTTTTCCATTGCTTCAACGTTTATTTTTCTTCTAATTATTCTACCACTTCTTAATATTGTAAAATTTGTATTCATTAGCCGTATTACACAAGTAAATTCACCCTTACTTTGCTTCGGGGTAAGAATTTATGAAAAGTCCCGGGTGAGGTAAACCAAAATTTTTAACTATTCCCGGTATGAAGGCACCAAAATTTTTATAACGACTCACCAAGGGTAGTCGTCAACCTGGTTCGGCGAAGTAAGATATACAAATATTGAGTGGTAGTATTTGTTTGCATGTAAAAATTATCTTTAATAATTATATACCATTATTCTCACCTTTTCTATTAGAATGATAACGTCGATGAACGTTGCTAAAATGGTTTATTAGCTGATATACTTTATAATATATTTTCCTTCAAACTGTCAAGCACACAAACTTGCTGACGAGGTATCCATAAACATGTACATAGCAACAACTATCCCATAATAATAATTTTTTCATATCTTAAAAACATTCTTCTTTTGTTATTATTAAATTAACATTCTATCAAGTATAGTACACATGTATGAGCACTTTCTGCCCACGGTACAGGTAATTATTACTCTATCCAAAGTATTTCGTTATAAGTACCATGATCTCAAGCAAATCTACCTACGTCTGCTCAAGTATGTTCCACGCTCAGACGTTAAACAGCTAATACCTACCAAGAATGGTATTATTATTCGTTGGACCGATCCAAACATGGCATCTACACTTCGAAACACCTACTCTTTCGAGATCTTCGGCGCCTCTGCTAACATTCAGAAGCTTACGTCGAATCAGACAAAGCAGCCTCCACCTCCTCGCAAGTCTCCAGCTCTGTCTGTCGTTATCCGAGGAGTCGATCCACAATATACAGATGCCGAGATCGCTGACGAACTAAAACTTGATGGCCATTCAATCATTAAATGCATTCGCATTAAGAACACATCCGGATCAACTTACATGGTCCGTGTTCTCACTAATAGTCAAGAGACGGTGGACGACCTCCTTAATAATGGTGCATTCATTTTCTTAAAACGACATCGAGTGGAACCTTCTCGCTCACCTCCCCCCCTTCCTGTCCGTTGTGAGCGCTGCCAGGCCTATAATTCGCACCATACTAACGATTGCAGGTACCCTTTCAAATGCGGTTATTGTGCTGGCCCACATTCAACTAAGTCTTGCACTAATCTACAGAATGCACCTCAATGTTCAACCTGCCCAGATCAGCATCCCACGTACAGTTACAAATGTAAGGCTAAACCCGCGGCAGACTTACTCAAACCTGAACTCACTGTTCCCATCCGGATACATAATACAGATTCTACCACACCGCCTCCCAGCTCGGCCCACCAACCGATTACCATCGATCAATTTCTTTCATTTCTTACAGTCACCTTACAGAATATTCATCCTTTCCTCCGTCAGCACATTCTTCAACAAGTCCAACTCGCCGCTAAAACCATCCTGCATGTTCATTTCACTGGCACCTATTCCAACAACTATGCACACTTTTGTTCTACTATTCATGAATCTGCAGTGTAATCTCTTTCACCATCTATCATCATTTCTCTTCACTATGGCCGTTCACTTTTTATTTCTGAACATTCGCTCCCTCCATAAACATAAGCCTTTGTTCGAACAGCTGCTCCTTGAGGAACACATCCATTGTTTTATGCTTAATGAGACATTTCTCACGCCGAAAATCTCCTGTAAAGTTCTATCGTATCATCTTCTTCGCCATGATAACGCCGTCCCAGCTCGCCGTGCCAATGGCGGTGTGGCTATTGGTTTCCCCCCAGCTATTTCTCATCGCTTACATACTACTGGTGACCGAACGCTGCCTGAACATCTCATCTCCACTTTATATTTCAAACAATGCTACATCACTGTTGCCACCATCTATATCCGACCCGGCCAACCTATTCCTCTAAGTTTTTTTCAATATATCTCAGAGCACTTTCGCAGTTACATTATCATGGCCGACATTAACTACCACAGCCGTTCCGATCACCAAAAGCTCACTTTTCTCCATTATATTCAGACTCATACGACAGGATTCTTTCACAATCTCCCTAAACCAACACGACCCTCCTCCAATACAACCCCAGATATTGTCATAACTTCACCCAATCTTCTTAATAAGCTTACCTTGTCTGTACTTGATCCTTTGGGGAGCGATCATGTCCATGTCAAACTTACTATTCAAATTAAAGGACCTCCTCAATTACCTCAACCAGCTCCTCCCCGCTCAGTAGCACGTTTCGATCGTGCAAATTGGCCAAAATACAGAGGATTTCTTTCCAATATGCTTGAAACTGTACCAGCTCCTACCACAGAAACAGAACTCTATGCTACCCTGCATACCATTACTGACAGTATACACCAGGCATCCTCTCAATTTATTCCTCAGGCCCCAATTACTTCTTACAGGCCTAAGCTGCCGCCACAATATCTCCCCTTAGTACGCCGCTCCCGCCAGCTCTACCGAGATTTCACTCACACAGGCAATCTGGAATCGCTTCGGCAACATCGCCAATACCAAAGGGCAGTCCATAATTACATCATTGCATACAAGACCAGAAACTGGATAAAAGCTTGCAATAATCTCTCCGATACTGCACACCCCACACAATACTGGAAAAGATTTCATCAGCTCACCGGCAAAACCACCCGCACACCTTACCCACTAATTGTTAACGATACGCCCTTACTCACTGACGAAGAAAAAGCCAATGCTTTTGCTAACCAACTCCAAGACGTCTTCACGCTCCTTGGACCTACTCTCTCACTCCGTACTCATCCTACAGCTCGACTAAATCTTGACTCGCCCTCACTTCAACCAAATGTTCAACATGCTCTGCCAGATGATTCGCCGTTGACAGTTCCTATCACAGTCACAGAAATTACCACTACCATTGCTCGTAAACGTAATACAGCTCCTGGACTAGACTCAATTACATATCGTCATATCAAAGAGGGACCGTACATTCTCCACTATCTTTTATCTCTTATTTTCACATTCATTCTTCGCAGTGGGTTTATCCCCAATGATTGGAAAACATCCAAAACTTTAATGTTCTTGAAACCGAACAAACCAGCTCCATCTGTATCCTCATATCGCCCTATTCAACTTACCCTTGTTTTCAGTAAGATACTTGAACGAATTCTAGTCTCACACCTCCATACACATCTCGCCGATCACAACCTCATTCCCATACATCAAGCAGGATTCCGACCTAATTACAGCATTAATGATCAACTGCTACGCCTTACCACATTCATCACTGCTCAGTTTAACCAATCCAAGCCTTCCTGTCTCGTCCTTTTCGATTTAGAAAAGGCTTTTGATAAAGTCTGGCATCTAGGCCTTCTATATAAACTATTTTCCTTCAGACTTCCATTCTGTTATATTCGCTTCGTCTACCATTTTCCCTCTAGCCGTCTCACTTATGTTTCCATTAATGATACTCTCTCTCACCCTGTGTTTATCCACTCTGGTGTTCCCCAAGGCTCTGCCCTCTCGCCCCTGCTTTACTTATTGTATGTTGCAGACTTTCCGGTCCTTCCTCCACAAGTCAGTATATTTCAATATGCAGACGATACGGCTTTCTTGGCGATAGGTAATACTATTCAACATATTAACCGCATCCTTCAAGCGGCCATCAATGATTTCCTTCAGTGGTGTGAAACGTGGCGCCTCAAACTTAATGCAAGCAAGACCCAAGCAATAGTCTTTCTGCCACCAGGCAAACGCAGTCGTGTCCATCGAAATCCATCAAACCTCCAAGTCACGATTAACGGTACACCGCTTGCCGCTAGTTCCACGGTAACGTATCTTGGTATTACTTTTGACTCTCATCTCAGATGGTCTGCTCACCTCAAAGGTATTATTCTCAAAGCTACTAACCGCTTGAACCTACTCCGTCGCCTCACTGGGACAACCTGGGGTTTGAAATCTCACATTCTTCTAAACACGTACAAAGCTTTTCTACGACCCGTTTTAACTTATGGTTTTACAGCTTGGCTCTCCGCACCTGATTCATTTTACCGCCGCCTCCAGATTCTTGAGCGCCACGCCCTACGCCTTGCGTTTCGCATTAAATTACCAAGCCCCACCAGAGACTTATACGAGAGAACGCCTTTTCGGCACATACTCTATCATCTCGAAGATCTCCGGCTCAGGTACGTTACGAAGCGATTCCAGAACCACCATTCACTACTTCTTGATGCAATGCATCACGAAGCCACTCTTCGTAAACCCTCTGTTACTCTCCGACTTTCTCCACTCTCCCTGCTATTTACTCTGTATCATCATGTTCTTCCGCCCAATAGTCCAGATTTACTCCTTCTAGAAGACTTTCTCGTTGCTACTCCACCCCCATACATCACTCCATCATATGTTGCACTATGATCCCCCAATACTAATAGGGCTCCCCCTCGTCTTCATTGCGTCCAGAGTAGCCCCTGGACAGAAGATAACCTACATTCGTCTTTCTAATCCTCTTTATGTTGTGTTGTGTTGTCAAGTGCACCTCATGGATTCATCCTGCTTCACTGCTTTAATATCACTAACATAATAAAGAATTGACAGCCAGTATTCCTATCCTTTCCTGATGATTATGGTTAATGGCCATAATGACCTGTACTTAAATGCACTTAATTATAATAAAGATTATATAAAACCTCCTTGCCCCTCGACAATACACCCAATCCAAAAGTGAATAGTAACTTCACATCCCAAATAAAGGGCGTAACCCTTTGGGTGGGTGCTAGCTACGGCTAGCAAAAAAATATATATATGTTACAAAACTAGAAATTTTAATAAAATGAACTTTTGTAATTCTCATTTTGTTAAAGTTGTTCATGTCTAATTAAGATAAATATCAAGTCTTGCAGAGTAGTGTATTGAACTTCCATGCTTATAATCTTGGTTTAACGTTGTCATTGTTTACCAATGTCAGCGTTGCCTTTATTTCCGGACACTAAATCACCTCAAAAATATGTTGTAACGACGAAAGACATAGGTACACTCATGTCCGAAATCATTGTCGCAATATCTATCACTGTCTTCTGGTAAGAATATAATTCGATAATGATTTCGCAGGGTACTTTTAATACTGATACTATGTGTATAATCAGAAAATGTATATTTGTGGAAAATTTCATAGGAAAAGAATTATAAATACGAAAATTAGAATGAGTAAAACTAAATGTTGCTAAATGGACAAGAAAGTTGTATTTTCGTTTTATTGTTCTTATTTACTGCTCTTTTGACATGAAATTTTCCACATACATGTCTTTGCCAATTATACACATACTAACATTATAAGAAATACCGGGCGAATTCGTTATCAAATTATATTCCTACAACAACATATTTATAGATATGAGACAATAATTTTGGACATGAGTGTACATATTTTTTGTTATTAAAATGACATTATGTCTTTCATCATTAGAACGTATTTGTGAGATGATTTAGTTTATATGATTTAGTTTATGGAAAATGAAGTCAACGCTATCCTTAGTCTCCAGTTCTTTTATTCATAGATGCTGGTGTCATTACAGTAGTTTCGGATTTTGTTGTGTTTTCTGAATTAACAACATTATTCAGATTTCAACATGGAAGCTGTTTGCAGCCTCAAAACGAATGAGAACTTATCTGTCAAGAAAGAAGAATTGAAAGATTAATATATGGCACTGAACGAGGTCTAGAGACGTTAAGTCAAGCTTACGAGAGACGAAATAAACTGCTTGACACGGACAATAGATCTACAATCAATTGTATCCAAACAGTGGCATCGTATCATCAGGAGTCAATGTACTGTATGACATAAGTCATTGTTTTCATCCTTCACAAGCAAAACTGATTCAACCAAGGGCGCCCATATTGTGGTTTCCAGGGGGGGCAAGTATACGCGACATTTCAAATATAGGTTCAAATTTTGCTGTAACTAATGTAAAAATTCAATTGGGTTTTCGATATTCCGAAGTACGATTTCCTCTAGGGGGCGAGCGCCCCCTTGCCCCCCTGATGGGCGCCCTTGGATTCAACTACTACTAAAAGAACTAACAGCTCAGGATCCGAAAGTTGTATATCACTCAAAAGCTTAGAAACTTATCATCTCACTCAATTGAGAGCTTTGTACGAGTATCTTCAGCTGAAACTGGTGTTGCTATGGAATCGTTAATCAGGGAAACCAGAGAATCTGGAAGCAAGGGGCACGTTATTCAACTAATTGAATTCTGGAATAGATATTGTGACTTACGAGTAAAAGCAGATGCTAAGGTACCATCATCATATAAGAGCAGAAGAACTCTAATCAAGTAAAAGCTTCGAATCTATGTACAGGATTGTTATGAATTCGTCGCAGTGCCAAACCGAGATGTATTGCTTGTTCCTAGGAAATTTGGACATGTGCCCACTTCAGATGTCATTTCAGAGGAGGAAAGGAGGAGAAAGATCGACAAGATCGGTCGAAGCCTTTGTGAAGCACAAGCTTCTGGCAACTGAAGAAAGAACGATAAATTTTAGGGTCAAGCTACCTGAAAACAAATATCTGACCTGTGCATCTCTGTATGAAGTGAAACAGTCAGATGCAAAAAACGGAAGCTATAAACAGTGAAAGCTGATAGGATAATTCTGCAGGACTCATCGTTGCACATGAAGCAGGACGTCCAATCAACCTTAACAACATTATGGAGCATGAACTGTTAATTGTTCCTCTATCTCTGGCACAGAGAGCTTTGCTCAGGCTCAAAAAATTGTTCTTGCTGGAATATTGACTGATCGTATTCCTTGTCCCAACAAACTGGACGCCAAAGACTTTAACGGCGAATTACAGCTATTCATTGATGGACAGGCCAATAGCAATTGGCAAGCCACAGGCAGCACACACTTTCAAAGACCTTGCAGATACTTTTGTTCTAAATGTTTTCCAAAGAGGGGAGCACCAGCGCATTGGTTCCACTTTTGTTCGGTACTACCACCACTCAATCAAAAGTGGCATGTGAAAACGGCGTGGAAAAGGTTTTGTGGAAATCAGGAAACCAATAGATATCAGGGATATGCCTTTTCCTGCAAAGTGGGAGAACGTCACGGTATTATTGACGATAACAGCAAAGCAGATCTCGCCAAATTTGTCTCATACCAGCTGCTTCTGCAACCACCATCAGGCCCGTATCCGGGGGGTCTAGAGGGGGCTAAAATTTTCCTGTCCCCCCTAAAATTTTCACGGTAGGCTTGCAAATGAACTATAATATGGTTGGATCGGGCCCCCCCTAACTTCAGCCGGACCCCCCTACATCTTTGGGCTAGCTACCGGCCTGAGCACCATCCAACAAGAAGAGTTGCTGGAGGAGGCTTCAATGGTGAGGAAAGGGTCGAAGCTTCTGATGCAACCCTTGATACTAATGACTTGCACGCTAAACACGAGAAAACTGACACCAGGATTATTTTACACTGCGTTAAAACCAGAGCAAGAAGCATTGTCTCGACAAGAGATACTGATATCTCAGTCCTTCTGCATACTTACTTCCACATTATGTAAGGTCAGAAACTGTGGATGAAAGCAGAGACGGCAATGGGCAGAAAGTACATTCCAGTTTGCACCATTGTCGGAAAGCTGCAGATGGAATCACAAATAATCTATCTTCTTCCAACTTCTCATGCTATCATTGAATGTGACTTAACTTCGTACATTACTGGACATATGAAAAGGACGTGCTGGGATGCGTTTGCACAGTATAACCATCTGCTGAAAGGATTAGGAGCTGATACAGTCCTTAGCGACTACATCATTAGGAATGCTGAAATATTCTTCTAGCAAAGCGCGCTGAATGCTGACAACATCAATAAAGTCCCGTCTAGTATGTTCGTCAAGGGTATTATAATAGAGAAACTGCCACCAACTAGAGATTCCCCTTGCTTTCACATACAGCGTTCTCATTACCAGACATTAGTGTGGAGACAAGACCGTTTGCAGCACCCAGTTCTGCCTTCTCATTAAACAATGGAATGGAAAATGGAGAATAATGAACTTGTCCCTCATTTATTAACATTGACGCCAATTCTAGACGCTTGTAAGGAGTTAATTACCTGTACCTGTACCACTGAATACAAGACAGTTCGGTAAAACTGTAAACCAAACCCATGCAAACTGTTTTGCAAAGGAAGTTGAGTGACACTTGTATGAAGCAGTAACTGAAATTTGATTGGAGTTTCAAAGTTCGAGCTCATATAAAATCAACAGTTTAGTACAATGCATCGTGTATGTACTTCATGTATGTGCGTTATCATTACGAAATACCAAATACCTTACAAACGGATGCAGTGTCATTTCAAGAAAATAATTTTGAACGGTAAGAAATACATCGCAAAATATAATTTTGTGATAGGTTTGTAACACTGACAACTGGGTACTTGAAGGTTTTGAGCCCAGCAATCGCTTTCCTGGAGCATCAAAATAATATTCATGTCAACTTTAATAGAAATTTTGTTGAGCAGTGCACAAACTTTTGTCGAACAAACACATATTTTGAGTTCTGTATGTTACAAAACAATACTGTCGACTGCCATTTTGTTTTTAGTGAATTTCTTAGAAACAATGAATGTTACAGCGTGGCATATGGCAGATATGAATCCAGCAACAACAAATCATACAGAAATAGCACTTGAAGTGTTTCTCCTCACAAATGCCTACCTAACTTTATTCTTGAAAATTTCTCCACATACGCACATGAGTATTACATTATCTCCATTCGCATTCAACTTACGTTGTGAGGGCCGATTGAAAAGAGACTTTCACAAAAAGCGACAGAACTTTCTTGGTTACCTTTATACATGCCTAGGACCTAGTAGAGAGGGACACGATCCCAGCGCGTGAGGCTCCTCCTCCTTTGCCCCCTCTAACATCAACTGCTCCAAATAGCGTAGACAGCATAACTGTGGGACGTAAAACTGAAACATTTCATTTCATTTTGGAAATAGTGTAGATTCGAAAAGTAAAGCATTGAGGGAACGAACTGGAAGTGCCCCGGATTCTGTGAAAAAATCAAGTTATCTTATTACTCCACTGGAGTGAAGAATTCAAGAAGGGTAAATTACAGGTGTGATACCCGCCCAAAATGGTGAGTGTCTTGTGCAATCACTGAATAGTATTTTATGTATTTTATTATTTGTTTAATTGTGGAAGAACAGAGGAATTAAACATGACAGTTGCTCCACGAGTGCCTATAGTTCAAATTGTCTCCAATAGATGGTACCCAAACCTAATAGAAAGCAACTACACAGTTGTGTCCCTGACATCTATTGAGTGGAAAGAGAACTACCGATTCTGCGTATTGAAGAAGCGGCTAATCAATTGGAGTAAATACGTACGCCATGCGAAATTCATACGCTATGTCGCATGAAATTCGAGTTCTCTTTTATGAATATTACTCTAAGACGTGTACTTTAGGTTGAAGATTGAATGAACAGGCCTGTTATCCTCAGGGCCGGCGCTAGCAGTTTTGCCGCCCTGGGCGGTACTTTCACATGCCACCCCTTTAATCCTCAAACCTTATTTTGACAGAAGACGTTCAAGTGTCACGAAAAAGTAAGATGCCCCATTTAAAAGCTGTATGAAATGGAAAATAAAACAAAAAAATGAACAACCTCTCTCGAATGCTTACGTAATATTTAAACGACTCCATATATGACACAATATTCAGTATGCTCGATTTTGTTGTATGTCGGTGATATATAGTAGCGCATACAGAAAATAAAATTTTAAAAAATATATGCTTTAATAACGACTAAGAATTTTAATTTTTAAGCTTATTTTAGCTATATCAAAAAGTATTTCCAATACAGTATGAAGCATAAAGATAATGTAGTGAATCAGATATTACGGCAAAATTAAGTGATTAGCCTAAGTCTTATAAAGATACATAAATTTAACATATCTTAATTGAAAGAAACTTTTCTTGCTTTGATATCCTAGTTAGATATTCTAGTTCAAGCGTGTTCTTGACCTGGAACACTGTAGATAGTTTTATATAACTTCTTTCCCCAGTTGTCACTGTTACCCAGCGGCGCAAATCTGTCTTCAACATTAGGGGGGGGAGGGGGACGGGTAAGACCGTTCCCATATATATATATATATATATATATATATATATATATATATATATATATATATATATATATATTTGCGATGTCCAAAATATTAATCAAGTTGAAAAAGAATGTTGTGAAGGATCAAAGTTGTCTTCAACGTTGGGAGATGGGCAGATTTGAATCTTATTCTGGGGGAGGGGACATCGATTTCATCTCACGTTCCTGTGTGACAATCGGACGAAAATCATCAAATTTCCACCTCTGGTGCTTGGGGTCCCGGGTTCGAACCCAGCCCCCGCCAAATGAACTTTGTGGTGGACAAACACCGTGTGCGTGGGTTTCCTCAGTGTCCTCCCGTTTCCTCCCACTTTCTTCATTCCCCCATTTCATTCATTATTCATCATCACTGTCTCCTTTAGCCTAACCGGCATAACCGTGGGACGTAAAACTCAAAGATTTCATTTCATTTCATTTTCATCAAATTTCTCCCCAAAATACATTTCAAATCGGATTATTTGGGGTGGATAGTACCCCTCAGTTCCCAGATTGGAAGGGACATGTCCCCTTCATCCCCTTGGGATTTGCGCCAGTGCTGTTACCTGTAAGGTTAACAAAATCCTAAGTGCAACACTGACATTGGGAACAAAGTCATGCTCCTCAATTAATTTTAAAGTTTCTTTTGGTGAACTTTTAGGCTTAATTATAGCGGATAATATGGGGTTAGTATGTTTCGATTCTTCGTGTGTTAAAATGCTGGCAAGTTTAGCACACTTTTCAGACAAAAGTTCAGGTAGTGTATCTTTAAGATTATTTATATCGTAAAGAAAATCGAAATACTCGCTGTGATGTTTAAGTTGCTCAAACCTTTCTCTTAAAGCAAACATAATCACGTCTAGAACTTCGTAATAAAATTCGATATTGTATCTTTTTTGTGGTGCCTTGTACTGAAACTGTCTCGTCTTATGACTTCGAGCTTGTACTGTATTAGTTATCCGTAGATCGTCCATATCTAGGAATGCGCACGAGACGAGTCGGGACAGGATTTTCGTAACAAAATTCGAGTCGAAACACGGCTCTTCCAATAGAAAAAATATACATTTTTCGAGTCGATACATCACTTTTACAGCACATTTTCGAGAAGAGATAGCCACAAATCTTGTCTCGTTCGCATCCCTATCCATATCTAATACTGATGGCAACTCATCGCATCAACTAAGTAAGATAGAAACTTTACATCATTTCTACTGCTCTCAAAGTACTTAGATATATTTTAAAGAAACCCGACTGCATCCAACACATGAGAATCAATGCTTTGGAGACTTTTGCCTACTATGTTTATGTGGAGTAAAAAGTTATACCAGATAACGAGTGAGCAAAGGAAAGTAAAGTCACGCAGCTGGTTTGCTATACACAAAGCATCGTGGCCGATCATTCCAGTCGTTCTTTCAGAAAAAAATGTTCCGGGGGGTCACACTTAGTAGTCCGGGGGTGCACTACTAGTACTATTTTATTTATTATTATATTATAGACGTATAGGGATGCGCACGAGACAAGATTTGTGACTGTCATGAAAATTTGCTGTAAAAGTGATGTCTCGACTCGAAAAATGTATATTTCTCTATTGGAAGAGCCGTGTCTCGACTCGAATTTTGTTAGAAAAATCCTGTCTCGACTCGTCTCGTGCGCATCCCTATAGACGTATTATTTTGGTCTCTTCCGAGGGGCACTCGCAGATCTCCGGTTGGGGCACTGCCTCCCAAAATCATGTCTGAAAGAAACACTGATTCTATTTGTTCTATTATCGTTACTTATTTGAAGTAAGACATCATAAACCTGGCTTATTTTATATCTAAGTGAAGCCAGAGCATCAATTCGACTCTCCCTCCTTGTAGTGATTAATGGTTTTAAAGTGAGACTGCTAATGTGTTCCTTTCTGAATTATACTATAATATTTTGCAACTCTCAACAAAGACAGTATTTTACTTTTAATTTGTTCATTAAGAATTTGAATAATTTCATGATGGACATCTTTTCCTAACTAATGGTGGTATTTAATTGTCCTCTTATGCAGGCCTGTAGCCAGCCCAAAAATGTAGGGGGGGCCCGGCTGAAGTTAGGGGGGCCTGATGCAACCATATTATAGTTCATTTGCCAGTCTTCCGTGAAAATTTTAGGGGGCAGCCAAAATTTAGAGGAGGTTCGGCCCCCCTAGACCCCCTGGATACGGGCCTGCTCCCATAGTTTTTTTCATGTGTTCGGACATGACGCTGTCAAACTTTGCAAAGAGTTCTACCAGTTTCAGAAAATTACCCATTATTACTCTTATAAAGTTTATCAGATGTTCCACGTAACGGTAGACATTATTCACCTGAAAACTGTATTATTGCAACTAGTCGTTCTATTATGTTCTTCTAATGTTGTGCTTTGGTACTTAACATTTTCTGGTGTTCTGCGTCAATTGTAAGACCACTCTTTAGTCTTATCGAAAACTGCATCCACATTCTTTGCGACTCAAGATGAATAGGAGACCTATCATGACTAGCCAAAGCTTCAGAAATGTGGTACCAATTGTTATAACTATCAACTCTGAAAGATATTTTGCTTGTGGATCTTGGTCTATAACGACATCACTATGTGTGATATTTAAACTCGCTTTTCTGGTGAGATCGTCATTCATTGTATCTACAGAAAAAATGTGAAGACGTAGATGTATCAGTAACAGAGAGCAGTCGTTCTGAATTACCGTGTTTACTCGCGTAATTTTCGCACTTTTTTAGACAAAAAAAAGTTGTTTTGAAACAAGGGTGCGTAAATTATGCGGGAAAAAAATTAGCCACATCAGTGAACATCATCTAATTTTTTCGCCCAGTCAAAATAACACGAGACGAGGAGTGGGGAAAGTGGAGGGGGTGAGTACGGAAGTACTTGTTTTGAATTGTTGACAGGGCTTAATGGAATGCAACAATGGCTTTGCTGTGTTGCCAATTGTTTATTAGCTACCATAATTGATTCCTGGAAAAATGCTGTTTCACAAAAAGTTTCCGCGTGCGCAAATTACGCAAGGAAAATAAAATATACAGAAAAAATTAAATGAAATCTTTGAGTTTTACGTCCCACGGTTATGCCGGTTAGGCTAAAGGAGACGCTGATGATGAGTAATGAATGAAATGCTGGAATGAAAGAAGTGGGAGGAAACGGGAGAACCCCGAGAAAACCCACGCACACAGTGTTTGTCCACCACAAAGTTCACTTGGCGGGGGCTGGAATCGAACCCGGGACCCCAAGCACCAGAGGTGAACGCTCTACCACTGAGCCACCGCGGCCCCAAAATATACAGAAAATGCCCTTCAAAATTGGGATGCGAAAATTATGCGAGGGCGAAAATTACGCGCGTATTTACGGTATATTTTCTGACTGAGTGAGCTCTTCATTTAAATCTTTTTTTTTTTTTTTTTTTTTGACATCTTCATTTTGAGAAACGTTAAGAACTTATGCCCCCTAGCTGATAATCTTACCTACGTCGCTGCAAGAGAAATGTTGAACGAGATACATGTGGCTAGTAGTTTGATAATTGAAAATGAGGGGGAGTACTCTGAATTTCCTGAATTCCTAAATGTGAGTGGAGTAAGTTCAATCACATTCTCAGGTGAACATCATGTGGACTTATTACAAAGCATAATATTCTTTTCTTTTTCAAATTTTGCCGCCCTAGGCGGTGGCACGGCTCGGCCCCCCGTAGCACCGGCCCTGGTTGTCCTTGAGTGAGTTAAATGCAAGCAATAGTCATCAAGATAATTTCAACACTAAATAATAGATCTAGGGGGTAATCCTTTACAATTAAACAAATCCCAAGCAATGTTAGAAAATATCGTTAAACACTTTCTTTTATAATAGGAACGAATCTACTCCTTCACTCTTAAGCAATTTCAATTTCTTATCTCTGACTGATGCCAACCCTGATCAAACGGTCCATTAAGAAGGTTTGAAGGAAGTGAAGGAATGAAATGAAATTCTTAAGTTATACGTCCCATGATTAGACTTGCTAGGCTAATAGAGACGGTGATGATGAGAAATGAATAAAATGGTGGAATAAACAAAGTGGGAGGAAACGGGAGAACCCCGAGAAAACCCACGCACACGGTGTTTATCCACCTCAAAGCTCACTTGGCGCGAACTGGGATCGAACCAAGGACCCCACGCACCAGAGGTGAATACTCTGCTACTGAGTCACCGTGGCCTCTGTCTTTTACTCTCTCACTCTGTCTTTTACGCTCACATGTCGATGGCCAGTCCCCACTTCAAATAGTAATTTCATTTACTTATGTTGTGGATCGAGGTAAATGGCAACGTTGCGTTTTCATTTAACATTGAGTGAATAAAGAGTGTACAGCCCAAACTGCTCATCCGATTTAAGAAATTCCTTCACTTTAGATTGAAAACATCATATTTGGAGACGATTTCCCCTTTTACATTTTGTTGTAACTCTGATAATAATAGCTACCCTACGTGAGGGGAGTTTTGATACAACCTGTATATATATAGGGTAACAACCCCGAATATGAGACCCTAAAAGTTAGGATGCTATCTATATACCGGTACTGGTTAATTCAGTGTTCGAAGTGGGGGGAAAAGGAGAGGTGGTATATTTTATTATGATTTTGACTCAACATACCTGTTATTTAAATATTGTCTTGATCACTGAAAAAACAGAGACGGTATGTCCTCATTACTGAAAGACCAGGGGCGGTATGGCATACCACCGCATACCGTCTCACTTCGACCATTCGGTTAATTATAGCATAAACAAACACTGTTGTTACTTTAATAATGTGGAATGTCTAATTTGCGATACAAACTATCGGAATACATAAAAAATATAACGATAAAATATTATATTGAAAAATGTGACCAAAGTTGTTACACTGGCATTTTTATGAGAGGTACCTAATAAGAGACCCCGGCTTTTATGTGTACCGTACTCTTAAAAGAGTGATTTTATTTATTCGCCATTCAACACAGTCTTTAAGCCAAATCATGTGGTTGCACAAAAATATAAAACGTTACACTCCAATCTAACTCATTTTCTTCAATTTTAGAATATACACAGTGTAAAATTTTACACTTTTTGTGCACATAAACTGCAACGATTTTTGATAACTTCTTTTAATGTTCAAATATGTACCAAATGAGAAGAAATGTGTCCAAAATGACAGTATAATGCCAACAAAATCACTGGCTCTGTGTACAGGACTAACATGTAAGGCTAAGAGACTACTTTGTGAATACAAAAATGTCAATACAAATGAGCTCCTAATATAAGACCCAAATATTAGTATACGGGTCACATTATGAGACCGGTCTCATGTACTGAACCCGTTAAGAGTCTCATAATGAGACATTCTACCGATAAACAAATGACTAACGTCATCTCAGACATAATTGGAAGAAAACCGGTAACTCATTACATGTTGCAATACGCACATTCACTGATATAAAAGAAAGTAAAGATAGAAAGAATATCAATTTACCTTATCCATTTTCAACGTCTGATGTGTGCACGTTTTTTTTCTTTTTCTTTCTTTCTTTTTTTTTTTTTTTTTAACTTTGTAGGGGCACAATTTATTCCAGCCTCCGCTATACTAACTCTCCACATAACGAGCTCACGTCACTTCTAGTGCTGTGGTGGGCTACTTTCTTCTGTTTTAGTTCGCTTCCACTAGATTGCAGCTCTTGCTTCACAAGATAGGTAGGGGTCTGAACTTAGGTGCCTATCCTCATATTAGGGGTTCTTACCCTATATACATTTTCTTAATAAATCTGCTAGTTTAGCAGAGAAATGATTAATGTAACCTAAACTCTTTTTTTTTCTTGTAAAAAGCAATATAATTCTATTATTTTCTCTGAAAGTATAGGTACTAGCACCTAATAATTAGTTATCCTTTCGGGTGAAGAATAATACGGGTTAATAGGGGGTCTACTACATAAACGTATTGGACCCCTTCCAACATTTTTTTTTTTTTTGTGCGCGTCTACGCTCCTGCCACTTCTTGCTCCAATGCTAATTGATTCGGATAGTATCAAGGGCGCCCATCAGAGGGGCAAGGTAGGGCACTCGCCCCCCCTAGAGGAAATTGTACTTCAGAATATCGAAAATCCAGTAATATTTTTACATTAGTTACAGCAGAATTTGAAACTATTTTTGAAACGTCGCTTATACTTGCCCCCTCCTTGGAAACCACAACATTGGCGCAGCCAGGTATACCAGAAACGAGTAAAGTATTATTTATGGCTTCAAGATTGTTTCCTATATACAAAAGACTGCACGAGATAGCACACAGGAACAACGTACGTTCACCACTTGACAACTGGGGAAACGTATTGTGCTTGCTAACTGAAGGCTGTGGCACAATGAGGGGATAGTTTTAAAACTTCAAGTCTGTATAGGGAAAAGAATAGTAATCAAATCAACTTGATAGTGGGCAGGAAATAACAAAACTACTTTTACCTCATCTTGTGGACACATTTAGTCATCATCGAAAGAATGCATGGATCTAATGCAGAAAAGGCTAAATTCGAAAATGGGTTTGGTTGCAAGATACAAAGTGATGTGCTGTTCCACGTTGGCCGAAAATTTCTAATCTGATTATTCTCCGTGACAGTTTCAAACATCAAGTGAAATTGTTGACTGCTCATGCTCATCCTATTTAGGCTAAATGAGACCATGATTAAGATTAGGTTTCTGGGCTTTCGGCATCTATGGCCATATTAGCCCGTCACTAGGATTAGGATTAGGAATCAAATTTCTAGGCTTTCGGCATCTATGGCCATGTTAGCCCGTCACTAGGATTAGGATAACGAATTAAATTTCTAGGCTTTCGGCATCTATGGTCATGTTAGCCCGTCACTAGGATTAGGATTAGGAATTAAATTTCTGGGCTCTCGGCATCTATGGCCATGTTAGCCCGCCACTAGGATTATATTTAGAAATTAGATTTCTGGGCTTTCGGCATCTATGGCCATGTTAGCCCGACACTAGGATTAGGATTAGGAATTAGATTTCTAGGCTTTCGGCATCTATGGCCACACTAGCTTGTCACATATAAGCATGGGCGCCAAAAGGGACGTCCGGGCCTGAAAATGTATACGTAATGTAGCAAACCACGTATATTAAATACCAGGCGTAATATACCATCCATGGAGATACCTACAAAATTTTCTTCGGGCACCCATGCGGGATGTCTTCCCTTGGCGATCGCACTGCCCAGGGAATCGGGGAGGAAGAAAGGAATGGGAAAGGAAGACTCTTATGTTAGATACCATCCCGGCATTTATCTGGTGTGGACGAAGAAACCCTAGGAAAACCTTACACAGGATGGCTATCTTGAAAAAGCTGCTACACATTTTTTACGAGTTTCCTCTCCAAGGAAATTATGAGGAATAGATGTTAATGATAAGGAAATATGCGGAAACAAAAGACAAGGAAAAATCTAGAAAATAACATATGAAGATAACGTTGTCAATCATAAATTCTAATCATCTAGTATTAAATGTACGGTATTTCCAGGAAGTAACTATAGTATGACAGCTGTGAAAGAAAGGGAGAGATAATAAATAATCCTAAGATTAACCAAACTATGAGTTTCATATACGGAAACTACTCGTGTCTTGCAAATTAGAATGAGAGGACATCGAGTAAAGCAAAATCCGGCATTTTTTTGGAACTGGGAAAAATACGTAACATAATTTTTTGCTTACATTTCGTGCTTTCTTGCTATATTTTCTGTATTTTTTGATGGTTTAGGTAGGTTAGCTTAATTTGGGTTAGGTTAGGATATTTGCATTGGGGTGGGGGGGCGGAAGAATCTTGCTTAAAATTCGTACTTTCTTTCTATATTTTCTGTGTTTTGATGGTTTAGGTTAGGTTAGGTTAGGTCAGGTTATGTTATGTTATGTTAATACTTAGTAATTACTTTTACATAGCATCAACTCGTTTCTCCTGTAAACATGGTGATTTTACCTGATTTTGGTCCCCCTAGTTCCAAAATTATTCCGCAAAATTGTAAGGAGAGAGAGTGCTCCGTTTATTTCTCTCTTAGCAACGCCTTAGGTTGCCTTTCTGACGCAAAGCACTGAATAAGAACGCTCTGTTACCTAGATACTATATTTGTCTCTTATACAGAGAGGGATATAGAAGGTACAAACTGGGGGGGAGGGACAACCAAAACCCAGTTTATGATAGGTAATCATGAGTTTACTATAAACTTTAAAAATACAACAAGTAATAGCTTTAATTATTTTTTTCACTCAAAAAACAGGGGAGCCTAGCGATCCCCCCCCCCCCCATCCCCGATCCCGGGCTAGTTCCGAATCTGACAAAATCTTAAGAGTAACGCCACAAGCAAAGTTTTGTTTAAAACAAAAAAAAAACTTACGATATTCAAAGACGACCAAAGTGACTACACCAATTCGGCAAGACATATTATTTTAAAACTAATATAAATTACCTTAAATACTTTTTCTTTCAGATATGTCTTCGATAATTTTTCCCTTCATCAAAATATATAATCATTCACCTTTTCGTTTAATTTCCGTAGAAACTTTTAAATTAAACAATTTATTTAGTTTCTGTTTACAAATTATTGTTATACATATTAATATTTATGTTCCAAATTTCATAGATAAGTTTATCGTTTGAATATAAATTATAATTCAAATAAAAAGATAATTTTGACTACGTAGTATTGACTTTGAAACAATACGTTTTTCTTCCACCTGTGGGAAGCATCACTAACTAGTTTTAAAACAAATGGGTTTTATTTCTTATTGTGCAGCTACGCCAGGCTTATGTCCAATATTAAGGCCGGACATGATAAATCGATCATTTCCTGTTTCCGAGAGATAATGGTGGACATAGAATCCATTGCAGGATATTAAGGCAGGGGAGAGGAAGGGAATGACGATCAGTTGGGAATGGTGATCAGCCCACTTTGCCCTCTTGCGTGACCCGAGGAGAAGGCAAACTAGTGCTGCCATCTGCCTCTTGTAGCAAGTTTCTTGTGTATTGTCGAGGAAGTTTTCAGAGTAGATTGAAGTCTACAGCGTGCTGAAACTTGTTTCTGTTGATTTTCTTACAAGGATCTGCATATTTCAACTCACGATAGGCACAATTTAGGTTGTAAGATCTTGAAGTTACTAAGATTCATAAAAAGTTATATTTACGTCTAATGCACGACACATAGTTATATTTCAAATAATCTACGTTTTACAGTATAACGAGCTCAATTTTCAAAATGGCGCAATGTTGGGAATGCCGATCAACGTGATCGGTTTATTACCATGGTGATCACCATTCCCAACAAACTTTTGGATTACTTCTCCAGTCAAAAATTATAAAAGAGGTTAGACCTAAGATAGGTAATACGCCTACTTTAGTGAAACACTGAATCTTTGGTATCGGTGTAACCTTTGTGGATCGTGGGTGCATGTTGACTGTACTGCTGTGCACTCGCCACGTGGATATATCTGTGACATGTCGTTGAAAAAACGTCAATAAAACATTCAGTTGACGTTTCTCAGTCTTTCGAAGGCGCAGTTCAGCAAAAAAAAAAAAAAAAAAAGCCTATGGAACTATGTATATTTAATAAGCTTGTACTGTGATCGCCATTACCAACGTGTGATGGGAATGGCGACCAAAGTAGCAATTTGAGTTTTTTCCATCGTGTTCCCGAACTGAAAGAATGATCCTCTTTTTATTCTACACACTTATTATAGAAGGATTGGATAATATATTTACAAAATTGTTTCAATATATTTTGCAAATGAAACTGCGTAATAACTCATTTTTCTTAGGTGATCGCCATTGCCCATCTTTCCCCTACATACGAGGTGATTTGCTATAACATCTTTATTGCTCATTTTATAACATTCTAAGCACTGCCAACATCAAAGTAGTCCATTCTATTAACAATACACCATTTCCAACACTTCTTCCATTTCTGGATGGTGCGCATGTCTCTTGTCGCATTGTCCTGAATTTCCTCTATGGTTTGGAAACGACATCCTTTCAGTGATTTTAGCTTTGGGAGACAGAAAAAAAAAGCATACTGGGACTAGATCCGGAGAATAGGGCGGATGGGGCACAACGGGAGTCTGATGTTTTGCCTGATAACTGCAGATGAAGAGCGAAGCGTAAGTAGGCGATTTGGCATGATGCACCATCAAAGTCGGTTTTCCCACAATTCACGCCTCTTTCCACGCACAGCATTCCTCGAACACGCTAAAAATAACCTCATAAAATTGTATCTTTGGCATTTGACCACGTGGTACAAATTCATTATCCAATCAAAAACTCAACTAACATCTCCTTGATCTTCGACCTTGTGTTTTTTTTTTTTTTTTTTTTCGGAGGAGGAGACCCTGAATAAATGGAAAGCAATTAAAATGTCTCTGGAAATATTTTGCCAAGTTTGTAGCAAAATTTCACACACATACATTGTTCTTTAAGCTGATTCATTGCCACAGTATCATTAATCCCACGAACTGTTTGTTCACGTGCTCACTTTAGCGCTTGTAGTACGGCGGCTAACGGTCGTAGCAAAACAAGGCAAATAGCAATTTGCTGTCTAATTCTGCCATTATGTGCACTCACAAGTAAACCTTACGTTTGGGTGAATCGAGTTGCTGACTGAGATACATATGAGAAAGTAGTACTAAATGTGATCAGTATTTCAGTGAAGTTGTAGGTGCGAAGCTCCAGGGGTTTAGGAGATACAGCTACCAGAACATCATATGGAAGTACAGAGTAGTCTTCATACAGTTGGAGGTAAAAGCTCTGTCAGACCTCTTGTAACGACAAAAGATGAATAACAAATATATGGGTACATATTAGGACTAGGGGGAAGTCATATAGTGAGGGTATACCTGACGGCGGCCATCTTGAAATCCGACATTTTGAATTAAGGTTAAGTTTTTAAAATAGGAATAGGGTCATGAGATACATGATTTAAGGCGCAAATTTAATCAGAAGAACAATGGTGACGTTAATTTTGATTTACGCGCAATTGGTAAAAAGTTACAGGGAAATTAAATATTGTTGCAGCATATGTATTAGTCCTTTGCCCCACCTTGTAAATTTTGTGTTAATGATAATAATTAAATAAAAAGCAGGTGGATAAATATTAGGTCTATGGTAAGAGTTACCTTGATGGCTGCCATGTTCAAATCCGCCATTTTGAATCAGACAAAAGTTTTAAAGAAAATGCATAACATTGATACCTTATTAATAGCAAATTTTACCATAAATCCAACGGTATAACCATTTTTGCTTTATCATTAACCAGCATTTGTTATCGCATAAACAAGTTGCTAATTTAAGGGAAAATGACCAAAGTGGAATTGAGTCATAATTGAACTTGAGTCTTTCTTCCAGAAAAGTCCTCAATTAGTACAATCTATATGTAGTTCAGAAAAGAGTGCATGACTTGCACAAATGCTCTGCACACAGCGAGCACACCTGACAAAGGCAATCGAGTTACACTTGACACATTTTTCGTTAACAGTTCGGTCAAAGCAGTAGTCGTAAGGAGCGATTCAACGTCCAGGTTCTTCATTCAAAAATCCAGCCTGATTGAAAGCGAATCGAATGGTAAAATTTGCTATTAATAAGGTGTCACTGTTATGCGTTTTGTTTAAAACTTTTGTCTGATTCAAAATGGCGGATTTGAACATGGCCGCCATTAAGGCAACTCTTACCATAGACCTAATATTTATCCACCTGCTTTTTATTTAATTATTATCATTAACACAAAATTTACAAGGTGGGGCAAAGGACTAATACATATGCTGCAACAATATTTAATTTCCCTGTAACTTTTTACCAATTGCGCGTAAATCAAAATTAATGTCATCATTGTTCTTCTGATTAAATTTGCGCCTTAAATCATGTATCACATGACCCTATTCCTATTTTAAAAACTTAACCTTAATTCAAAATGTCGGATTTCAAGATGGCCGCCGTCAGGTATACCCTTACTATATGACTTTCCCCTAGTCCCAATATGTACCCATATATTTGTTATTCACCTTTTGTCGTTACAAGAGGTCTTACAAAGCTTTTACCTCCAACTGTATGAAGACTATTCTGTACTTCCATGTAATGTTCTGGTAGCTGTATCTCCTAAACCCCTGGAGCTTCGCACCTACAACTTCACTGAAATACTGATCACATTTAGTACTACTTTCTCATATGTGTCCCAGTCAGCAACTCGATTCACCCAAACGTAAGGTTTACTTGTCAGTAGCCGCGCAGCACGCTCCCCCTGCCGGTTGGTGCGTTATTTCGACAGTTCCCTTTCTTTTAGAACATACCTCGTATATCAATAGTCCGGAACAATAGGCTAATTCTGTTATAAGTCAACATACGAAGAAATGAAAAGGGAGTTGTTGGAAATAAGGCTTCCAACATAAAATGGTGGAATTTTTACAATCGCGCCATCTATTTGGGCTCCAGCTAGGTTATATGTTAAATGAGTAAAGGAAGTTTCAAGTTCAACAAACTGTTGGAAGGGAACGTCAGGGCATATGACGCGAGAGACGTGCACATTATTGTGTGAAGGAACCCGCAATACTTTGATTGTATTGAATTAAGTTTAGCTTCTCTTTCAGCGGTGAGGATTCACAACTTTAACGTTAGATCCGAAGCACATGAGAGCCTAGCCGGAAATCGAACCCGGGTCTCTCACTTCAAAGACGCATGAGTAGTCCACATAGCTCACATGGCAGTCTACAATACTTCGAATTCGTTTCTCAATAATAGTTTATTGTTGGTAAGGCGAGGAGTCTGTTGAATTAACAATGCTGCTTTTTTCATTTTAAAATAGTGCGCGTTACCAGTGTAGAACCCAAACGGCTGATGTGAATGGAAAAATCCCACTATTTTACAATGAAAACCGACTTTTCAACAACTGTCCTTTCCATCCATTTTTTGTATGTTGTAGCGTTCCTATCCGCTATCGGAAGCAGAGCCCATGTTAAGAGGTCAACATCTCGAGGATACTGAGACCCAAGGTAACGTTGACCTGTCAACACCACCCTTATCCGACTGCAGAAGTATCTACAGAGACAGGCGAAACCTCACAACAAACTTTGAGATTGCTTGATTGATAATTCAGCATAAAAATAGAACATAAATACTTCACAAATAACGAAAAATACAGTGTTCAGCCATAACGAAGTTGGATTATGACTCCGGACTTTTGATACACCCGGTATATATATATGCCGCCTCCTCAGTCTTAATCGCAAAATAGTTTCCGCTAATCTTAAATGCAGGTATTTCCAATACTTCGTGGAAAGCAGTCATTTTCTTTTTTAAAAAAAATCAGCAGATAATATGTTTTGTAAAAAGAAAAGCATGAAACGGCATTGAAACATTGGAAGGGAGGTATGAGACCTCTCAACGACAATGTTCCAGGGGGCTAAAGATGTCTAATTCCTCCAGATTCCAATACCTATGTCTCTATCACGTGCAAGTCTTATGGAAACAAAAATAGCAGGAGCAGGCGATGCATTTAACCAGTGGTTTCCAACCTTTTCCGGTCTAACGCTCTCTTCGTTGAATGCGATTGTCCTCAGCACTCCCTGTCATCTTAACCCAATCTACCTAGACATAAGGCTTAAGCTTAACGTAATACTTGCATGAAACATCTAAGAAACACAAAAAGAATATAATTCTTGAATTTACCTTGAAGAATCTACGTTATTATCTGTAAATAGTTGTTTTTAAGACCAATAGATGGCACTAGTGCTACTCAAGAGTGACGCAGTACGTTACTTGGCGCGCGGATTAGTTGGCGAAAAAGTATCGAAGCAGGAAAAAGTGCAATGCGTGCTGTGGTATCACGAAAGCAAATCGCCCATCAGTAACATAAGTAACGTAAGTGGTCTTAAAAAAAAAATTTTAAAAAAAACTTGTAATACTAACCTATGTAACTGACCAGTATTTAAATTATTATGTCAAACGCTTCTCCTGTAATAAATTTTTGAAATCAGGGCAAGACTTTATGCTCACCCTATATTTTAATAATCATAGATAGCTTATCCAGATGTGAAGACACTAAAAAAAGGTATATAAAAAAAGTATACGCCCCCGGGTGGGCTCGAACCACCAACCTTTCGGTTAACAGCCGAACGCGCTAGCCGATTGCGCCACGGAGGCGTTGGGTTGAACAGTATGAAAGCTTTTGTGTTAAATAGGTTTCCTTATCGTGAAATGGAAGCCTTGAACTCCTCAGCAACAAAATGATATAATCTTTATCGTACAGTTTTTAAAATAGAGCATTTACACAATATTCATACACAGTAATACCTGTTAGTTTGCTCATCTATCTAAGCTACTATCATTGACGACGCCAGTTTTAATTTCTTGGAGGGTAGTAAAAAAAATAGGACGATAAATTTTAAAGAATAGATATTATTTTGAAATACCGCATAGCAATGGAACTTTTTTTTTTTTTTAAATAATCAAATCACATACTTCACTGAGAGCCCACGATATAGCGACACACTTCTTCAATTCTTAATGACTTTTGTGTACCAAAGCTTCTCAGCTTCGGACTGACCAGGGCCGGAATTCCGCCCGGGACCCCACACTTGACTTTCTTTTTATAGTTTTTTTTTTAATTTCTTATGTAAGTATCTACAACATAACAAAAAGAACCACGAAATTCAGGCCTACATCAGATACACGTCACTGAGTATTGCCACAGACATCAGGAAGATAACTTGTAGTTCTTACCACCTCCAGAAGGCCCCCAATACCTTACGGACTCCTTCCCGAAGGTTACTACGATGTACAACAGAAATACCATTTAGAAAACATGGTACATCTGTCAGTTCTCGTTCAATAATGTTGATCATTAGGCTATAGCCTGAATTTACAATAGAGCAAACAGAATGGGGCCCCTTTTCAGCATTACAATAATTCTAATGTTCATTACAATAGCCCTAATAGTTTATGTTATCAGTAGGGCTAGGATAATAACACAATAATGCTCTCAAACGGGTCGGATCGGGTCAACTGGGGTCAATCGGGTCAGCTCGGGTCGGGTCAATCGGGTCAGCTCGGGTCGGGTCAATAGGCTCAGCTTGGGTCGGGTTTTCGGGTCAGTAAATTCGGGTCACTGATCGGGTTGGCCTTCAACACGACCCGACCCGTTGAGAGCACAATTACACATTTTGCATATTGCATATGTAAATACATATTTAAGGATTTTTTTAACATAAAATGAATATTTCATTGCAAGTGCATTTTATTTGACATAATGGTTTTAATTGATAATGCGTTTATTTTTGGTGCAGCTAATATGAATGGGTGTTGAAATGATGTTATCAGTTACTTGAGTGAACAAAATGATTTGCTTGTGTGCACTTGCTATATGTCTCACGTTTTGGATCTTGTATTGCAATATTCTACTGCGTGTAATGTAGAAACTGAAAAGTTATTTGGTCTAGTGCAATCAAGTGTAGTGTAGACCCTATATACCTGACTCTTATAAACAGATGGAGGTTTGGAGGAATATTATAAATAGTGTTGAAACAGGATTTGAAAAACTTCTTAAGCTTCAAAAAAAATAGGAGCAACGCAGTGGTGGACTAAGCCGAAAGCATTGTCTGCCATAGGGAACGTACACAGTAAAAAATGGTTGTGTTAATTCAATTCAAATTTAACACAGTGCAGTGGTTCCAGCGTGACTACCACTATGCGGTGTTAGTTCAACACAGACCTCGCGGTGTTGGCGTTTAACACAGCGGGTGTGTTATGTCTTTAACACACAACCGGTGTTGAGCGGTGTTAAATTCGGATCTGTGTTAGTATTTTTGGTGTTGATTCGACACCATTTCAGGGTCGGTAGTGTGGAGAAAAGTGTTGAGTGTTACTTGTGGCGGTGTTGCACCAACACTAAGAAAGTAACACAGTGTGCAGTGTGTTAATTATTTTGTGTTAATATTACACTATGTCAAGTATCAATATAATACAGTCCCTGTGTTACTTCCACATCATTTTCTTATTATTTCAACACACAATCTGTGTCATAATTCAAGGTCAAAGCCGTATAAGTAACACCGTTTTGGTGTTAATTCAACACTCCCTGTGTTAAAATTCAAAGTCAGACCACCAGATTAACACCGTTTTTCATGTTAGTTTGACTCCACTTCTGTGTCACTACAACACCTATTTCGGTGTTGAAATAACTTCGTGTGTTGTTTGGTGTTGATGTAACCATTTTGCTGTGTTGGAAAACCATGTGATGTGCATGCTTACGCTTACCGAAGATTCTAATTTTAAAATTAGAATAGTAAACTACAGAACGCTTCATATAGAAAATCTACATAAAAAATTTTGCCGTCCTCCATAACATTTATTGTGAAGTATTACTTGGTGTGTAGCACAACCTTCACCAACATCTTGTTTAAGAATGATAGAAAACTCTTACCTATATCCTTGTAAATTGTTTGCCTCTTAATCGTGATTCTACTTGTTTTCCGTCATGTTTGAAGCACAGTCCCCTGTCTTGACTGGGAGCTCTAGTGCAGTATAGAAGTGACACATTAATACGATGTTGTTTCTCGCTGTTGACATATTCCTTCAGAAACATTATGTAAAAGAATTGATAACTCATCGCGCGGTTTGCATGTTAAAATTTTGCGTATACCAGGATTTGTTTAAGTATTTCTTTCTACTGTGTTTTTCTGTAGCTTCAATTCATAAGCCTTTATGATTAGATGCCCAACATATTTGGCAATCACGCAGAAAACAACACCGAAGATTCTACACTTGTGTTAATTTAACACACAGGATGTGTGTCATTTCAACTACCGGCATTTGACACACAACTCCAAGTGGAGAGTGAGTTGTTTTAACCACCGGTTTATGTTATACTTTAACACATAGGCATGTCGTTGAAATAACACAACGATTTTTTACAGTGTAGGTTCTTTCGGTGGTGATGGTGCTGATATGAAACATTTTGCAATTTCTTAATACCATAGTAACAAGTGGAAAGTTTGATGTCAGATCTAAATTTTTTACAGAATCTCTGCTACATACATGGACAGACTTTAAAGTGCTGATTTTGTGTGCAATTTATGGGTATTTGTTTCCTATGTTTACTCGAGTGTCAAAGTATCAGCAGTCGACAACAATGGATTATGTTACTGCATGGAGATTGGTCACAAATTAACTGAGCAAATTGAAAACAGAGTCCGAAATCTAGACCAATCATTTGGCAACTTATATGAAGGGACAAAATTACTCTGGAAAGCTATAAATGATTGCTCGAAGATACTGGTACTGATATACAAATTGAAGATGATTAAAAAAAAAATAAAGGTGTCTATAAAGCAAACGATGCCAGGAGTGCAGTGATAAACGAGGAAGGAATGACAATGTGAAAGACTTATTCTAAGTAGGACATTACAATGAAATCACAAATAGAGTAGAGCAGCATCGAAAAACGATTTCAATCTGACACAGCTTTATCCACATAACACACGGACTTCCACGGGACGTCCGAGACTGATCCGCAATGGACAACGGAAAGTCCCGGGATCATCCAAATTGCAATGTACTTTGGTACTTTGATGTTTGTAATTTTTTATATATTTTTATGTTTATATATTTTTGTTTGTAATTTTTCTATATGTGCCTATAACAGCACTTGCCCCCCCCCCCCAAACACACATCCTGGCTACGGTACTGCCTCTTATGTTATTCATTGCTCACCTCTGACAAACAAATTCTAGCATTCCATTCACCATTTACACAGTCCTTTCATATTCTAAAGCTATGGTTGCCACATACCCGGTGTAACTGAAGAAACAGGCGATCATTTGATTGGTAGCATTCCTCAAACGAACAACTCCTGTAGTGTGAGGCTCACTTACAAACAGTGGATTGTTGTTTAGTTTCGGATTCGTATAAATATATGTTAATTATTGATGTAATACACCGTCCCCGTAATGATCTAATGCACTAAAATTTGACTTACCTCGATTTAATTTTTGGAGTATTACTTTACACCTATTAACACGAGCCTGTTTTTGATCTTCGAACAAGTTAAGTATTGAATTCGGATATTATAGTTTGTGAGTCTGAAGTAGTTTCACATTATGAAACTTATTATTATTACTATTATTATTATTATTATTATTATTATTATTATTATTATTATTATTATTATTATTATTATTATTATTATTATTATTATTATTATTATTATTATTATTATTAAATTACCTTTCAGTGCACTCAAGTTGAGTTACTTATGTTGAAACAAATGTTTTCCTATTTTATATAATATTTTTTCTCTTCTAAATTTTTCTTTTTTCTCTTAAAATTATATTATAATATTGTCATTTTTCTCTTATAGTTAGAAGGACCGCGGTAGCTCACTGGTCACCCTCCTCGCTGGTCTAGTGGCTAGCACGTGCGCCTTTGGTGTACAGGTTCCCGGGTTCGATTTCAGGTGGCTTCGTGATTTTAACTGTCCTCGATGTTTCTGTGTTCGTGTCCCTGTCGTTATAGTTGATTGGAAAAGCAAGTAAAATTAGTAATAAATAGTTGAAGTAAGTTACTGGGACACGTTCGGAGAGCCAGTTAACTTTTTTTAAAAAAAAAAGTGATAGAGCGTTCACCTCTGCTGCATGGGGTCTCTGGTTCAATCCCAGCTCGCGTCAAGTGAACTTTGTGATGGACAAACAGTATGTGCGTGGGTTTCCTCGGGATTCTCCCGTTTCTTCCCACTTTCTTCATTCCACCATTTCATTCATTTCTCATCATTACCGACGTAAAACTCAAATACTTCATCTCATTCCTTTTAGAGAAATGAAATTTTATATTTCCAAATCTTCATTGTATATTTTCCAAGCAGAAAGCAACTTTCTGTATTTCATACAGCATGTTTCATGTAACAGTTCAACATGTAATTTGTTATCACCACGAGGTGTGCACATCACATTCATGTTTGTTAATAGATTATTGTAAGAAGGTCCTTGACAAAAAAAAAGAAAAAAAAATGAAGAGTATTTCCTTAGAAAGGGAAGGTTGTGTGTCAATGATTGATTGATAACATTTCTTGTATTTTACGACTCACGTTTTGTGTCATGAGGAAAATAAGCGAAAAAATTGACATTATTTTGATTTAAAGATAAGATAGGAACAATAAAAAGTATAGAAATTACAGAGCCCAATGTACCGGTATTTCCCAAATGATTTGATTTATTTGTCCATTACAGAGTTTAAGTCCTATTAAAATGGTGGTTTATAAATATACCAAAGACATATTGATCACTAAAAAAATGGTGTGTTCATTTATTATTTATTTTTAAGTAGTTTCACTTACCAGGAACTTCTACGTGTAAATACAGGGTGTTAATGAACTATACCGACAACTTTAAGAGGTTATTCCTCACATCAAAATAAGAAAAAAATGTTCATATGGCGAAAAGTGCATAGTTTCAGAGCTAGGGCTGTCCAAAATTGCCAAAAAGCCAAATTTCAATAGGCCCTATTTCGAATTTGAGAGACTATGGTTGGTGGTCCTTCTCAGCGTAAAGGATGTCACGCATACGTAATCCAAAAATGCATATTTCATTAACGTGCAATGGGTATACAGATTATCCCCTGCAGGGTAAAATTTCCAGACATGCCATCAACCGAATTTTGAGATATGCTCTGACTTTATGATTGGTCCAAAGCATTAAAATGATAAGCCTTGATAGCAGTGAACACGGAATACTTTGGCGCGATATCGGAAGTGTTAAGGATCGTCAGCAGAACGGTCTCTCGTACTCGAGAAAACTTATGGTGCGATGTTTTCCTTCACGCTTATAAGTGAAAAAAAAAAAACGTGGGAACAGAATTTGTTGATGGACGTGATGTTTAAACCGGAAGTAGTAGAAAATAACTGTTTCCTGTTTTAACTTTGACCACTAACTAACTGTATGGCCTATGGAACCCGGAAGTTCAATGCCGCGTTTACAAAAGCTCTCCATTTACATCTGTCCTTAGCGAACTGGATCCAGTTTCTACTTTGTATTCTTATTTCTGCGAGATCCATCTTAATATTGTTCTCATTCTAGATCTTCGTAATGGTCGTTCTCTGAATTCCAGTTACAACTTTGAAAGCGTTTCTACTTTCTTCCATTCTGTCTACATGACTTGACCACCTGAACCTCCTAGGCTTGAAGGGCCTTATGCAGAATCGTTTCGAGGTCTGATGAACGCCATACTACGGGGTTGACTAACGGATGGTTATGAAAATTGTATTCAGAGTCTCTGATTAGGACGTGGTATTTGACGAAGTTAATCACATGTGACTAATTGATCTAGAGCAGAGGCTAATTTTTTCCCCACGGTTTGCATTTTCGCCGATCCCAAGAGTTTCGTCCAATACATGGCTCAAGTAGAAATCTTATTGGCCAAATTCGATGACGTCACGAAGATTCAAGTTCAACTTTGGATTTGTTTCTTTCTGTGTTTTCGTATGTGTTGGTGTGAGTGGAGGAGACAGAAAGGGAGATGGAATTATACATATCTTTAATTGTTAGACACGTTGTATTATATGTAGTTATTCATTTACGTTCACTTTCTACGCGATACAAATATATTACACTCAAATAATCTTTGAACAAGTAGGAATTATTAAATAAAAGCAGTCCACGTTTCTTTTTACTGTCTACAAATTTTAATATTTTGTTAAATCATATGTTACTTAATGCTGCGCACAATTAATAAACTATGATTTTACAAAGATCGTGAGCTTTGTACTGTAACACCTTGTTTTGTTTTCAAATTTTTATACAAAATTTGTGTTCTGGCCATTTGACGATGCTAATTGAGAAGTCTTGGCCTTTTTACGTTTAGCATAGAGGCACAAAATATGTCTTTCAAACGTTTTCCGGATTAACTTTACAGTTCGTCTCTATGTACAAGCGACAGTAGATCTGGTTTAGAAGTATTTTGCGACAAATAATATTGTTCCATGCTTATAGATAAACCATATTCGGAGCAATTGCGCGAGAAATGCCTACCAACTTGTGCTATATTGTAATTTATAGCTGCGCAGAAGAATACCAACTGGAAAAGGTAATGCAAATTGCATTGCATTCAAGTTTAGCGCCCGTTCATCACTAACATATGGAGATCTGGTCTTGCTACTTAATGTGAATCCAAGACTCGAACCAAAGATGCGTATGCTAACTATATTGTCTCAAAGGAACTAAAGATGAAAATATGGTTGCTTTCCTTAATAATAATAATAACTGTGATTTCAATGCTGAATCTGAAATCGCAGGTAGGTCAGACAAAAAGCACATATGGCGTTTCGAGCGGAAGGGAGGTGGGCGTGAACTATTAGGCTTTAAAAACAGGGTGCTAGATAAACAAGGTTGGGAACCACTGTTTTAAACTTTATCTAAGCAAAAGAAGCTACCACTTGAACTTTATATAACCTCCCGCGTGCTCCTTCTGCTTCGCTCCGCCCTGGTGCGAATTAGACGCAATACCAGCTTGTAGTAACCATCTAGCACAGTTTGGTACAGTCCGCAGCAAAAACCAGCAACATAAGCATGTAAGTTTATTGTGAAACGACGAAGTCTTTTGTTCCAAAATAAATGTGCAGCGAAGGACGCCGAGTTTTCTCCTGGCGTGATTCGTGCCATTTAAACGTCATGTTGATTCCTTGCACTGTTAGGCGTAGTTTCACAATAAACTTACATGATCATGTAGCAGTTTCTTTGCTGCGAACTGTACATGGTTTACGCACTTGACTCAATTACACCAAACATGCCTAATCAGCAAAGGAACGACAATGACATCTGTTACAAAATACCTCTATATTTCGAAGGCACAGGCAAACTGTGGAGCGTCTTTTTTTTTTAAACTCGTGTTGTAATACTTTAAATAGGCCTATAGTATTAGCAGATTTTCGCTTCGTTACGAGAGATTGAAAGAAAAGATTTGTTTCATAACCCACTGGGAACTGTAGGGGAACTGACGAAACTTAGGCACATGAGTAACAGGGTAGGAGAGTTAAGCGGAAGGTCAAGAGCTCTGACCTTAAAGTGTTGTTCAGGCTCGTATCCACAAGGGCCGAATCCTCCTAAATTTTTAATGTCATCCTGAAATTTTCACAGTAGGCTTGCAAATGAACTATAATCTGGTATGGTTGAGCCCCCCTAACTTCTACCGTCCCCTACATTTTTGGGCTGGCGTCAAACCTGTGTGTGTTGCATTCGGTGCAGACCTGTCGCCTGGCGCCAATAGTTAGAAATTTACAGAAAAGATGTCGTAATTTAGATTTGAGTTTAGCCTCTCCTTCAGCAGTGCAGCTATATGAGGCATGACGTGGGACCCGAACCACATAAGGTCCTGCCGGGAATCAAACCAGGGCTTCTCTCGAAAAAGGCGCATACGCTATCCACATAGCCATGGGAGAGCTTTGTGTAGTAATTTAGAACTATGTTTATGTATACACTGAACATGTAAGTGAAGTATTATTTTATAAACAATAAAAAGTTTGCCTCATTACCACGCAACTGTATATAGGCGAAGCAGTGGCGTATTTAGGGGTGACTTCCGGGCTTAAGCCTCCCCCCGAAATTTTACTTACTATAGTTAAGTATATGAAATATTTTGTAGAATTTTCACATTTTCAGTCAAAGCCCCCCCCCCCGAAAGTTAGGAAAGCCCTCCCCGAAATAAAATCGTAAATACCCCACTGAGGCGAAGCATGCAACAACAATATGTGACAATGGCCGTGACACTAGTAACATCGAGCTCTCAATTATTATACTTTTACACTATCACTTTCTGTTTTGGGGGGAGAGTCGAGTTCGATTCACACTGGAAGCTCACATGGTTTGATCAAACGTTAACCTGTATATCCACGTCTTATATAGCATCGGTTATGAAAAGGATGTTAAATTCATTATTTCAACACTAGTAACCAAGGGCGCCCATGTTGTGGTTTCCAAGGGGCGCAAGTATAAGCAACGTTTCAAATATAGTTTCAAATTTTGCTGTAACTAATGTAAAAATTCCATTGGGTTTTCGATATTCCCAAGTACAGTTTTCCTCTTAGGGGGGCGAGCGCCCCACTTTGCCAGCTCCCCCTGATGGGCGCCCTTGCTAGTAACAAAAATCGATAGTGTGAATAAATTAATTTGTTTTTATTGAAAGGGGAAACATTGATCATAGAAAAGTACACAAATGAAGTGAGCACGAAGAGGAAATCGGAAAATGCAGGAGCATGACAAACGTGTTCAGATTTCCGTAGTACTTGTGCAGGACGTTTGTACTACTGTTGTGTATGTAATTATGTTATTTTTATCTACACAATGTTAGCGAATAATGATCGCCCCTGTGTGTTCGGCTCCGTTCACCACAGTTTCTCTTCTGCCTCTTCTCACTCCGGCTTTCACACTTTCCAGTGAAACAAAAAATAAATATCCTCGTAAAACAGGGGCGTCATTTCACACTTTGCTTGAGGGAGCAAGAGCACCACTTACATAAGAATTTCACGCTTTGTTCTAGAATATTAGTACACAATTTATTAAAATATATGTATTCCTCAAACTCTTGAGGGGGGAAATTGCCCCCTCCTGACCCCCTAAATGACGCCTCTGTCGTAAAAGTGAACAGAGGATCTTCTCTTTCAGTTATTCTCGTTGCACTTTTGCATACACATTGTATATCTATAGGTACTTTGTGGGAGGAACTCAATTAAATAGAACTTCTAAGTGTATTTGCAAAGGTACAACAAAAGTGGATTTTCAGTCATTTTACCAAACGGCAGCCGGATTCTTAATCTACGCATGGCAGAGACATAGGGCGGTATTCAGAGAGAATTCGTTAATCGATGGTTAGTCACAGACTAGTTAGTAGACATACTAAGTCTTTACTAAGGAAAGTGCACTTTTTAGTATTCAGAGTCTACTTTGAGTACAACGAAAATGATGACTTGGGTATGATTAACTTATAGAACCCTAATGCATCGGTGAATAAAATAAATGTGGCAACTACGGGGAAGTAGATGAACGCATGCGTAGTCTGTAAAAATGAAAACACATGAAATACGAAATACGAACTGTTGTGTCGCACGCTAAACCGTCAGTAAAAGATTAGCCTCTGCTTTAGATTAATTAGTCACATGTGATTAACTTCGTCAAATCGTCGGCGGCAATTCAAAACCTGCTATGTGCATTTTGCAGGTGAAGCGAAAAACAGTATCCTGGTTAGCTTTTTGGCTTTATAAAAGTGATGTTATAAGTAATATTTGATGCTGCACGTAACTGTTACCTTCTCAAGTTACTTGAAAAGGTATCAAGTTACGTGCAGCATCAAATATTACTTATAACATCACTTTTATAAAGCCAAAAAGCTAACCAGGATACTGTTTTTCGCTTCTCCTGCAAAATGCACATAGCAGGTTTTGAATTGCCGCCGACGAAATACTACGTGCTAATCAGAGTCTCTGAATAAAATTTTGATAACCATCCTTTAGTCAACATCGTAGTATGGCGTTAATCAGACGTCAAAACGACTCTGCATAAGGCCCATAGTGTGCAGTATTCTCATGCAATGGCTTATATGATAGTCACCCTTACATTATGTGCTATTTCTAATTTAAAACTACCTCTCCGTATGTGCTGCACAAGAACATATAGCTATTACTTCAATTTAAACTTGGTTATCCCAGCTTTTAATATTCTTTGAAAATCACTACCGTTTTTAGCATTCATAACATTGATGGGCATTTGAACTAAGAAGTGTTATTCATCTTCGCTAATACCAAAAGTTTAATTCAATCATAAATTGAAAAGAGTACAAAGTTTCAAGATCAATAACGGAAACAGAAACTTGTAGTACGGTACTGTAACGTCACTATTGAATCGTCCACTCTTTCGATGAACCGCTTGGGATCGGCGAAAATGCCCACGGTTTAGCGTGCGACACATTTCGTATTTCAGGTATTTTCATTTTTAAAGACTACGCATGCGCTCATCTACTTTTCCATAGTTGCCACATTTACTCTTCTCACCCGATGCATTGCGGCTATATAAGTTAATCATACCCAAATCAACTTTTTAGTTGTACTCAAAGTAGACTCTGAATACCAAAAAATGCACCTTCCTTAGTGAGGAGCTAGTATGCCACTAACTAGTCAGTGACTAACCCTCGATTAATGAATTTTCTCTGAATACCGCTCGATGATTCTAACAATATTTGCTTAACGGTATAACTTATACAGTTCTTCGTTATGAGATTTCATCCATTCCCATTCCTCATGCGTCCGAATATTCTTCTCAGGATTTTATTATCTAACGTTGGTCACTATAGAACAAAAACGGTGACAGAAAGCGAGAAATTAGTTCCAGAACCTGCCAAAGGGCAAAATACTTAATAATAATAATAATAATAATAATAATAATAATAATAATAATAATAATAATAATAATAATAATAATAATAATAATAATAATAATAATAATAATAATGAGTTGCATAAAAACGCCTCTTAGCAAACGTAATTTGTTTCTACCATGACATACTAGAATCTTTTCCTGCAGGTTTCTCAAGCTGTGATACACAAGCTGCTGTTGGTGGTACGTAGGACTTATGATTGTGTTAATAAATAATATGTTTGATGGTATACCAGTGGAAATGTTTGGAGAATCCCTCTTTACAGAATACATTACATATTGTGTTTAATCAACACAATAATGTAAACTTTATAAATACCTGTATCATTCGTTCAAAGAAATTAAAATACACATATTTATTTATTTATCGACACAACAAGCATTACTGCCCAGTTGCAGTGTCCATATATGATACTTAAATACATAATGTTAAATTATAATTATTCTGATATTTGTATATAGAATATTAAATTAAAATAATGAACTTCCCTTGTAAACTTTTATTATTATTATTATTATTATTATTATTATTATTATTATTATTATTATTATTATTATTATTATTATTATTATTGCAAAATACTCAATATTAGTTTTTTCAACAACTTTTCAGAACAATGAAATGCATCGATATCTTCATAACAATTACTGATTTTATTGTATGTAGCACAAATTCTGCCTATAGGTAACATATGTAGTGCATTTGTACGTGTGTTCCTGCAGTAAAACAGGCCATATTTCCCTTGTGTGGTTTGAGGGTTGAAAGCTGGATCGTTATCTTTGCAATTATGTTTGTACAGTCTATTTTATTAAACAAAAATTTTCTGTGAAAAAAAAAAAGAGGTCGTTCAACGTTCGTCTTTGTTCAAGTGTCTGAAGTGTAAAGTTTCGAAGTAAATTATCATATGGTTCGTCTTTTGGGTAAAGCCCTGTCCTCTTGCATGTGAGAAAATGTAAGAATTTGCTTTGTATCTGTTCGATTTTTTTAATTATGTGTTTTCAGAGAAATGTTCCAAATAAGTGAGGCATATTCAAGTTTGGATCTTACGTAAGAAAAGTGAAACGGCTTTTAAAAGTGTTATCATTCGTAAATTCTTTGGTTGTTCTGATAAGAAACCCAAGGTTCCTAGTTAAATGCATCCTTGGTGATATTTGCCACATGATTTGTCAAATATCACACCTAGATCTGTAATTATATCTAATTTTTCTAAACTTATTCCATTGATCGAATAAGTAAAGTCATACTTGTTTTCACATCTTTTTTTGTATCTTTACTTGTGGGTGGAATTGCAAATAAACAAACAAAGAAGACAAGAGTATTATTTTAAGAGGCCCACTCACGGTCCATGGTTTGCGCAAACAAGGCTGTTTGTGCAAACAGTTTGACCGTGTGTGGCGATGTATGAACTGTTTGCGCAAACGTTTGTGCAAACATTTTCCACATCGAACTCGTTCGAAAATTGTTTACACGAACATGATGTTTGCGCAAACACGTGGACCGTGTATGGGCATGTTTGTGCAAACACGAGCTTTATTTCCGAGTAGGAAGCCTAGTGTACAGACGCTTATTTCTTTCGCTATGGCGTCAATGAATAGGAATCAAGAATTCTGGCGAGAATGTACTGAACTTTATCGAAATTTACCTGAACTGTGGAAGGTAAAGAGTGAAGATTATAAAAACAGGAATTTGAAAAATGCGGCATATGAGAAGTTATTGCAGATTTCAGATGAGAAAAGACATGGCCTTGTGTTGGCTTCACACGGCGTCCAATTGGCATTGAGCGGTGTTGACAGTTCGCGACAAGCAGTTGTGCACGCTGTCTTCTCGCGCTACTGCGAATCTTGACAATATCACAGGCGCTACTTATAAATATTGTACTAGCACATTAACTGCTCACTTTACCAAGTAGAGAAAAGAATTACGAACAAATACGTGAAAACTACATCTTTCTATGTCAACTGGTTGTCATGATAGACGCTTTGAAAGGTTTCCATATAAAACAATTAGTAAAACGAGCGTTGAGTCCCGCGTCTAATTTCCATTGGATTTTGTTTCGATTTGCAAATAGAACTCACAACTTTTATTACAGGATAATCAGGGGTGTAGCCAGCAAGTTGTTCTAGGAGAACATTACTTTCAGGGGGAGGCAAGCTTTTTACATATTAAAAGCAGAACAAATTACCTCTTTCACAACATGAAAGCATTTTAACTTACCATACATACATACATACTATGCGCATTATTATATTTTCACAATGCTTCCTTATCAAAAGACGGATCGTGACAGTACTGAAGTTAAAAACCGGAGTCTAAAAGATGAATCAATAAGCTATTCATAAGAAAATAAATGCTGTTTATAGCAGTCTGTTTATCTGACTTTGTGTTTATGTAGGTTAAAATACTAAAGAGGAAAAAAAACGAAAAAATATTAACTCCGATATTATTATGCAATAATATAGTAGTGAGTTCACAGTGCACCCAGTTAGGGAAATGAGAATATAAAGCATATGCTTAATTTTAGTTGATTGAATTAGGTATAGAAACCGTATTGATGATGATTGATTTTTTTAAAAAAATTCATATTTTATTATAAAGTCCTTCATTTGCATTCTGTTAAAAAAAATTTATTAAACATATACTAGACGAACCTCATTTTGGAGCTGGAAATAGTTCGGAAAGACAGAGCCCTCTTTTCCCCCGTAGCTACATACCTTTGCAATCTTTGCCATCATCGTAAGAATAAAGCATGGGACGTTTGTAATTTGTTTTGAAATTTACTTCAAGATAGACCCTTTCTTATTCGACAGAAGGAACGCAGTATGTTTCCTGTTTCTTTTTTTCTTTCACGTTCCACCGCCTTATTATGTGTGACTTTTAACACCCTCTTTTCTCCTCTATAAGGGAATCAAAAGCATCAGGCGTCTGAATGGTGTCATAAATTATCGTAACCCAAAACAAACTCGAGCATATCGAGTTGCTTAGGAATCAGATGGATTACTTTCGTGGCACCTACACGAAGAACAAACTTGCTACTTGTTATGAAAACGGAGAAGGAAAGAAAGGGGCTAGTGTAGAATTCATCAGTGTCTCGTTGCTTTCTTTCGTGGTAGTTCGTTTATTCTCCAAAATTATAGTTGACAATGTCTTTAAGCATACCGAGTACAGCAGAAGTTTTATTTTCTGTCTTCCTTTTTTTCTTTTTCTTTCAAGTGCTACGAAGTCAAGCCGAAGAATTATTTTTTGTGCTTACAGCTTTTGGAACCGATAAAAATAAATTTACAAGAGTCAGATTCAGACAAAGACGAAATATTAACTGACATAGATGATAGTGAAAGTATATATATATATATATATATATATATATATATATATATATATATATATATATATATATATATATATATATATATATATCCACACCCTCTTCTTTCTTCTTGGTTTCGCGGGTATTTCGGCTTCCAAAGCACAAGCAATTACTATCGCTAAACAAGCTGCTTCAGTGGACATGCTTACACGATTAAACTCAAAATTGAACTGAAGTTTGTGCAAACAGTTGTATCGTGTGTGGCCGAGTGTTTGCGCAAACACGATGTTTGCACAAACATGATGTTTGCGCAAACCATGGACCGTGTGTGGGCCCTGTTACACTTTTTCTTCTTGATAAAACAAGTGACCAATAACAATTAGATAAAATTTCTTCAATAATTACTAATCAGTCTACAGTGAATGAACTTGGAAACTCACAAGCATGTTTACACAACATTCAGACAACTGAAAAATACTTTAGATTATAGTCCATTTGATACAACTTGTCCCTTCTGACAGTTGCTTTCCTCTGTTTATTCCTTCCTGCACGTGGTCACAACAATCAGGCAAAAAGAACTGTTTGTATGGCAACAGCGCGTTCAGGCAATTATATTGGATCATTTCTATTGCTCTGAAATGGTAAACATTCCACCCTTTCCGCACGTTGCGAATTTGAATATAAACAAATGCACATTGTCTTAGTCGGATGTCAACTTGAGTAATGGACCTGTTGGTTATTGAGTGCATTCTTTTAGTTCTCTTTTGTGTCATTTAATTTCATAAAACTGAGATTTACATGCAGTGAATAATTTCGTGTTTCAATACCCGACACAAAAGCTGGCAACATAGCATTGAGCACCACGTGCGCGCAACGAGCTGTCAGAAAGGACAAGTAGTCTCAATTGCAGTTTAATGTTGTGATCTGTTCCATAGAAGAGAAGATAAATAAAACATCAATTCCTGAGAAATCTGTGGTCGTTATTATTAGTTAAACATTCTAACTATCATTCAGAGAATTTTCATGTCCATGACAACGCTGCTTCTAGTTCAGTGTGCACAGCATAGCAGATACACCTGCAAACTAACAGGCTTGCCAGCCATATGATAATTTATCGTGATATACGATAATTTAAGCCTTAATGCTAATATGAATATACGATAATTTCAGACGGCACATTTTTTTATGCACACTGAGTGCGCAAATAAATTGTAGATGTGCTTTAAATAAAATACATGCACTGAAGTTGTTAACAGTCATTCCTGCTAAGGGTAAAATTGAATAGAAACGCTGGCGGACGTCGTTACTCCACTTCCAAAAAAATATCTATGGCGTTCCCTACCTTCTGAAAAATTACCATAGGCAAAGACAGGTACGGGGGATAGCATAACTTCAAACGTCCCCCTACCTTTTCAGATCCACTTTTACTCCCGCTAAATAACAATTTGAGAATGGCAAATTAGAATCCTGCATCCATTCTTTAAATTCAATTACTTTTTCTAGGGGGTGGGGATATTGTTTTGTGTAAATAAGGATTTTAACAAATGGCGTGGCCAGTGACGGTGATGTTGACTTTGAAACAGAGGGTTACTAGATGAGTTTATTATACATTATTGCTATTATTAGTAGTATTATACTTGTGTCTGTAATTACCACGTGCATAACAGATATATGCTGGTTTTTTTTTTTTTTTTTTTTTTTTTTGTAATATACGATAGTTTTAAACACAAAAATGTATGTACCACGCTGGCATTTTCAGCCCCTTTTGTGAAAAAGTTGGTACAATTCTACCCAGTTCAGCACCATTTAACAAATACTTGTCACATTTTCAAAAATGCCAGTAAGACTCTTCCTACATCTCTTTCTTGTGATGTCTTTCAGGGGAGGTTCTAGGACCCTGGACTGGTTTTACATTTTTTTTTTTTTTTTTTTTTACTTACCTTATATTCTTCTTACATTCTACTATCCTCCTTCGGTCGTGAAATAAGAGAGAATAAGAGCAATAATTTATATTTTAATATTTTATTATAATGTGGGATACTATTTACACACGAACTCAGAGATGATTGATTTGTTCCTACTTTTATGTATTTTTTTTAATATATGGCCATAACACGATTTTGGTGTATTGATCACTTTGAAATAGAGGCGCGTTTGGTTTCCTTATAATACATACCGAAGATGATAATTGTTTTCCCCTTTAATTTGCGGTCTCTGTTATACTTTCTACGTACGAGAGAAGTTTCATCTACTTCGCGGTTGTTCGTGATCCTCTTGGAAATTTTTAAAAGGTAATTTTTAAAAAGAATACTTTCTTTATTTGAACTCTTGAAAGAGGGGGCGAGAGTTCTAGAACTTTACCTCTTTTAGTTTCGTGTTATAGAGCCATGTACTACACTGGTATAGGATAATGAATTCAGCCCTTTTTGCTTCAATTTGGTACTATTTTTCAGCCCACTCCAGAGCTTGGACTGCGGCAACACTGGTGCGAGTAATTCTGAGCGCATTCAATCACTGAGCGCGACTCAAACCAGCTTCTCGTGAGCAATGATGACGTTGCAAGTAAAGTATTGTGCATAAAATTATAAAGTTTGTCATTCAGTAAGATGCAAATATTATTTATATTATTTTTGTATTATTTGTGGTAGTGCCACGGCATTGGCTCCCCTTCAGCGACCGCCGCTGCTTGAAGGTACCGTGGTATCCGTTCTTGTTTCTGGATCCCAGTAGTGTTTGTGTTTGTCGTTTTTAAGTACTAGATTTGACTGGTATTTGTAGTATGGCTTTGTATCGGTCATTAGTTCCATGTTATGTGCCAAAAACTGGTGAATCAGGCACGTAGCCAGGATTTCGTGAAGGCGGGGGTTCGTGACATGAAATACTGTGGTCATCACACCAGGGGCTAGATCATTCTAAACTACTTTACTGAAACATATATTGGTTCGTTTAGCCAGAATTTTATAACGGGGAGGGTGGAGGTGTGACATGAAATTCTGAAGGCCCAGGAGTTTGATCAATCTAAACAAGTTTACTATCAACATATATTGGTTTGTTAGGACAATCAAATGAGGATATGTTGGCAAGTATTTTAATAACAAACTATGAAGAAATCTCTAGTAAAATAATAACAATAATAATAAAACGTATTGAAGATTTTACAATATTTACGTCCTTTCTCAGTTTATTCAAATATAACAATTTTCCTTTTATTATAACCTCAACTATTATAAAAAGTACATACTCAATAATATCTTGTAAGCTATTTTACAATATCTGCGTTCCTTTCTTTGTTGAATCAAATGCTAACAGAACTTTCCACACAAATTTTTGATTTTATTATTCCGCCAACTACTGTCGGTTCCAAATGACAGATTAAAGGAGCAGTAGAAAATTTTTCTTGAAATAACATGTTTGATACTGCAAGGATGCGATGTCGAAAAATCATGGTAAAAAAAAGTCCAAGCTGTTACACAGCGGCACTATGCTTTCGGAAGCTTAAAATCTTCCTGACTAGTAGCAGGAATTCTGAGAATTCAGTAACTTTTCTTGAAATTTCAAATTCCCTGACTCTTCCAGGATATCTCGCTTACCTCACCACCATGTATTGCAAATAATACAAATCTCCTCATAACAAAAAGTAACCAAAAGCTTCCTGTATTTTTTTTTATTATTTTTAACGCTGATCCTTCTTTTTCTTATTTCTTGTTTAATCCTTCCTTATTTTTTCATTTCTGGTCTCGAAGGGGGGGGGCTCCGGACCCTCCCTTGGCTATATGCCTGGGTGAATGCTTTTTGCCACATTGTTGTCTCTATTCACACAATCTGTGGAAGCCATTATATACTATAGCATGAGGTTGTGATGTGTTCAATAGTTTCTGATGTGTCTTTACATTCTCTGCATTTTCACCCGGTATTCTTGCTTCAGTATATATTTACAGTAGTTTCGGGTTGGTATTACTCCTCGGTCATGGATTATTATTATTATTATTATTATTATTATTATTATTATTATTATTATTATTATTATTATTATTATTATTATTATTATTATTATTATTTATTACATGCAATTAAACACTATTTGACAAACGTAACTACTTGTTTTATCAGAACATAATAGATATCACTGAGTACGTTACGTAAAGGATATCCTGTTAAATAATGCAAACATCACGAGTATCTCAAAATAAAATTTAGAAAAACAGTAAATAAAATACACATATTGTGGAAGGAATTGCAAAAGAACAAAAAATAAATAAAGACAAATAGAATCGTTACTTTGCACTTTTCTATTATCGATAACAAAACAATTAATCTTATTAACTCGATAAGATTTCCCGAATGATTAACAATCAACCTACAGTAAATGAACTTGGAAAATCAGAGGCATATTTACATAACATTCAGACAACTGAAAAATCCCTTAGATTGATTATCATAGTCTGTTTGATAGGAGAAAAGATAAAAGAATCAGTTCCTATAAAAGATGAGAACATCCATGCATGTGGTTATTATTAAGAGTTAAACATCGTAACAATGACTCAGAGGATTTTATGGTGTGTGGCAACACTGCTTCTGGCGCTAAGTGCGGGTAGTATAGCAGATACTCCTGCTAACTGCATGTACGAGGATATTCGAGGTGTTTGGGTATTCTATGAAGGATCAAGGAATGGTGATAGTCGCGTTAACTGTGATGCGCCTTTAGGTGAGTTTGTTTCTGAGATTTTCACATAAATTATGGAATATCAGTGGCGTATTTACAGAGGGCATCCAGGCTTAAGCCCCCCCGAAATTTTATTTACTATATTGAAGTAAATAAAATATCTTGCAGAATTTTCACATCCCCTTTGTAGAAATTTGCAGAAATATCTTGCAAATCTTCCCCCCTTCCGAAACAAAATCGTAAATACGCAACTGTAGAATATATTCGAAACTAAGAAGCAAGCAATATTTGGAATACAAATTTGTCTGAAGTAAAATTTTAATTTGTTTTTCTGTAATACTATCCTTTAAAGGATATTTATATTTCATTTTACATTCAATTCCAATAACAATGGTTTGTTGATAATCTACAAGGGGAAGTCGAAAGTTATCCGCAATTTTGACATAACTCTTCTTGTATTGTTGATGCTGACCTCTGTCCTCGTGTATTTTATTGTTCTGCTGTTGTGGTCATGCTATGAAAGTTTGATCCTAATTCCTCCATTTGTTTTCCTTTTGTTGCAGATAGATCATGGCCGCTCCATTAGAAGTTTGCACCAAAGAGGAAAATGAGCAGTGATTCGGGTTTTTGTGGTCGAGAGGTGTATCAGGGGCCGCAATCCATCAAACACTTTCGGTACAATAGTCAATAGTCACTCATCTTTCTAACAGAACGATGTCACGTGCACGCTCAATATTGTCATCATTTGTGGCCTTAGATGGTCGTCTGCCTCCTTTCTCGTGCGTAACACTTGTGCGACCATGTTTGAATTTTTCAACCCACTCGTAGACACTCCGTTGTAGCAAGACACTGTTCTGCAAGACACTGTTCTGTATGTGCCGCAAGTCTTTGATGGATTGAGGCCGCTGATACACCTTCCGACCACAAAAACCAGATCACTGCTCATTGTTTCTCATTGATGCAAACTTCTAACGGAGCGGCCATAGTCTATCTGCAACAAAAGGAAGATAAATCGAGGAATTATAATCAAACTTTCATAGCATAACCACAACAGCATCACAACAAAACAAATGAGGACAGAGGTCTGTATGAACAATATGGGAAAATCATAGCTACATTGCGGATAATTTTTGACTTACCTTCGTAATAACCATTGCTACATTACGGATAATTTTTAACTTACACTCGTAATAATCATTACTGCATTGCGGATAATTTTTGACTTACCCTCGTAATAATCATTGCTACATTGCGGATAATTTTTAAGTTACCTTCGTAATAATCATTGCTACATTGCGGATAATTTTTGACTTACCCTCGTAATAATGTTCTATTTTACCTTCGATTTTCATAACTACAGACTCCAGATGTTTTACTTAAGTTTTGCTTCTAATAACAACTGGTTTCAGATATTTTATTTTAGTTTTCATCTCAAAAACAACTGGGCTCCATTGTGACACTAGAAATACTACATTGTTGCGTCAATAATCTTGTGAATAGGTCTAAAGTAGCTCCATCGGCCAACAGATAGTGCATCTTTTTCGTATATTTCTAACTTATCTCTTAGGCAAGGACAATGTTGAAAATAAGAGGCGAATCCAAATAAGTGGCGAATCTTCAGTCGTACAATAGGAAAGTCATATAGGTAGAACTTAAGATTTTATCGTTACACGCTACGAAAATAAAACTTACCTAGCCTAATAATTCTTCTAAATACTCTTTTGAGTATGTATAATCACGCAAGAAAGAATTTTGTCTATCAAGTCACACAAGTCAGGGTCAAATTTCCCAACTCTGTTTACATGATTTTACTCCATCGAAATACTTCAAGATGAGGCTTGCATCCAGACGGCTCTTTCAAGTAAACCCAGTGATTATTGAAAATCAACCTTGGTTTCGATACTAAGCCTAGTGCATTCAGATAGAGAGGGACAATAGTTCTTGAATCATTTTTGATGAAAACAGTAAAACAAGCCCAGAGAATGTTTATGCAATAGTTTGCCATTGTCATACAATTGTTGTAATAAATACACTTATGTTATATAGCAGCAATGTTCATCTTCCCAAAGTAGTCGGCCATAATCTCCCGAATTTACCATACTCCCGCCAATATATAAGAGACTTCTTCATTTGGTCACCTCTGTCTCATTCCTTTGAAACAAAATCTGTTTATTTTCGTTTAAACACCCGCCACAATTTTCCTTTTGATCAATAAAGAATGTTTTTCTTAATGTCTCGTTCTTTTTAATGTCTGAAACATTATTTGGGTTTACACATAGACTAAACGCTAAGAAGCAGATAAATATTTTATCTTCTTAGCTCCGTGAAATAATTGTCATATTCTTATGACTGTCTCTTCACTCATCTGTGGTTCGCCTGAAGGCAGAAAGTCACCCGTCACATAGCAAAGAAGATCCTACAACACGTGGTAGACTGAACAGAGTTGGACGTTTCTTCTCTCCTTTGTGTGGCTAGAGAGACAGAATACTTTATTTGGGAACTGTACATTTTCGTTTTCCTTTTTTAAAAAACATTTAATCCAAAGGTTTTAAAGGTCTTTTATGTCTTTCGTATTGATCTTCACTAACAAAACATTGAAAATATGTACATTCGTGTCCAAAATGATTGTCGCATATCTATAACTGTCGTCTTGTAAGAATATAATTTGATAATGATTTTGCAGGGTACTTTTAATACTGATACTATGTGTATAATCGGGAAATGTATATTTGTGGTAAATTTCATAGGAAAAGAATTATAAATACGAAAATTAGAATGAGTAAAATAAAATGTTGCTAAATGGACAAGAACATTTTATTTTCGTTTTATTGTTCTTATTTACTGCTCTTTTGACTTGAAATTTGCCACATGATACATGTCTTTGTCGATTATACACACACTAACATTATAAGAAATACCGGGCGAATTCGTTATCAAATTATATTCCTACAACAACCTATTTATAGACATGCGACAATAATTTTGGGCATGAGTGTACCTGCCACCATGCAACCATTCAGTATCAGAATAGTGTTGCCGGTCATCTGAAATATTGTAATGTTCCTGATTTATGTTGTAGCATATTTTATAAGCTACATTCAATTTGTTATACCTATGAGTAAATATACGTAGATTGATTGTGTTAAAGCTAGACCGTTTACTAAAAGAGATACTTTCGCTATTTCAGAGAAAATAGAAAAGGAAATTCGAGTGAATCTCACGTACCCTAACATAGCAATTGATGAATATGGAAACGAAGGCAGGTGGACTCTTATCTACAACCAAGGATTTGAAGTCACAGTCAATGGACGAACATTCTTTGCGTTTTCACTCTATGAAGAGGTAAGAACTTAGAGGAGTCTACTTAGCATTTTTTAAGTACTTAATAAGATATTTCAGGCATAGATATAAGGTAATAATTGTCTATACATTAGTTTTCTGACACTGGGAAACATGTTGAATGTCGCTAATATGTTCATGTTAATGATGTTGCTAGTGTGAAATAAATCTTATTATGAAAGGAAAACTTCTCAGTCAGTGCGTAATGCTAATTTCTAATACTAAACAATCACTCTTATGAGTGTTGTTACCTGCTACCTGCTTGCCAGAAGATGTCGCTAACATGCAGGTAATTTCACACCAGCAACATCTTCTAGCTAGTGTGATGTGTAAATTGTGAAAGATAAATCCTGCAGATTTAAAAACAATATACTTTATAAGCACCTCATTATTATTTGTAAAATTCATCCTTCTCTTCTTAAATGACATTTGGGAGATGTCACTTTATGTCATATAAACCGAGGGTGTACCCAGGAAAACGATGTTAGAGTCAGCATATTCCCACAAAAAGACCAGGACTTTTATCTAAGGATAACCTTTTCGGAAAGGCGGGTTAAAAACAAGTATTCGAAATACATAGCTACCATTAACAAATATTTCTTGAAGATACGTAGATATTTCGTATGTATTTTGCCTGGGGAGTATCATCTTAACATGAATAAGAGTACAAAGTATATGTTTATGTATTAACCTACGGTACTTTTGTTTCCTAACCAGACAGACACTGGGGTCGTAAGTTACTGTGATCAGACGTTCAATGGATGGTCCCATGACGTCACTGTTCGCCATTGGGCCTGTTACTATGCGAGGAAAGAAGAACCTGTATCCCCCAAGATTCAACCAAAACGAAACAACGACTTGTTGGTGAGTTGTTCAAATAAATATTTAACTAATTAATTAAATTTTATTAATACTAAGAGTTATAGGCTACGTACTGGGATATTTTCTTAAGATTTTTATGTGAGTGTAGAATTAGACGAAATTGCAGGTTTTAATTGTGGGTTAACGTATTTTTAAGTAGCCCTATATGAAAGGTATGAAAGTAGTACAGGAGCGTCATTTCATACTTCGCTTGAGGGGAGCAACAGCACCACCGACATAAGATTTTCAGTTTTTTACTAGTATATTAGTAGACAATCGATTAAAGTATATGTATTCATCAAACTCTTGGGGGGGCAATTGCCCCCTCCTGCCCTCCCTAAATGACGCCCCTGACTTTCTGTTTAGACTGGGATCTCAACGACATGAGCTCCTACTGGGAAACGAAGACCAGAGCTCTTCAACATTTACACATCAGAGGTTGGAGAATCTGTAAGTTAGATATATGATCAAAAGATTCCTCCCTTTGTTGAGTTGTTAACTTTGTAAGTTATAGAAAGAACAATGCAAAAGACTTAAACAAAATCTTACTCGGGGTGTGTGGGTTCCAATACTCTTCATTTTCAAGCTCATGTTGGGTACCCTTTTTTCCGTTATGAAGCTTTAGATAATTTCAAACAACTTTTCGGTAGTTCTTTCATTCATATTTTTAAATATAAGGATTTAAAGTACTTAAACCATTTAAGTAAATTTGATTGTTTGTGCATATACACGAAAGTAAACATGATTCGGTAATATATCGTGTTTTCTTATTTTGTATCCTATCAAATTTTGATACTGCAGCAGTTCGTACCCTAACACTTGTGATGTAATTTAGTATCTTACGCATAACATTTCGATAATTAATTCTAAAGAGTTAAGCTTGGTCATGATCAAATAAAAATCGAAATTCTCTTCATAGTACTCAGCTCCGTATCCAGGGGGGTCTAGGGGGACGGGGCCCTCTAAAATTTTCACGGTAGGCTTGCAAATGAACTATAATATAGTGATGAACTATAATATGATTGGATCGGCCCCCTTAACTTCTGTCGCTCCCCCTACATTTTTGGGCTGACTACGGGCCTGATAGTACTATATTCATAATTAAATATAATTTGTAAGAGCATATAAGTTTAAGAAGTTCACAGTGCATATTAGAATACTATAATTTTATATATTCCAAATAAATTGAAACCTATTAAAGATTTTTCTTTAGTTTAACGTCCCTCGATTATGTTACGAAGCTAAAGGAGGTAGTGCTGATGATAGTGAATGAATTGTGAAATCAAGAAACAGGGAGAAAATGATAAAAAAGTTTCCAGAAACCCTTGCACACGATGTTCGTTGACCATAAAGCCCACTTGACATATTCGGCTTGTGGTAAGAAGTTCTGTTTCTTTCATTGGCTAAATTGTTTGGTCTAAAATGCCTATTAGAGATAGCAGGGGCGGATCCAAGGAGGGCAATAGCCCATATAGCCCCCCAGAAGAGGAAAATCTTATTTTATATATAAATAAACCTATTCCAGAGTTTGGAGCACTTAAAAGTAGCTCTAAGTAGCAGTATTACAACCCACCGCTCCCCAGAAGTCCATTCTGGATCCGCCCCTGAGAGATGGTAAACTTTCTTTCCCTTCCATCTAAATTTCTGTTATGGACATATTGCTTCCAGATGCTGCTAGCAGGAGTGTATGCAGGGGTGAGTTCTGGAGGTACAGACCTCCCCCTTTTTTCTAAATTTAATCTAATTTTAGGGAATTGGGCCGACGTGGCCCAGTGGTAGAGCGTTCACCTCTGGTGCTTGGGGTCCCGGGTTCGATCTCAGCCCCCGCCAAGTGAACTTTGTGGTGGACAAACACCGTGTGCGTGGGTTTCCTCGGGGTCCTCCCGTTTCCTCCCACTTTCTTCATTCCACCATTTCATTCATTACTCATCATCACCGTCTCCTTTAGCCTAACCGGCATAACCGTGGGACGTAAAACTCAAAGATTTCATTTGATTTTTAATTTTAGGGAAATTTACAAATTTACGTATTAAATTTAGACCCCCAAAAAGCTTAGGGCCACCCAAAGAAATTCCTCCGTACGTCTCTGGCTGATAACAACACTAAGTAGCAGCCACGGAATGACAAAGATACATCGCAGCCAATAAGTCATCCAGTACTTTTCGAGGTGTAGGCCTACTTCTTTGAGACAGAGAAAACGATTCTTAATAGGGCTACACATATCCCTTTTGAAATTATGATTTTCAGAGAGTGCCAATGATATAAATGATTTGTGTAGACACTTGCAGAGCTGTAGTCGAGGGTACACGCCGTATACCCTCTGCTTAATCCTAGTCATTAGAGTGTACCTTCTGCTTTAAAGCGTATAGTGCTTTCTACTTTTGATTTCGTTTATTTATTTAATTGGGTTATGACTCCAATGATAACCCCGCCTCGGGATGTGGCGCCCCCATCGCCCACTTCGGAAGTGCAATCAGCCTGTTCTTCCAGGTTGGAGGTTGTGCCGGGTCGATCACCTGGCATTTAAAACCTGGGATCGAGCACAGTAGATAAGGATTGGGTATGGACTGCTCTTTCTGGATGCCAACCTTGCTATCTCTTGTTTATGATAAATGGATTTGTGATTTCAAGACGTATGGACCCGGAGCCATGGGACAGAGGAGTGAAGCGCTTGGCATGGATCGAATGGTGCCGTGAATGGTTGGTGAGAGTCTTTGGAAGTGGTGATTTAAGTAAGAAGTGTCATCAAGATATGCGTTTAGACTATAAAACAGTAATGGATCCTTTATATTTTAATTAAATTAATACATGTGTTTTCATTTTAAAATAAAAGCTTTCTGTGTCTTTTATGACAATCATAGATGATCACAAAACAGCGTATACCCTCTGAAAATTTTAGGACTACAGCACTGGACACTTGTATCCAGAAACACAGAAAAATCTCTACCGCAACAAGGAAACTCTATTTTGTGTCACTACGTGACCTTCTCCAGAAACCTGTTCTTCATTCACGTTCCCGTTCCCTTGGGAGTCATTCGATTCCTTGTTACCATCATCATCATCCAAGGGCGCCCATGTTGTGGTTTCCAAGGGGGGCAAGTATAAGCAATGTTTCAAATATAGTATCAAATTTTGCTGTAACTAATGTAAAAATTCTATTGGGTTTTCGATATTCTGAAGTACAATTTCCTCTAGGGGGGCGAGCACCCTACCTTTCCCCCCTTGATGGGCGCCCTTGTCATCATCATCATCTCAGGTATTCTGCCATTATTGACAGGTGACTAGCTGCAACTGAGAAGCGTTTCTGTTTCACGGTCTTCCGATAACCTCTTCGTTTTCACTTGCGATATTTCTGTTTTGATATCGTCCATTAACTGTAGCCTCCTTCCCCTCTCCTTCTCTTTCCTGCTACCATATCCTGTAAAATGTCCATCATGATACAGTTCCTTCTTAGCCAATGTCCCAACCAGTTTCTCTTCCTCTTCTTAATAATATCTTAAAGTTATTATTTTCTCCCCCACCATTTCTAATACTCTCTCATTCGTTTTCCGCTCGACTCAGCTAATTCCCTCCATTCTTCTCTACACCCACATTTTGAAAGCTTTCAGTCGTTTTTCACCATTTTTGTGTAATGTCCATGTTTCTGACCCGTACAGTACAATATTCCACACGAAGCATTTTAGAATTTTCTCAACTCTTTCTTCAAGGTCCTACAAAATGATATTTTCTTTCTCCTAAAGGCTTCTTTCACCATTCCTATCTTTGTTTTTATTTCATTTTTACACTTCATATCATCACTAATAATACTACCCAGGTATCGAAAACTAGTTATCTGCTCTATATTCTCCCATCTTACTTCTATATTTGACAGCAACCCCTTCGTTCCAATCACCATGGCTTTTGTCTTTCTATAACTTAAACATACTAGATGTTCCGGGAGGAAGTCGCGTCTCTTTGCAGGTGATAGGGAAGGTCATTCTAAGCAAAAAAAAAAAAAAAAGTTCCTATGATAATGTGTTTTTTCTTGGCGGTTTGAGATCTACAGGTTATTAACCATTTTTGACTTAATGATGTACGAAAGTATTTTTTGTTCATCTTGTAGTTATTTTACAGAGCCGAGATAGCCCATTTGAATAGTGATGGTATGGTCTTTCAAATTATATACAGCATGACCTACGTGAAGTTGCCCCTCCCCATAGGAGCACTAAAGATCTCTTCTAGTGCAATCGTTAGTGCTTCTTAGAGCACCAACTCCCAACATTAGTGCTTCAATAGTTTGGACGCTAGAAGCAAAAAAAAAAAAAAAAAAACTTTGAAGGGCGGACTTCATGTTATCCGCCAGAAAGCACTAACGATGAAACCTAGTGCAATTGATAGTGTGTCGTTAGTGGTTCTAGAAAACACTAGTAGTTTCGCTAGTGCTTCAGTATTAGTGTAGTTATGGCCAATTAATGTCACGAAACTCCCATAAGAAAGACGTGGGGAATTTTTCATTGGGTCAAATTCCCGCCAAATTCAAAAGCACTAATGATCTCTACAACCATTAGTGTTTCGTTAGTGCTTCTAGAAATAACAGTTTCGTTAGTGCTTCACTATTAGTGTAGACATGGCCAATTATATGTCACGAAACTCCTGTAAGAAATACATGGGGATTTTTTCATTGGGTAAAAATCCTGTCAAATTCAACAGCAGTCGTGTCCACTTATAGTGTAATCATTAGTGCTTTTTAGTGCACAAACTCCTAACATAAGTACTTCAATTCTTTTGACGGAGATTACAGCACGTGGCAGAGATGACGTTGGAAGGGAAGTTATTGAGAGAAATCATCGGCGACAATGTTACCATCCAATTCCATTAAATAATCTTGACAAGGGAATTTTTTGAAAAATACCGCCAAATTTTCCTTAATAATTTCTCTTCGAAAGACTATATTGTGACATTCTTCAAACATTTGGAAAATCTATCCCATCACCATTCAAATGTCTCACCTTTGTAGATTAACTACAGGATGAGTAGTAACAATCTTCCTTATCACTTCCCAGAGACGAGATTTTCTCCTGGAATATCCTGTATATGGTGACCTCGAAGTTCGGGAGAATGTGTCACTTTAATTATTTTAGTCTTTGACTTATTTGCACTGTAAGTAACGGGAATGATTAAAAAGTCTTTTAAAAAACAAAGTATCAAATTTGGAGTTTTCATGGAAAATTATTTTCTGGTCATACTGTATGATTTGTCAGGTTTAGGAACCTGACTTACTAAAACTAATACAAAATTTGCCATTTTTCTTTTGCTTGTTTATTCATAAGTGAAAAGGATATAATGAAATTCAACTTACCACAATCATAGATAATGTTATTCTACAACAGAAAGTATGAAGCTCAAGAATTTTTAGTGTTGCCAGAAAAACAATTCCCCCAAAATCTAAATTAAGGCAGCAATTCTTCGTTTGATTACGTATCATGTTGTTTTGGTATTCTGTGACCTACTTTTTAAATAACATTTTTATTTAGAATTTTAATAACTATATGTTAAAACTATTTTATTACAAACTAAATACAACTAATTTACAACTAAATAAAACAATAATATTTTAAAAAGTAGTTCACAGGATACCGAAACAATATGCTACGTAATCAAATGCAATTGAGTTCGTTTCTCTAGTCGCTACCTTAACTTAGATTTTGGGAGAATTGTTATTCTGGCAACACTGTAACCCTATGAATGGCAACACTGAAAATTCTTCAGGTTCATATTTTCTGTTGTAGAATGACATTATCTATGATTATAGTAAGTCAGGGCGAAAAATTTCAAAGTCAGACGCACTCGCCAATCAAAAAATGATGGTTGCCAGTATATCTTACGTACAAATTATTAGGTCTCACTCCCCTTCCCCCCAAGGCCTTTGGTTTGATAAAGAAAGAGATTACATCAGGGCATAAAGATCGTTATGAAGACTTCACACATTCCGTGTTTTCCCTCACTCAGTGACAATTATTTTCGTGCGAAACAGAAACTGTGCAGCTCTGTGAGTTTACGCAGAAACCACTCCTACTGAACACTGGTCGCCAGCTCCAAATTTCTAGTCGCCAGTGGCGACCTGGTGACCGGAAATTTTGCGCCCTGTGGTAAGTTACATTTCATTATCTCCTTTCATTTATGAATAAACACGCAAAAGAAAAATGATAATGTTTGTGTTATCTTTAGTTAGTCAGGCTCTTAAGGGGACAGACTACTAAATATTTTTCAAAAGCTAACAATTTTTCTTTTGCCAGTTTTTTTCGTAAGTGAAAAGAGATAATGAAATGTAACTTACCTCGGTAATATATAATGTTATTGTACATCCGAAAATACGTATCGAAAGAATTTTCAGTGTTGCCATCCATAAAAATTACAGTCTGACAAGAATTTGAATTACCCAAAAATCTAGGTTATGGCAGCGACTAGAAATATGAACCCAACGGCAATTGATGACTTATCATGCTGTCTGTGTTTCTTGTTAATTACTTTTTAAATAATATTTGTATTTTAATTCTACTGTTTATTAAAATTTATTTATTTTGTACTCTTTATTACAAAATAAATACAAATATTATTTAAAAAGTAGTTAACAAGGAGCACAGACAGCATGATAAGTCATCAATTGCTGTTGAGTTCATATTTCTAGTCGCTGCCATAACCTAGATTTTTGGGTAATTCAAATTCTTGCCAGACTGTAATTTTTATGGATGGCAACACTGAAAATTCTTCCGATACGTATTTTCGGGTGTACAATAACATTATCTATTACCGAGGAAAGTTACATTTCATTATCTCTTTTCACTTACGAAAAAACTGGCAAAAGAAAAATTGTTAGCTTTTGAAAAATATTTAGTAGTCTGCCCCCTTAAGAAAGGAAGTTGTCCAACAACTAAAATATCGAGAAATCGAAGATAAAAACTCGAAGCTAAGTCGTAGATGTTCATTCAACAACCTGCAAGTTTCTACTGGGACTTGAGAACTATATACTATATCACGCACGTGTAATGTGCAACTTGGAAATACTGTAGGAGGAAATGTAAGGTACAAGAAGTCATTTTACAACTTCTAGGTTTTCATTCCTTTCTAAATACTGACGATCCATTTGCACATGAAGAAACTTTTAAGCTAAAGTAAATGTATGTAAAATATTCCAAATTGTATCTTATTCGAAATAATATACAGTATATACAGTAACTTGAGTTCCATCTTCAATGGAAAATTATTGTCCATATTTAAATCTTAAAACCTTTTTCTACCTAAATTTCCATATGTTCATTTGTATTGTTACAGAGGAGGTTTTACGTAAATGAGCCTGAATTTGTGGAGAGTATAAACAAGGCACAGAATTCTTGGAGAGCTAAAGTTTATCCAGAATACCATGGGAAGTCTATGCAACATATGATCAACAAAGCAGGAGGCATCAGGTAAGATATATTTTTTTTATATATATCCAAACATTTTAAAAAAAAGAAACGCACGATGCTTTTAATTTTACTTTTAAACAGTCGCGAAGATATCCTCTTTCAGTCATAAAGGACCTATCCAGTTTGCCATAAGCACCAGACTTGTCGCCTGCTCAGGTCAAAAGTCACGTTGCGTGCTAAATCGGGTCCGGGTCTCCGAGTTCGCTAACCGCTTAGTCACGGAGGACCTCATTGATTCTTTCGGGTAGTTAAGTCATTGTACTTTTGCGAAAGTTGTCTTTATATCACTTCGTAACACAAACCGAACTCTTAACTTATGAACGCGAATCAATTTAAGTCCGTGTGTTGAGATTGTATCTTCTGTGACCTGGACGAAGGATCATTTCACACCTTTGAATTTGACTATAAACATTGCGTATGTTATGTACTCATTAGAAGTCTATCTTTGCTATTAGGAACATAGTGAAGTATCATAATAAAATATGTAGAATATGGGTGGTTAGTATTGATTAACTCTTGCCTGCAGAAGTTTAATGTTAAAATGCATTCTATATAATCTTACGATTAGACCAAGTGTTAAGCATCATACGTTAAAAATGAAATTGAGGGTAATTAAACAAAAAAACATCCAGTCATTTGAAGTTTTAATTTCCAAAACAATTTATAGAATAGTGCTCGAATTGTGTATTTTAATATTTTCAAACGTTCTTAAACATGTTACAAAGTAAGTTGTGTCATCTGGAGTTCATAAAATTAATATATGTATTTCTTGTATGCAGGTCCAGATACACATTCCCAAAACCAGCTCCAGCTTCACCCGAGATTAAACGAAGAGCTGCGGAATTACCCGAGCATTTCGATTGGAGAAACGTTAGTGGAGTGAATTACGTATCACCTGTCAGGTAAGCATCGTATTACAACCATCACAGGCAGACCCGCAACTAGAGGGGGGCTAGGAGGGACCTGGCCCCCCTAAACTTTTCGTGGCCCCACTAGACCTTAACACAAAATGCTATTATTAATACAAAAAACACAATTTAGCAATGTGTAAGAGAATTTTTAATGACTTGGCCCCCTAAAATATTCATGCTCCCCATACCTCTGTGGCTAGTTCCGGGCCTGATCACAGGTTGAGTGCTTAATAATTTCGAGTGGATATCTTTATTTACTCCCTTTGACACATTCTGGTTCACTTTTTTCTATTAGATATTACCAGAAGCGAAGGGTGATCAAAAATTGGGGAGAGGGCACGATTTCTACACAGAACTTATGATCTCTCCTACAGTGTTTCGTTCAGACCTGTTTTTTGGGAGGCACTGCTCCCCTGAGCTCTGAGAGTGCCCCCCGGAGCAGACCAAAATAACACGTTTATAATATAATAATAAATAGAATAATATCAGCAGTGCCCCATGGAACATTGATTCTGAAAAAAACACTACTCCCCTAAAAGTCACTTTAGCTTGCATTTATAGAATGTAGAAATTTGCTTATTCAAGAAAAAGAAGGCAGGTTAGAACAATATCTGAAATTTTCACTTTATGAAGCAGGAAAACATATTAGGGAATAAGATAGCATTCTATCCTTTCCAGTCAAAAAAGGAGAATTCTCTTCCCATCACATGTAGCAAACCTTTCCAACAGCCGTTAAATCTCTCAGGCTCCATCAAATCGATAAGAATTCTCTTCCCATCAGATGTAGCAAACCTTTCCACCGTTAAATCTCTCAGGTACCATCAAATCAATAAGAATTCTCTTCCCATCAGATGTAGCAAGCCTTTCCAACAGCCGTTAAATCTCTCAGGTTAGATCAAATCGATAGCTGAATCATTTTCAATGCCCTAAGAGTAAGTCCAGTAAGTCTCCCTTCGCTCACAACTTCGCAAGTATTTAACTTTTGAAGTGTCGTAGTGTCGGCAAGGATCGTTCAGAGCGATCGACAAGGATCGTAGCCACGATTAAGACATTTCAAAACGCTTGAACACCCTGTAATTATTTAGACGATGTTCAACAAATAAATTGTCAAATTCCATCAAGGACGAGTTTTTTTTTTTTTTTTGCTTTTTTTTAATTCAACTTGAAATTAAGTTGTGCATAGATTCCATAAAATCAAAGCTGAGAGATGAAACTTGGGCTAAGCTTGTGAAACTCTTGAACAATTGATAAAAGCTTTCCATTCAAAAGGGAATCATTTCAGTAGGAGTTCAAATATATCTTTTATCTTGTAGTAGCCACTCTCTGCAAATCGACTCTAGTTGAACAAAAATTACACTGACCAACCGAAACTTATAACCACCTGCTACTTTTTGAACGAAATCGTTGGCCTAACGTAAGAGTCAAGGGACACCACATATCCCTCGTTCAGTCAGTGTTGTGCTTGTGAGTAAAATAAGGAAGGCGATATATCAGAATTTGATAGGGGCCAGAATCTAATGGCCAGACGGTACGAGCGTTTTGGAAACAGCGTGACTACTAGGTTTTTCACGAGCTGCCGTAGTTAGTGGCTCCTAAACGTAGGAAAAAGATGGTGAAACCATCACCAAACGGCAAGATGTGAGGCAACTCCTTAAAGATGTCAGACGTCGTTGACTACCGAAGTTGGTGCAACAGGATAGTGCACAAACTGTGGCGCAATTAACAGCAAACAGTGGACAAAACACGACTGTGTCTGAGCGCTCAGTTCACCGTACACTGTTAGATATGAAGACACCGATGTTCCACACGTGTACCAATGTTAACCGTGCAGCTTCCTCGATTACGAATGGAATGGGCATGTTGCCATCGTCATTGGATCCCCAAATAATAGTACAGCGTTGCGTGGTCCGATAAATCACGATACTCCCTTCATCATATCGATGGCTCGGTCAGAATCCATCTTCTTCCAGAGGGAAAGTTGCTCGATACGTGCACAGTAAGACGACGATAGGCCGCTGGTAGCTCCATAATGATATGGGAAACATTTACATATTCATTCATTGGCCCAGTAGCACGTATAAAGAACATAATAACGACTTTTAGCTATAGGCAGTTCATCGCTTATCACGTACATGCACTCATGTCGGCCATGTTTGTAGCTGACAATGGCATTTTTCATAAGGACAAAGCTCCTTGTCGCAAGGCCAAAGTTGTGCTTTAAGAAGCAGAGTGGCGAATTTCAATTGCTACAATGGCCCCCAAACTCTCCCTATCTTAACCCAATTGAGCACCTTTGACGAGATGTCATTGAACCCGTCAGATCGAGGCTCTTGACTCACCTCCGCGGAATTTACAGAAACTAACTGAGTTGTATGTGCCAAGTTATAGATCATGCCTCCAGCCAGCTAGACCTCATTACTTCCATGTCAAACCACATTGCTCCTGTCGTGCGAGTCAAAAGTAAGCATACCAAATATTAGGTAGTGGTAATAATGTTTTAGTTGGTAAATGCATAAGCAAAATTTATCAGTAATCATATTTTATTTTTGCATCGTTACTATAGGAATCAAGGAGGCTGTGGTAGCTGTTTCGTCTTCTCCTCAACTGGCGGCATTGAAGCACGACTTCGAGTCCAGACTAATAACGAAATGCAAGTTACGTTGTCACCGCAAGACGTTGTCAGCTGTAGCAACTATGATCAGGGATGCGCAGGAGGGTTTGTCTATCTTGTTGGCGGGAAATACGGGAAGGTAAATAAGTTCACTGATCTATTACACTTTACTCTGTAGTGTTGTCCAATAATATAAAAAAAAATTGTAAGAAATGAATCTTTGACTTCTGCAAACATTAGTATTCACTTATGTCTTAATGATCCCAATAAATCTAATATCTTTATCACTGGCTGTAGAGAGGGTTGTGATGCGTAGTTTAGTACTCCCGAATCAACTCTAAATCTAATCCAATCTTTCAATATATTCCAAACAAAGATACGTTCCTCTGGACCGAATCCTTTACTTCCAGTTAGTTATATGATTCCAACTTCCTTGTTTTTCCAATTTAATTCCTCCAAATACCGATTCAATCCTTCCTTTGCATCGAATCCATTTGTTCCGATGAGTTGAAAAATCCCGAGTCCGAATCCTCATATGATTCCTCTTGTTAGCAAACTAGTCAAATCAAAACTTTGAAGTTATTGCAAAGTAATTTTGGGCGGAGAGGTGAGGGGAAAATAAGTAGAAGCGATAAGGAAGGATTACCATGTTTCAAGGCAAGCGCAGAAAAAAACATTTCTTCATGTTTCAAGTTTTCGTTTATTATATGCCATCAACCGAAACCCCTGACTCATTCCATCAACTTCACTGAGTAAATAAGTCATTTTACTTTTACAAATGAATCCGTCTTTTGATTCTGTTAAAGTCAATCCGGTTTCTTTTAGAGATTTGATACTTACATTGTACTGAAGGATTCGTTCTTTTTAGAGCAAATCATTTCGGAACTGTCCATTACTAAGAGAACGCTTAAGCTTCTAGTCAAAGTCCAAAATCACAAGCATGGTCCTCAGACTTTAGATCAATAACTGAGGACGTGTCCTATAAGTAGATAGTAAACTAAGGCCCAAGTCGAAGTGAACGCGATCCCAATGTGGACAGTGAGCGCCTACTTGTATTGAGGACTAAGGATGCACACGATACAAGATTTGAGGCTGTCTCATCTCGAAAATGTGCTGTAAAAGTGATGTCTCGACTCGAAAAACGTATATTTTTCTATTGGAAGAGCTGTGACTCGACTCGAATTTTCTCAGGAAAATTCTGTCTCGACTCGACTCGTGCGCATCCCTATTGAGGACAGCAAGCCCAAACTCGAGAGCAACTCCAAATGCATCATGAGCGAGAGCTATCATGAACCTCATTGAGGTTAGAGAGCATGAACCTCATTGATGATAGTTAGGCTTAGCTCACGCAAGCTCGAGAGAACCCCGATTGCAAAATCTCCATATCGAGAACTCCAACCAATTCACCAAGCAGACTTTACACCTTCATACTCTATTAATGATCAACTTAATCTGAAAATTCTGATAACAAAGCATATAATTCTATTAACCTTACTCATCTAACTTTATTTAACATGGAGAAAGCATTTGACAAAATGTGACCTCTCGGTGTTATTCGAAAGCATAACCCGCTTAAACTTCCAGGTTCCAGTAATTCTCTTTTGCTTCATATAGCACAGTAATCGCCAAATTTATTAAGTTTCTGTGCTACCGTATCGTTTTTAAATCCTACTGTGAGCTACCAACCAAAAGAACTACCAATTTTAAAGAAAATCTTACATTTGTTTATTGGCTATACACTTACATTTCTAGTTAATATGATATCAAACTATCCAAGATAGCAACTGTTTAATACACATAAGAAAAACATAACGTGCACAACCCCACGCGTATACAATCAACTGTGAGATCAGGCTTACAATGGCAGTTGCGCGGGAGAAACAAGCAGTTGTTGTCGTCAACGCCCCCTGTCATTAGCGTCAGCTCAGCGGAAGAATCAAGGGTAGCCAACCAAAGCGTTAACGCATCTACCAAACGATTGACAGTTTGGCGATCACTGATATAACATTTCGTTGACATATGATTCTGATAGCGCTATCATTAATTATCTGTTATCATAACCATTATGACCTTTGTCCCAGAAGAGTCGACGTTATAACCATTACTTTGCATTTTGTTCACTATTAAATTTCCACAACTATCTAGAATTGTTCACGTGTTTCAATGTACTAATCACCTGGTTTCTCTTGTTATCAACAAACCAGCTGAAAATATTCAATTCGCTCTCCAACAAGGAATGAATCGTCCCACAACCTGGTGCTATCAGTGGAATATCAGGATCAACACAACCGGATGGCTCTATATAGCATCCCAACTCGTCAATGTTCCAAAATACGCCAAAAACTTTCACCTTTATCCTTAAGAGATCATGATGCTCTAATTTTACTTGATTTATAAATTGTTTTAAAATAGGTTAATATATTTCTCAAAAATTAATGCTGTTTGTTTCAAAATTAGGAACATAAAATACATTAACTGTTTGTCTTCCATTATCTCTTACTAACAAATAATTTATAATTCTTATAAGTTTGCGTTTTGCATCGTAATTTTAAAAGATTTAAAATCACTTACATATATAACTAGCTAAATAATCTTGATTTATCTAGTACAACCGGTGGGAATTTGTTTCTGAAGTGTTAAATGTAAGTGGAAAAAAAGAAGAGCAGTTTTACATGGAGAAATTATTCGTAGAATAACAAAGCTCAAAATTGTTGAAGATGAATGCATCTTTAAAAGTAGAAAATAGTTTATTCCTTGCATTTGTCAAGTAAAAAGTAATTTAGTTTTATTTTTTGGACAGATTAGTATTTTTTCATCCTGAGCATTATACTAACCCGCTAAACAAACAGCACTGCGGGTAGTCTTTCAAACAAGGATAATAGCTTTAATTACTCTCATACGAATATATGAGGAACCTGATTTTCATTGGAAACTCGGTATCAACTGGATGGATCACTTTCTTGAACAACCTCAATTTCTAACTTTTGACCCTAACTAAATAGATAGTGAGTTAAAATGATTTCTCCAATTTCTATTATTATTATTATTATTATTATTATTATTATTATTATTATTATTATTATTATTATTATTATTATTGCTTTTAATAACATTTATATAAGCAGAGATTACACATACTGATTGATCAACTCAAAAAACTTTTTTTAACATATTATAAATGTTCAATATGCGATCCACTAGTTATACGTCACACATCTAGTCTACAATCAAATTCCTGTCAAACTCTTCTTAGCATGTCAAGGTCGATATCGGCCACAACTGCAAAATACGCTCACGCAATTCAACCACAGTTGTAGTAAGTGGAGCTAGTGATGTCAACCGACTCGGCTCGAGCCCTGAGCCATTTGCTCAGCTCGAGGTTCGGCTCGGTTCAACTGAGCCATCGGCTCAGCCCGGTCCAGGTGAGCCATCGGCTCGGTTCGGATGAGCTATCTGCTCGGTTCGGCTCAGCTCAGGTGAGCCATTGGCTCAAACCGGCTCGATTGGGTTGAGCGATCGGCTCGGCTCGGGTCGGCCCGAATGAGCCGAGGGCTCGAGCTGGCTCGGTTTGGTGAGCTGTTCGCTCGGCTTGGTGGTGACTAAGCCGTAAGCCGAACCGCTCGAGCCGTTGACAACACTAAGTGGGACACAAATACCCTAAATTTTGCAGAGAAATGTCTTTGAACTTGCACAACGAACTTAATCGCATGAAAATCAAGCACACAGAACGCTCTGTGGTCTGTAGAAGCCATATTGCTCACTTCGACTAAACTGCCTTTTGGTGAGCATCTACGTAACTACGCTTCTACAATGGAAAGAGAAAAAAAAAACTTTTTGAGATTATATTCAAGAAATAAATATATATGGCAAGAAAAGCTCATTACTGTTCGAATTTTAAAAAATAACGAATTCGGGAACATCATTTTGACTCATCTGGTATATATAGTAGATATTACACATCAAACTCCTCATAAAAATGAAAATATTTTAATATTATGTTATTTTTATTTATAAGGAGCTAATTATAAGAGAATGATTTCCTTCTGTAGTTTGTCATTGATATTTGTTTGTGATACAAAATTCGGAGGCGGAGATAGTGTAGGCTCACCGCTGAGTATCCTACTATTTCGCGTATGGTATTTTAGGATTATGTGCATTATTATATGTATACACGACTCCAAAAGTGCATTACCACCTGCAATTCTCCCTTTCCTGCAATAGCAGGCAACCCAAAAAGCTCAGCGCTTGGGTTGGTTGCACATTCGAAAGGCGTTGGACCAAACCTCAATTTTGTTACAAATATATCAGTGTGGCAAACTGCAAATAAGAGAATAAAATAAATTGTTAAGACTTACCATTTTATTATCGAGATGGCAATGGATGACATAAAAGTTACAAAATCATCTTACCTAAGTAATTCAAACAAGGTGAATGATAAGAAACACACATAAGAGGAAAGCTGTTTCTTTCCTTTTCCAAAAGAAAATCTCGTAAAAAAGAAAAGATTATATAATGTAACGGTTTAATATAAAAGCCTAATACTCCAAAACAAACATCCACACGACACAGAAAGAGAGAGAAACACAGAATGAGGAACACCAATGGCTTAGCTGACTAGCGGGCCTCTCATACAAGATAAAGAGATGGGACCCTAGTTGTAAACCTAATTGTTATAATAATAATAATAATAATAATAATAATTATTATTATTATTATTATTATTATTATTATTATTATTAAAAATCGTTTACTTTCCCAATCTCTGACCTACCTAAGAGCATGTCTGTATATAGCGGTCATGTGAGTACCTTTTGTCAATGAGTGGCCCTAAAGGTAAAAGGGATGCAAATCTCTGAGAGAGAGGAAAAAAAACTTTCTTATGATAAATTCTAGGGGAAAGTTCGAGGAATTGCTTTTGACGGGTGCTTTCTTGATTTTCGGGGACAGAAAATTGTATCGGCGAAGAAATTACAGTATATAATATTGCAAATTTGCAAGTGCATTTATTTACAATGCAATTTGAGGTAATAAAGAAATTGAGGACTTCGGGACAAACGACTTGAGAAGAAGTGAAACTATAAAGAAGATAGCTTCACAAGGATTTCTATTCATCTGATTTTCTTCAAACTTGGCACATATATACTAGACCGCAAATAAATGCACACATGTTTTTTTTGTTTCTTTCGGAGAACAGGTTAAAGGAGGCAAAGGGTCCCTTTTAAAAAGGGTACCTTTGATTTAAAAGGAACCAATTAAAGGAACGATACTCTGCCGATGCAAAGATGACTTCAAAGTACAAAATACGGGTTTTGAAGTTTTTCACAGAGAAGTTTTGCAGAGGCAATGCTCCTTCGAAATAAGAAAGGACCCCAAACAATTTTTATGGAAATTGGATTTCGGTGGAATTGCTTGGAACCGTGTTATGTTGTAGATATTATGTTCCTGAGAAAAAGTCTCAATGGACACAACCAAAAATCCTTGGCCGTTTGGCCACCATGAGGCCACTCTTTTTAAAAAAAGTCGAAGAAAACAACATTCGAGATTTTGGACAAAAATACTAAAACCGTGATGTTGTAGATATTGTGATTCCGAAAAGGTCCTAATGGCCATAACCACCAAACACTGATATTTGGCCACTACAGGGCTACTTTTTTCAAAACAGCCAAACATAGTGATATTCTGGATTTCAATGAAAATCAGTAAAACTGTGATGGGTTGTAGATGTTGTGATCTTGAGAAAAAGTCTCAATAAGCACAACCACCAATCACTGACCGTTTGGTAACCACAGAGCCACATTTTTGCCAACAGCAGAACTTAACGTTATTTTGGATTTCATAGCAATTGCTTGAAACGGTGATATGTTGTAGATATTGTGATTCTGGGAAAAGGTCTTAATGAGCACAACCACTAATCACTGATCATTTGGCCACTACGAGGCCACTGTTTTGAAAGTAACCGAAGATGGCGACGTTCTTGATTTCGGTAAAAATGACTAAAACTGTGATATGTTGTAGATATTGAGATTCTGAGAAAAGGTCTTAATGGGCACAAACACTAATCAATGACCGTTTGGCCACCACGAGGCCACTATTTTGAAAGTAACCGAAGATAGCCACTTTCTGGATTTCGGTAAAATGACTGAAACTGTGATATGTTGTAGATGTGGTAATTCTGAGAAAAGGTCTTAACGGGCACAAACACTAATCAGTGACAGTTTGGCTACAACGAGGCCACTTTCTTGCAAGTAACCGAAGATGGCCATGTTCTGGATTTCGGTAAAATCACTGAAACTGTGATATTTTGTAGATATTGTGATTCTGAGAAAAAGTCTTAATGAGCACAACCACTAATCACTGATCGTTTGGCCACCACGAGGCCACTATTTTGAAAGTAACCGAAGGTGGCGATGTTCTTGATTTCGGTAAAAATGACTAAAACTGTGATATGTTGTAGATATTGTGATTCTGAGAAAATGTCCTAATGGGCACAACCAATAATTACTGACCGTTAGGCCACTTTTTTGAAAGTAACGGAACATGGTGATGTTCTGGATTTCGGTAAAAATGACTGAAACTGTGATATGTTGTAGATGTGGTGATTCTAAGAAAAAGTCTTAATAGGCACAACCATTAATCATTAACCTTTGGCCACTACAGGGCGACTTTTTTTAATGTAACGGAACATGGTGATGTTCTGGATTTCGGTAAAAATGACTGAAACTGTGATATGTTGTAGATGTGGTGATTCTAAGAAAAGGTCTTAATAGGCACAACCATTAGTCACTGACCTTTGGCCACAACCAGGCCACTTTCTTGAAAGTAACCGAAAATATTGATGGCCTGTATTTCGGTAAAATTGACTGAAATTGCGATATGTTGTACCCATTGTGATTGTGAGAAAAAGTCTTAATGGGTACAGCCAATAATCACTGGCCGTTTGGACACTACGAGGGCACTTTTTTGAAAGTAACGGAACATGGTGATGTTCTGGATTTCGGTAAAAATGACTGAAACTGTGATATGTTGTAAATGTGGTGATTCTGAGAAAATGTCCTAATGGGCACAACCAATAATTACTGAGCGTTTGGCCACTACAGGGCCACGGTGATGTTCTAGATTTCGGTAAAAATGACTGAAACTGTGATATGTTGTAGACCTTCTAGTTCCGAGAAAAGGTCTCAATGGGCACACCCACCAATCACTGACCCTTTGGCAACAACCAGGCCACTTTCTTGAAAGTAACCGAAGATGGTGATGTTCTGGATTTCGGTAAAAATGACTGAAACTGTGATATGTTGTAGATCTTGTGATTCTGAGAAAATGTCCTAATGAGCACAACCAATAAATACTGAGCGTTTGGCCATTACCAGGCCACTTTCTTGAAAGTAACGGAACATGGTGATGTTCTTGATTTCGATAGAAATGACTGAAACTGTGATATATTGTAGATATTGTGATTCTGAGAAAATGTCCTAATGGGCACAACCAATAAATACTGAGCGTTTGGCCATTACAGGGCCACTTTTTTTAAAGAAACGGAACATGATGATGTTCTGGATTTAGGTAAAAATGACTGAAACTTTGATATGTTATAGATCTTGTGATTCCACGAAAAGGTCTCCATGGGCGCACAAACTAATCACTGACCTTTGGCCACAACCAGGCCACTTTCTTGAAAGTAACCGAAGATGGTGATGTTCTGGATTTCGGTAAAAATGACTGAAATTGTGATATGTTGTAGATCTTGTGATTCTGAGAAAAGGACACAACCACTAATCACTGACCGTTTGGCCACTACAGGGCCACTTTTTGGAAAGTAATCGAAAATATTCATTTTCTGGATTTCATTAAAAATGACTGAAACTGTGATATGTTGTAGATATTGTGATTCTGAGAAAATGTCCTAATGGGCACAACCAATAATTACTGACCGTTTGGCCACTACCGGGCCACTTTCTTAAAAGTAACGGAACATAGCGATGTTCTGGATTTCGATAGAAATGACTGAAACTGTGATATGTTGTAGGTCTTGTGATTCCGAGAAAAGGTCTCAATGGTCATACATCCTACTCAGTTTCCGTTTGGCCACAACCAGGCTACTTTCTTGAAAGTAACCGAAGATGGTGATGTTCTGGATTTCGGTAAAAATGACTGAAATTGTGATATGTTGTAGATCTTGTGATTCTGAGAAAAGGACACAACCACTAATCACTGACCGTTTGGCCACTACATGGCCACTTTTTGGAAAGTAATCGAAAATATTCATTTTCTGGATTTCATTAAAAATGACTGAAACTGTGATATGTTGTAGATATTGTGATTCTGAGAAAATGTCCTAATGGGCACAACCAATAATTACTGACCGTTTGGCCACTACCGGGCCACTTTCTTAAAAGTAACGGAACATAGCGATGTTCTAAATTTCGATAGAAATGACTGAAACTGTGATATGTTGTAGGTCTTGTGATTCCGAGAAAAGGTCTCAATGGTCATACATCCTACTCAGTTTCCGTTTGGCCATTACAGGCCACTATCTTGAAAGTAACCGAAAATGTTGATGTCCTGGATTTCGGTAAAAATGACTGAAACTGTGATATGTTGTAGATTGCTGATTCTGAGGGAAGGTCCTAATAGGCACAATCACTAATCGCTGACCATTGGCCAGAAGCAGGCCGCTTTCTTGAAAGAATCGAAAATATTGATGGCCTGGATTTCGGTAAAAATGACTGAAACTGTGATACGTTGTAGATATTGTGATTCTGAGAAAAAGTCTTAATGGGTACAGCCAATAATCACTGGCCGTTTGGACACTACGAGACCACATTTTTAAAAGTAAGCTAAAATGGTGATGTTCTGGAATTAGGTAAAATGACTAAAACTGTGAGATGTTGTAGATATTGTGATTATGAGAAAATGTCCTAATGGAAACAACCAAAAAATTACTGACAGTTTCGCCACCACAGGGAAAATTTTGGAAAGTAATCGAAAATGTTGATTTTCTGGATTTCTTTAAAAATGACTGAAACTGTGATATGTTGTAGATATTGTGATCCTGAGAAAAGGATTTAATAAGCACAACCACTAATCACTGATCGTTTCGATACTACAGGGCCACTTTTTTTGAAAGTAACGGAACATGGTGATCTTCTGGATTTCTTAAAAAAATAACTGAAACTGTGATATGTTGTAGATCTTAAGATTCCGAGAAAAGGTCTCAATGGGCACACCCACTAATCACTGACCGTTTGACCACAACCAGGCCACTTTCTTGAAAGTAAGCGTGGATGGTGATGTTCTGGATTTCGGTAAAAATGACTGAAACTGTGATATGTTGTAGATCTTGTAATTCTGAGAAAATGGTACAACAGTTGACCACTACAGGGCCACTTTTTGGATAGTAATCTAAAATATTGATGTTCTGGATTTCGGTAAAAATGACTGGAACTGTGATATGTTGTAGATCTTGTGATTCCGAGAAAAGGTCTGAATGGGCATACCCACTAATCACTGACAGTTTGGCCATTACAGGGCCACTTTTTTAAAGTAACGGAACATGGTGATGTTCTGGATTTAGGTACAAATGACTGAAAAGTGATATGTTTTAGATCTTGTAAGGTCTCCATGGGCACACAAACTAATCACTGACCTTTGGCCACAACCAGGCCACTTTCTTGAAAGTAATCGAAGATGATGTTCTGGATTTCGAAAAAATAAAACTGTGATATGTTGTAGATCTTGTGATTCTGAGAAAAGGGCACAACCACTAATCACTCAACGTTTGGCCACTATAGGTCCACTTTTTGGAAAGTAATCGAATATGTTGATTTTCTGGATTTCGCTAAAATGACTGAAACTGTGATATGTTGTAGATATTGTGATTCTGAGAAAATGTCCTAATGGGCACAACTAATAATTACTGACCGTTTGGCCACTACCGGGCCACTTTCTTAAAAGTAACGGAACATAGCGATGTTCTGGATTTCGACAGAAGTGACTGAAACTGTGATATATTGTAAATCTTGTGATTCCGAGAAAAGGTCTTAATGGGCACACACACTAATCAATTTCCGTTTGGCCATTACAGGCCACTTTCTTGAAAGTAACCCAAAATGTTGATGACCTGGATTTCAGTAAAAATGACTGAAACTGTGATATGTTGTAGATATTGTGATTCTGAGAGAAAGTCTTAATGTGCACAGCCAATAATCACTGGCCGTTTGGACACTACGAGATGACTTTTTTGAAAGTAAGCTAAAATGGTGATGTTCTGCATTTAGGTGAAAATGACTGAAACTCTGATATGTTGTAGATATTGTGATTTTGAGAAAATGTCCTAATGGGTACAACCAACAATTACTGACCGTTTGGCCACAACCAGGTCACTTGAAAGTAACCAAAGATGGTGATATTCTGGATTTCGGTAAAAATGACTGAAACTGTGATATGTTGTAGATATTGTGATTCTGAAAAAAGGATTTAATAGGCACAACCACTACTCAGTGACCGTTTCGCCACTACAGGGCCAATTTTGGAAAGTAATCGAAAATGATGTTCTGGATTTCGGTAAAAATGACTGATATAATGGAGTGTCAGTGGGTCAATTGGATTAAGATTTTTAAGTGGGTTGTGGGTCAACAGGATATGACTCACTGACCCACAACCCACCGTGACCCACTTTGACCAAACAATCCGTTCTGACCCACGCTGACCCACCGAACTACTGTGACTCACCAACCCATTCTGCTCAGTGCATTGTAGACAGCTTCTTCTGAGCACTGGTGAATTTGTCTACATTTTACTTTCAAGGCCTTCTTTTTTCTTCTTTTTCATTTGTTTCTATTGAAGAAAGAACTTCAGGCACTCTTGCAGAACTTTAGGAAATTGATCATATTTGCAATTGTAATAATAGCAATAGGACTTACTTCTTGACTTTTCAGACACAGCCTAAGAGTTTTTAGAGGAGCTAACTACTTGTTTTATTTTGAATCACCTATAATGTATGAATTATTATATTAAAAAATAATATAACTATGTATGTGTGATCATCAACATCAAAGTCAACTGAAATTACATTTGGCATATACATAGTTAGGCCCTAATCTCAATATCATTTTTTATACTCCCTTTTGTTGGGGGGGGGCATTTTCTATATATAGGATTGATTTCTAAAAATAATCGAAAACGATCGATATTAGTTGACTGCCTAATATTGATATTAGGCAGTCCTTGATATGAACCACCGTGACTGCCATGATATAAATTTAACTTCAACTGCTTCTTCAATGTACTTCTTCTTTTTAGTTTTTACTTTCTATGGCTAGAGTCGAGGGTGAAAAAATATGCTGTTCAGAAAATGCTCTTTACAATGCAGTGAGCAGAGTGGGTCATGGTGGGTGATGGGTCGCAGTGGGTCACGATGGGTGGTGGGTCACATGCTGTTGACCCACGTCCCACTCAGAAAACTCGACCCACTGACCCAGTCACCCACTCCAACTCATGTTAACGTTTCGGCGTCTGGAGTAAACAAGTTCTGCCAGGGGAACTTTTTTCTTTCAAAATATATTTTTATATGTTCATATTTATTATTATTATTAATTACTTTCTTGTATTTTTTCCTACATTATCTTAGATTAGTGACCGCGGTTTAGGATAGATTATGTAAAGTCAAATACGGTTATGTATGTTTACATTTTCGTTTCTTTCTTTCAAAATGCACTCCTATCTGTTCACGTAGTCCAAACGTAGGCATACACCTCTGTATGATCAACTATAACATTCTAGTGTATGAGTTTATTTGCTTCGGCTCTTCTGAGCTTAAGATGTAAGTAAAAACATATTAAGAACAAATAATAAAGAAACTAAGTCTATCTGATGGATAAAAATAAGAAATTATATAAAATGCAATGAGCTGATCAGTACGGTACTGTATACGTACTTTTGGGCCACCCTGTATATTATTAATAATTTATTTCTTGCATTTAATAATAACTAGCTGAAAATAACCACTTTTCGCATGGGTCAGATAAAATATCTATTTAAACAAACTGAACAACGAAACGAAAATATATCGGTAATTTTCTACTACTTTTACATATCGCGGGAAACGCCCCTTGAGACCCCCTGGTTCAAAATTTAAAAAGAACGCCTCTGGCTCCCAAACGATGGGAGCTGTATTTAGAATTCAACGCCTCTGGAAGAATCACCATTCATCTCAGCGACCGTGAAAACTAAGGATTTGATACTAATATAGGTCATTTTGGATTATTTTTACGTGTTTCTGTACATCTCCCCCCTCCCGGTGACCCCGGCCCGCACGCAATGGTAGCTGATTTTGAAAGTAATCGCTAATTGAAGTGTCACCATTGATCTCAGTGACCGTGAAAACTATGAATTCGACACAAATATTGGCAATTTTCTAATATTATTACATGTCTCGGTAAACGTCCCCCTCCCCTGATTCCCCTGGTTCGATTTTTTAAAAATAAAAACCACTTGGTCCTGGTCTGGGGCCTGGACAAAAGTATCCGTTATTAAAATTTAGTAACTTTTTGTCAACTCGTCTGATCCCCAGGCCGCACACAGACAGACACACAAGCAAACTCGAACAGATAGAAGAAACAGCGTTCTTTCGCATAGAATGTTGTTGCTTCCACCCAGCCTAAGTGCCGGAGGGCTTCTTTTATACGTAAACACGTCTATTGAATCTGCCTCTTCTACCGAAGTAATGGGTCGCGTGTAGTGCTAGTATTAGCTATTTTGTTGTTATTGACCTTGAAGAACTAACAAATGGTTTCACATCAAGTCACAAGTCGCTTTGGTCCTTGAAGTTGAAATACAGTAGAAATGACCTATGCATTACTCACCCGTTGTGAAATAGAAATATTATGTTGGTTTTATCTGAACACCCACAAATCTGTTATAGCAATAGGCCTCTCCACAACTACTTCCAATCTGGATTAAATTTCACGGCTAACTTTTTGAATCATACACAAGAGTATCATTGATATGTTAGTGTTAATAATATTTATGGAACCAAAGAATGGTTTTAAACTAACAAACTGTGCTGTGCATAAAGTCGGAAATCTTATAGAGTGGTCTCATCCGTGTGTCTGTTGACAGATACCAAAGCAAAGACAGAAAGTGATATAGAGACAGGGGCGGATCCAAGGGGGAAGCGATCGGGGCGATGCCCCCCCCCCCAGAAGAGGAAACTTTCTTATTTTTTATATATAAATAAAATCCATCCCAGAGTTTGGAACCCTTAAAAGTAGCATCATGACAACCCACCGCCCCCCCCAGAAGTCGGTCCTGGATCCGCCCCTGTATAGAGAAATGGTTTTCTGTTATTGATTCTTCATCCAATGAATAGAATAGGTTCCATCTCATCCGTTAACTTTATATTGAACCCAGAAGTGGTTCAAATTAGCAATTTCCGGTTCTAACATTTAACCCATAGATGAAAACGGTAACATACATGAAAACTTTTTTTTTTTTGTAAACGATTGCACGTGTATAGGCAACATATCATGGTCATTCACAATCTCTACTAAAATTGAAAATGGTTTAAATTTATTATTACTTCCGGTTTCAACAACAGTTTCAACTTTCATCGTCATAGCATAAAACGGTAACATAGCGAGAACTGATTTTTGAAAACGAGTTACCATCTAGAGTCAACATCATGGGTACACAAAATATTCTACCGAAATTATAAATGGTTGAAATTTACTATTACTTCCGGTTTCAATTTCCAATTTCCGCCTAATAGAAATAGTAAATGCTTCAAGATGTGGTCTTTTGCAATTAATTCAGTATCCAATGAATATATTTTGTTTCCTCCGTTAACCTTCTACTCAAACCGGAATTGCTTCAAATTAGCCATTTTCGATTTCAACGTTTGTCGATATATAAAGGAAATGATAACGGATAGTGAGAAGTGGTTTCTGCAAATGATTTAGAGTCTAAAGACAAATATCTACAATACTAAATTCGGCTGTAGTTAGAATTTATTATAACTTCTGGTTTCAATAACGGTTTCAACGTTTATCGCTATAGAATGAAAACGGCAGCAGATAGCTAGAAACAGTTTTAAGCAAACGATTCAGCCTCTCAACAAACATATCGTTACTATCCATATAACTATACTAAAACTGGAAATTGTTCAAATTTACTAGTACTTCCTGTTCCAATACTGATTTCCGTAGAGCAAAGATGGTAAAAGATATTAAAAAGTGGCTTTTTGCAATCGATTCATTGTCTCAAGAATAGCGTCCTCCATTTCCGTGGCGTCTTTGATCAAAGCAGAATTTGTTAAAATTAGCCATATTATGTTTGAACGTTCCTCGCCATAGAGCAAAAACAGTAACAGATAGAACATTTTTGTCCAAACGATTTACCGTCTCGAGGCAACATACCATAATTATTGTCAACATCCTACCGAAACAGGAAGTGGTTCAAATTAACTATTACTTCCTATCTCAATTCTTTTTTCCATAGATCAAAACAATAGGAGATATCAGGATACGGCTTTTTTTTACGATCAACAGGAAGTGGTTCCAATTAACTATCATTTCCTATTTCAATTCTTGTTTCCAGAAATCAAAACAATAGGAGATATCAAGATACGGCTTTTTTAAATATATCAGAGTCGTAAGGAAATGTTCCTCCAAGAATTCAGCATCCCAAGAATACTTTCCACCAATTCCTATTCAAAAAAGAAGTAGCTGAAGTTAGCCAAGCTCGGTTTCAACGTGTATTGCTACATTTTTAATCTATGACGAAGAGTTTCAACTTGTTGCATATATTAGAGGAGTTACCAGTACCAATACCAAATTAAAAGAAGTGAGTATCGTTTCACAGTATGAAACGAATATTTCCAAACAATATGAATTCAATAGTGAAACTTGAAGTAGTGTTATCATCTGTCACAAAAGAAAATGTACGTTTTTCGCGGGATAGTATGTTTCTATCACCTCTCGATTTAATTAAATGTTTTAAAGGACCAATCCCTAACCATAAATCGATAAACGTATTACCTCTCGTTTTGCAGCTCAGACAAGATACGATAGAAATATCGTAAACCTTAATAGAAAGACAAAACAGCTACGTTCTTTTACAAGCTAGAAACTTACGAATATTAGCAGTATATATTTACAGAGTAGGGAGTTTCTGCTACGTTATTCCGTAGTTCATTGGATCCGTACAGAACTACCACCCAGATGCTATGTGAGCTTTGTGGTGGACAAATACCGTGTGCGTTGGAGTTTCCGGGGTGGTCCCGCTTCCTCCCACTGTTTTCATTCCACCAATTCATCCAATCATCATCCATACAGCCTGAGCCGTAGTTACCTAAAGAACGTATGACAAAGTCAAGTACTTGACCTACCAAGTAGAATTTGGTACGCTACCTTTAGACCACGGAGGCCAAAACCGTGAACTGGCGTGCTCATAAGATCAGTGCAATTTGTAGTTATGTTCAATTAGCAAGCCAAATACCAAATGATGTTACATGTTCCTGTATTCTTTATATCATAGTATGATACTACAAATATAAAAAAATATTATGATAAAATAAATCACCAAGACGCCAGGGCGGATTAGGTGTTCCTGGAACGGTGGCTCAGTGATTGAGCGTCCACCACTGGTGGATGGGGTCCCTGGTTCGATCCCAGGTCTCGCCAAATGAAATTTGTGGTGGACAAACACCGTGTGTGGGGGTTCTCGACGTTCTCCCGTTTCCTCCCACTTTATCAATTCCACCATTTCATTTCTTTTATTCCACCATCATCACCGTCTCCTTTAGCCTAGCCGGCATAACTGTGGGACGTAAAACTCAAAGATTTCATTTGCATTGTTTTGTTTTCGTATTACTAGTAATAGCAGTAGTGGTATTCGCTGTCGTATTAGTATAGTAATATGTAGTAGCAGTAGTTGTAATAGTAACAGTAGTAGCAGTGGCGGCAATAGTGAAATTAGCACTAGCATTCGTAATCGCAATAGTAATAATAGTATTAGCAGTAGTAGTTGTATTAGTATCACATACGGTGTAGAAGTTTTACATATCTTCTCTGTTACTTGTAATGCATTAATGAGTGTAGTATAAGACTTTTACGTCCATGAGCTGTATTATTGTATAATAAACATGGCTGGACAGAGCAAGCACAAATAACAAATAGACAGACAGTATAGGGATATAGAAAACATACCTTGGGTAACTTTTCACACGATTTTTCTATTTGAGAAGGACAAATAGACAGTGCAATATTATGACGACATATTTCTCATTTTCCATTACATATTGAAGAATTGACTTGATTTATCAACTTGGTTGTTCTCAGGGCGGTTACGCCCGGCCCGTTTAGAGCCCGGCTCCTTTGTGCCCGGCCAGTTTAGAGTCCGGCCCATTCTCTGTCCGACTCGAGATTCGGGCCGGATCGGGTCGAGACGGACACAGAATACAGATCCATCCGGGCCGTCTTCGGGCCTGGCTTTGCAGGGCTCTGGTCTACAGACACACGGATAAAATCGTTTTATAAGACATCCAGCATTTATGCACAGCATAGGTTTGAAGGTCATTTCTATATTAACTTCATGAATTAAAGGGAACTTGTATTCCTCGAAAGGCATTTGTTGGTCCTTCAAGGTCAATCGAACAATGAAAAGACTGATACTAGGAGTATTTTAACACGCCACTCACTACAACGATATAACAGAATGCTGCCTCCGGCTGTTAATAAAAGGCTTAACTAGCTGGAACTCGCTAGTACAGGAGCAACGTTATATGCCAAACAACGTTGTACTGTGTAAGAAATGCTAGGGGTTGTTCTGTCTATGTGCGCCGCCTCCTTGGTGTTCCCTGGTAAAGCACTCACACAAATAATCTTGCCAGGGCGCTGCAGGCAAGATTTTTAGTTTCGAAACATAATAAACATAATAAAATAAATATTTCTCGCTTGACACTATTAAAAAATAAACAATTAAAACATAGAGATGGGAGTTAAAATTTCTAACCTCTAAAACATAATTGATTGTTTCAAATGTGTTTTTGCAAAGGCAACCAAGGAACACACTAAGTTAGTCACTTTATACTTTATGTCCACAACAAAATCCTTGCAGGGGGCGCGGTGGCTCAGTGGTAGAATATTCACCTCTGGTGCTTGGGGTCCCGGGTTCGATCACAGTCCCCGCCAAGTGAACCTTGTGGTGGACAAACACCGTGCTCGTGGGTTTTCTCGGGGCACTCCCGTTTCCTACCACTTTCTTCATTCCACCATTTCATTCATCTCTCATCATCACCGTCTCCTTTAGCCTAACCGGCATAACCGTGGGACGCAAGACTCAAAGATTTCATTTTCAAAATCCTTGCAAGTTCTTTTTGCAATACCATTAAAATTATTTTCTTTTATGATGATATTTTCATTTTAATTTGTGTGAATGTAGTATTTTCTTTTAGTAACGTTTGATAATATCACTGCCTCTTGCACTCATTGTGCATCATGTAAGTTGTTGAAAATATACACTAAATACCACGATTATATATGTTGGGAATATGCATTACAGGAATTAAACTTGAACCCGGGTTTCAACCTGTTTCTTTACGTTTAAGTCAGCCGTGTTACCGACTGAGCTAGGACAGTCCCAACTTATCCTTATATTACCGGTATATTTTACTTTATCACAGCACAGCCCTTTATGACAGTGTTCATAAAAGATTTTAACTAAAAAGAAATCAATAAAAAAATCGAGACTCCCCTGAAAACATATAACACGCCCCGCCATTGATATGCACCCACATACATTTTGGAAAGTCGGCGCCGTTGGTTCTATCTGTTGTGTTTGAAATCAGTATTTCTTTCAGAAACTATGTTCCCGGGGGGCACATTTCGTATTCCGGGGGCACTATCGATAACTTTCTATTTTTTATTATATTATAGATGTATTATTTTGGTCTCTTCCGGGGGCACTCTCAGAGCTCCGGGCGGGCAGTACCCCTAAAAACACTTCTGGAAGAAGCACTGTTTGAAATACACCGAATCTAATATAAATAAAATAAAAAGTTTGTTTGTGTGTCTGTCTGTCTGTATGTATGTATCTGTGTGCTGCCTGGAGACCAGACAAGAGGACCAAGAGTTACCAAATTTTGATCTTGGGTACCTTGGCCCAGGTTCCGGATCAAGAGGAAGCGTTTTTTTTTAATCGAACCAGGAAGTCTCAGGAGATTTACAGGGACATGTAAAAAAAAGTAGTAGAAGATAACCGATATTAGTGTCAAATTCAAAGTTTTGGCGGTCGCTGAGGTCAATGGTGAAACTCCGATTGTATTAACTTCCAAATTAACCTTACTTAGTTGAGGGTCAGGGTACCGGAGATGATAACTGACATGTAAAAATAATCCAAAATAGCCGATATTAATGTCAAATCCAAAGTTTTCGCACTCGCTGAAATCAACGGTGATACTATAGAGGCGTTGACTTCCAAATACAGTCACCATGCGAATAATGGGTTTTTCTGATAGTTATTAATAAATGCAAGAAATAAATTATTAATAATAAATGGGAACAGATAGGAATGCATTTTGAAAGAAAGAAACGAAATTGTAAACATACATAACCATGTCTGACTTTACATAATCTATCCTAAACCACGATCACTAATCTAACAAGAAGAAAGTAGACTTTGGTAAATTAACTTCGGGGTCATTTTTCGCGAGGTACTATTGCACATTTAAAATATGAATATTTAGGGATGCGCACGAGTCGAGACATGTCTCGAATCTGGACTGAAATTCGAGTTGACACACTTTGTAAAATTCGAGACGAGTCAAGACAAATTTATTTCTCGCCTCTAAGCCGAGACACGAGTCGAGTCGAGACTTTTCGTAAAAATCTCGACTCGACTCGAATGTGTCGAAAATCTTTCTATAATTTTTAATATTATTTTGAAGAAAGTATGCAGTCAGAAACAGCCTTGAAACCAATTCCAGTATTTATTACTTTAGAAAGGTACCGAACGCATAAACTTAATGGTTAATCTTTCGAAATCAAGATTTAATTTTCAGCTCAATTCCGTTAATTAAAACTAGTAATTAATGTCGTGATATTTGATTGTACTTCAAATATAATAATAATAATAATAATAATAATAATAATAATAATAATAATAATAATAATAATAATAATAATAATAATAATAATAATAATAATAATAATAATAATGCTCTGGGGGACATACACGTGAGCATGTATCTAGTATAGCTCGAGCAAGGCACAATGACGGCCGACGCGTATCGCACACTGCTTGCAGACTACGTATACCCCTTGATGACGACCATGTTTCCTAACGGTAGTGGCATTTTTCGACAAAATAATGCACCATGTCACAAGGCCAGGAGTGTGATGAAGTGGTTCAAGAAATGTTCAACAATGTTCTATATCTGTTGACGATGTGCGAATTACAAGGGGGATGAGGGAAATCCCCATTGGTAGTACTATATGCTCCTATAGCCAAAGGAGATTTCCCTCCATGTCAAAGAACTATTTGCTGTGTAATTAAAATGTATGAGTTGTTTTATCTGTTGTGTGTATGAAATAAATTATTAAAAAATGCAACAAATAAATTATTAACAATACATGTGATCAGATAGGAATGTATTTTGAAAAAAAGAAAAGAAACGGTAAACATACGTAACCGTATTTAACTATACATAATGTGACTAAACTAACCGATGGTAACTAATCTAGAATAATGTAGGAAAGATGCAAGAAAGCAATTAATAATAATAAATATCAATATATAGAAATATATTTTGAAAGAACAATGTTTCCCAGAAGTAACTTTGTAAATTTAGGATTTAGGATTTAGATTTCTGGGCTTTCGGCATCTGAGACCATTTAACCCGTCACGTTCGAGGGATGACATCTCTAGGCGAACACACTTTCCGGGGAAAGGGAAGGAAGAAAGAATTGGGGAAGAAAGGAAGTGATCTGAAACCTAAGGTATCACCCTGGCATCTTCCTGGTGTGAATGTGGAAAACCAAGGAAAATCTCATTCAAGGTGACTGGCCAGAAAAACTTAAATTTTTCGACCGAGTGCCCCCACCAGGAATCGAACACGGGACAGCCTTCCTGTAACCATATAAACGTATGTTTGTCTATTCCATTACATTGCGAATAGGCGAAATTGGAACAATGTTGCATCGGAGTCAGTCAATTAGTTCGAATAAAATCTGTTATTCATAGCACAATCCTTTCAAGGACATTTCCAAGATCGAGGCAGTAACCCACATGGTCGAAAGTAGTGTTTCCACGAGATGAGACGAGAGAAGAGTGAGACGAGACACGAGAAATGTCTCGTCTCGTGGCAACACTAGAGCGGATGAGGCCCACAAAAAGGAGCTGTTATACAAAGTGGTTAAAATTACAGCTTTTAACGACTTTTGTTTGGTCATCAGCACAACACACAACACGACTATAATCTTCCAATCAGTGTTTCTTTCAGAAAAAATTTTCCTGGGAGGGTATATTTAGGATTCCGGGGGTACTGCGGTATTATTCTATTATAGATGTATTATTTTGGTCTCCCCGTGGGGGGTATTCTTAGAGTTCCAGGGGGCAGCACCCCAAAAACATTTCTGGAAGAAACACTGCTTAAAACAACGACTACTTAGTTTCGACCACGGGCGCCCGAAGGGAGGGGGAAGGGGCCCGGCCGCCCTTGCTCACGAAAATATATGTATAATATAGCAAACTACGTATATTAAATATCAGGCGTAATATAGCAATCAAGGAGATGACCCCCTTAAAAGTTCTTCGGGCGCCAATGGTTTCCAGTAATGAATTATTACGACAGGAATATTTGTCAATATCGTCGGTACAATCGAAAGGCAAGCCTTCCCCACTTATTCTGAAATCCTTTTTTCAAAACCTCTGGCGCCACTTCAAAATATAAGAAGGCCCATGTGACTTTCTGATTTCAAAAATGACTTTGGTTCGAATAACATCATAAAACAATAAAACGAAACTAAATTTTAATGTCAAACCACCATCCTTTCAAACTCAGTACAGGAAAAGGCCTACACGTTTCTGTCTTTGTTCGGAACGAGAAAACTCATGAACAATGGTTAGTTGCTGATGAAACTGGCATTAAGAGAACTTGTATTTCTATAAAGGATTTTTATACATAGATATAACCACCACCCCTCGGAATGAAATATTCTGAAACACTGATCTCAAAGAATGGTTTAACATTTTACTTGAATCTGGAACACTATCACTAAATATTTAAACTTGAATCGGTTGGAAAATAGAAATGAAAGCTGTTTGTAAGAATCATTTAAAAAATAACTTTAGGTCTTCCTTGTTCTTTTATCATAGTCCTCATTTGAAATAATAAACGCTGGTATACTTTCGAAGGCAATAATTTATTCCGAGTTAATAAAGTTTTAAACAATTTCAAAAACTGTCTTTTCATTTTTGAGATATGAGACGATACGAGGCATTTCAAGAGACGTCTCCTCTCGTCTCGGAAACGAGACGGGACAAGTAGTCTGTCTCGTCTCGTGTCTCGTATCAAAGGTTTCTGTCTGGTCTCGTGACAACACTAGTTGAAAGAAAGAAACTAATGAAATCTTTGGGTTTTACGTCCCACGATTATGCCGGTTAGGCTAAAGGAGACGGTGATGATGAGTAATGAATGAAATGGTGGAATGAACAAAGCGGGAGAACCCCGAGAAAATCCACGCACACGGTGTTTGTCCACCACAAAGTTCACTTGTCGGGGACTGGGATCGAACCCGGACCCCAAGCAGCAAAGTTGAACGCTCTACCACTGAGCCGCCGCGGCCCCAAGAAAGAAACAAATATGTAAAGATACATATATGAGTACACACACACGGATAAAGTAGTCATACATGTATTTTAATCTTCTGACTACTTAACCCCGACTAATTTAAGATTGCAAGAAAGTAATTATTAAGAAGAAATATAAACATATAGAAACGTATTTTGAAAGGGAAAAAAAGCAAACCGTACCAGCCGTGATATGAATCTGGGTTGTCCACTCAACAAGCAGACACCTTACCGAATTATCTGCGGCAGAACTTGCAATTTGTGGTTTTGAAGCTTTATTTATACTGTGTGTGTTACGTAACGACGCTACGGGATGTCATTACTAGTGCGACCACCTCATTCAAGACCTTTTTTGTAAATTGTTTGAGGAAAAAAGAGTGATTTCGTAAATCAACAAAACGAATCTTGTATATAGAGGGTGTAACTAAAAGGTACGACAAAACTTCATGGGTGGATTCCTTATTGGTAGACAAGCAAAAACGTTCCGATGACCATATGTCGGGAAATGCGTCGTTCCAGAATTACGGCCTTTGAGCCGACTACTGGTGTGAAATAGTCACATTCTGGTCGCTCCTTAATGTGTCTCAATTTAAACCTCAATATATCAAACTCTGATTAAGATAGGAAGGTAATTTTAGTAGCAACGTGTTCTGCAAAAACTAAGCTTTCCCCTGATATGCATTTTATGAGTGTATCCCCAAGGAATGCCATCTCCAAAATGCTGATGCAAAAATCAAACAAAAAACAAGTAATTACCCTCCCATGTCCACCGTGGTACTCCCACACATACATAAAATATACAGGGTGAGTCAAAAGTCCTTGGACACATGCATAAGTGAAAATCGACGGGAAAAGTAAAAAGTAATGATGGGAACAGAGGTTTGATGAGGGGCCGCAACTTTTGAAGTGTATGTCATCTTGAAATCCGCCATTTTGGATTCACGTCACTTTTTTAAATGGGAAGGGGGTGTATGACCCATCAAATAACACTAGCTTGAGCTCAGGAATTTAGTGGTGTAATTTGTTTTTCCTATCTAGTACAGTTTAGAAGTTATTAATGTTCAAAGGTGGGAAATTACTTTGATACTGAATGCTACAACACATGTTCTACGTGTTGTCCATTTCGTGCAATGCACAACTGTAGTCCCTGCAACCACTCTGACTGGAGTCTCACACGGAGGAGATGTCTCCTGAAGTTTGGTCACAGGCTTGTTGGATGCGTTCCTCCAGGTGTCTCAAATCACGGATTGTCTCAGCATACACTATCTGCTTAAGATGTCCCCATAGATAAAAATCAAGGGGCGTTAAGTCAGGGGATCTGGGCAGCCACTCCACGGGACCACGGCGACCAATTCACTTCCGTGGCAGTTGTTCATCCAACCATTGACGGACACCAAGTCTATAGTGTGGAGGGGTCCATCGTGCTGAAAATAAGAAGGGGAAAATGCCGTCAGCGTTCAGTGTGGCAGGGAACACAAAGTCCTGCAACAGCATCATATACTGTGGTGCAGTTAAGGTGTCGTAACTGAAAAATGGCCCAATGATGCGGGTGTCCCATATGCCACACCAAACCATCACCTTCGCTGGACTATGTTCTAGACTCGGGTCAACCCAGATCGGATTTGCGTCACACCAGTGTCGACAATTATGTCGATTAACCTCCCCGTTCAAAGTGAGATACGCCTCGTCACTGAACAGTATGCCCTTGACAAACGCAGGATCCAGTTCGTGTTGTTCAGTAGCCCACATGCAGAACTCCAACCGGCGATCAGGGTCATCCTCGTTCAATTTATGTTGCATGTGCAGCTTGTAAGGATGCCACTGATTGGTGTGCAATATCCGGATAACGGAGGATTGGCTTATTGGACATGCTAGGGACACACGACGGGTACTTCGTGTAGGACTTTTCACAAACGACGCAACAACCGCCGTTGCAGTTTCGTCATTGGTGGCAGTCTTTGGTCGCCCACTACGTGCCCTATCTTGAACAGAGCCCGTCTCTCGGAATTTGGTGATCACGTGAGCCACCGTGCTGTGCGATACCGGTTCTCTGTCTGAGTGCCGTCGGTTGTAGTCAGCTGCTATTGTTCGGTAGCTGCGTTCCACTGATATAAGGATGATTTCGATCTTCTGTTCACGTGTCAGACCTATTTTAGATCACCTGGAACAGAGAGAACTGGGTCAGTATCAAGGTAATTTCCCACTTTTGAACATTAATAACTTCTAAACTGTACAAGATAGAAAAAAAAAACAAATTACACCACTAAATTTCTTAGCTCAAGCTAGTGTTATTTGATGTGACATACACTTTCTCATTTAAAAAAAGACTTGAATCCAAAATGGCGGATTTCGAGATGGCGGCCATGAATGACATACACTCCAAAAGTTGCAGCCCCTCATCACACCTCTTTTCCCATCATCACTTTTTACTTTTCCCGTCGATTTTAAAACTTATGCAGGTGTCCAAGACTTTTGACTCACCCTATATATATAGGCGGAAAGCATCGTCCTTTAGAAATACATAGATATCAAAAATATCTTCGTAGGTTAATTAGGGTCTGAGTTATTGAGGTTTAAATTGAGTCACATTAAGGAGCGACCAGAATATGACTATTTCCACCATTAGGCGGCTCAAGGGCCGTAACTCTGTAATGATACATTTCCCGACATATGGTCAAATGAACGATTTTGCTTGTCTACCCATAAGGAATCCACGTCTGAAATTTTACAGTACCTTTTTGTTACACCCTGTATATATGTGTGTTGGTGCAACAATAAGTTCCCAAGAATATAGATTAATTCGTTTTTGATTTTAATCTACACAACAAATGCTTTTTATGAAAGCAAGGAGCCTGCGAGTTAAAGATGGTTAAAGACCGTAAATATAATAAAATTGAGGATCTGAATTGCAGAACATCCGAAGTCCACCGGAGTACTTTTTTGTTTTTAGAAGAAAGACAAGAAGATTATACTTGGAATGCTATTCTGTTTAGCTGAAATTATTTTGATTTTTTTAAAAAAAGTTTTGACTTGGACTTACGTATTATGCAAGTGAATATCCCTGAAACATAGATGCTAACATAAAAAACAGAAAACGAAAAATACGAAGAAAAAGAGAGGACTTGGGATGTTTTGTAATTCAGGTTTTCAATTCAAACTTTAAATGGAACTGGGGTAACTCGCAGACAATTGCTGACTTAACACTTTGATAATAGCTGGTGTAATGGCTGGTTTGAGAACACAATTGATATGGCCTCTGTAGCTAAGTAGACTCCCACCCTTCCCCCTCAACATTGGATACGGAAATGAAAAACTTATTTAGAATTTGATTGTTGATTCCAGTATATTTTAAGCATCACTTCTCGGAATCTGGGCCTGTGATATGTCGATATATCGCTATCATCGATATCTATATTATCATATATCAACATTCGATATCGCAAATATATGGACATGAATATAATCATTCTAAATTTTCGATATCGATATTCGGGGTGCGGGGGTGCGAGGTATAAAGGTCCTCTAAGACTTGCGATGGATGAAGAAATTAAACTTACTTTTTGCAAGACTGTTTTCTAATCATAATATCTTTATTACCAAACATTGCAATGTAAATACATCCACTTGCAAATTTGCAATATTATATGATGTAATTTCTTAGGAGCTAGAACTTTTTTGTTCCCTGAAGAAAGAAACAAAAAATCACGTGGAAAAGCAAGTACTTTAACTTTGAACTAGAATTTACCGCAAGAAAGTTTTTTGTTTCTCTTCCTTGGAGATTTCCATCCCTTTTGGCCTTTGGGACCGCTAATTGACAAAAGGTGCACACATGATCGCTATATGCATTTATGCTCTGAGGCAGAGTCAGAGATTTAGAAAAGGAAACGACTTTTTAATAATAATAATAATAATAATAATAATAATAATTATTATTATTATTATTATTATTATTATTATTATTATTATTATTATTATTATTATTATTATAACAATGGGGTTTACAACTAGGGTCTTGTCTCTTTATCTTGCATGGGAAGGCCGCAAGTCTGCTACGCCACTGGTGTCCCCTATTCTGTGTTTGTCTCTTTTTCGTTTCGTGTAGATATTTGTTTTTGTGCTGTTAGGCTTTTATATGAAACTTTTATATTATGTAACTTTTTCTTTTTATGAGTTTCTTTTTTTGGCTGGGGCGGGGGGAAAGAGAGACATGCTTTCTTCTGATATCTGTTTCTTACCATTCATCTTGTTTGAACTGCTTAAGTAAGTCATTTTGTAACTTTTGATGTCATCCAACCCCATGACAATAATAAAATTGTCATTCTTAACAATTTGTTTTATTCCCTTTTTTGCAGTTTGCCACACTGATATATTTGTGACAAAATTGAGGTTTTGTCCAACGCCTTTCGAATTCGCAACCAACCCAACCGCCGAGCTTTTTGGGTTGCCTGCTATTGCAGGAAAAGGAGAATTGCAGGTGGTAATGCACTTTTGGAGTCGTGTATACATAGGAATTTCTGGCAATTTTCATTGTTGCTAACTTTGACTTTATTATAGCTTTTAAAGGTATTGTTTCTATCGTTATTATGACAATGAAAGTTGGTCAGCTATCAACGATCCGTAAATGATATACAATTCACTCCTTCGATAGTGCAACGTTCCGTTTGTTTAGTTTGCTTGTGTTTTTTTTCTACCTTTCTCTTCATTGTAGACTATTTTATTTCATTTGCAGGACTATGGACTGGTTGAGGAAAGTGAATATCCTTATTTGGGTGAAGATGCCCCCTGTATAACATCCGATTCAGCCTTAAGACATTACACAGCTGATTATGAATACATTGGAGGTAAAATATATATATGTTTTTGATTAATTTTTAAAAAAATCAGTAATTGCATGCAGGGGCGCCCATCAGGGGGGGCAAGGTGGGGCGCTTGCCCCCCCCTAGAGGAAATTGTACTTCAGAATATCGAAAATTCAATATAATTTTTACATTAGTTACAGCAAAATTTGAAACAATTTTTGAAACGTCGCTTATACTTGCCCCCCCTTGAAAACCAGAACATGGGCGCCCTTGATTGCATGTTAATTTTAACGAAACATCTGTTTATTTGCATGACTAACTTCCACCAGTTTTTCTTTTTTAATTCAGGTATTCCCATAAATCCGTTATTCTATGCGTTTGCATTGGTTGTGAAGAAAAGCGTACAAAATAAAAAAAAATGTAAATAATTATCATGTGCTAATATGATGGTCTGCTCTGGTTTTAGTTTTTAAATCAATAAAAACTGTTTAAAATTTTCATTTCGTTAATGCAAAAGTTTTTTAAAAAAATAGCTAGAGAAATCGCATTTTAAAAAAGATTTTTTAAAAAAAGGTACAGTTACTCCTAGAAAAAGCACTCATTTACTCTTTATAACTTTTGAATTTATTATTAATATTATTATTGTTATTATTAAAAATTATGATATTTGTAGATACTTGGTTACAAAATTCTTTTGACACTTTCTTTTCTTATTTCGTGTTTAAAATTTGTCTTCCACCAGTGAGTTCCGAAACTTTAATAAATTTAAACGGCTTTATATTCAATTAAAGGTAATATACACATTAGAAATGGAATGGACGAAGGATAATTACTAAGTTGGAGGGAGAATTAGCATTCTTGGCGTTGATCGGTTTCTTTAAGAAAAGAACATACTTAAAGTAGGATGATAGCGCAAAGTTTGAAATTTTAGCTGAATATTTTGAAGTAGTACTTGAAAGATTAAAATCAGTACTCAAAGAAATGTACACGTAAGCTTATAATTTATACAAGGAAACATGTTCTAAGCAAGATTATGAGCCTTGCTGCGTAGTTATTTGCGTCAATGCAACATAAAATTTTAATTTTAGTTGTCGGCATAGAAATTTTATTTGTTGTAGTATTATATGCGTAGCGTTACGAACCGCAAATTTCCCGCCGACAGTCACGGAATGAGGCTCCCGTGTAAAAGCAATTCTGTACTGAGCGTCCTTACTTTCCCAATAAAATTGTAAAGTTTGTTCTTTTCCAAAACACTGAGAAGTGCTTCCTTGCTTTAAAGAAGTACATATCAACTAGAAGAATTTGTCCCTGGGGAGAGTGAATACCGATAACCGTCCTTACTTATGATCTTTTTACTTTTTTAAATTTCTTCTTTTGAAAATTTAATTCAAAATTATAGTTGTCGCTTTCAAGATGTTATTAATAGATCAACACAAAACAATTATTGTAAGTTCCATACGTAGTACATTTCCTTGGAATCCACCGGAAATATGATGCTGGAAGTACTGGCGGAGTGCATCACGTTTGACCCATTTATTGTAATTTCCATGTGTAGCATACTTCTTTGGAACCCATCAAAAACACATGATACTGAAAGAACTGACGGAAGTGTGTCACATTTTATCCATCCATTGTAAGTTCCATATGTAGAATATGACTTCGGAACTGTCCGAAAATACGTGATGCTGGAAGTACTAGCGGAAGTAAATCACGCTTGACTCATCCATTAGAAGTTTCATATTTACCATACTTCTTTGGAACTCACCGAGAACATGTGATACTGGAAGTGCTGGCGGAAGTACGTTACGCTTCATCCATCTATTGCAAGTTCTATATGAAGTACTTGTTTGGTAACCACCGAAAACATGTGATGCTAGAAGTAATGCCAGAATTACGTCACTTTTGATCCATCTATTGTAAGTTCCATATGTAGCACGCTTCTTTGAGATCCACCGGTAACATGTGATGCTGGAAGTACTGGCGGATACGTCACGCTTGACCCATCCATTGTAAATCCCATATCTAGCACATATTTTTATAACCCACCGGAAACATGTGATGCTGGAAGTACTGGCAGAGTACATCACGCTTGACCCATTTATTGTAATTTCCATTGTAGCATACTTCTTTGGAACCCATCGAAAACACATGATACTGAAAGAACTGACGGAAGTGTGTCACACTTTATCCATCCATTGTAAGTTCCATATGTAGAATACGACTTCGGAACTGGCCGAAAATACGTGATGCTGGAATTACTAGCGGAAGTAAATCACGCTTGACCCATCCATTCTAAGTTTCATATTTAGCATATTTCTTTGGAACTCACCGAGAACATGTGATACTGGAAGTGTTGGCGGAAGTACGTTACGCTTCATCCATCTATTGCAAGTTCTATATGAAGTACTTGTTTGGTAACCACCGAAAACATGTGATGCTAGAAGTAATGCCAGAATTACGTCACTTTTGATCAATCTATTGTATGTTCCATATGTAGCATGCTTCTTTGAGATCCACCGGTAACATGTGATGCTGGAAGTACTGGCGGATACGTCACGCTTGACCCATCCATTGTAATTTTCATGTGTAGCATAATTCTTTGGAACCCATCGGAAACATATGTTACTGGAAGTACTGGCGGAAGTGTGTCACACTTTATCCATCCATTGTATGTTCCATATGTAGAATATGACTTCGGAACTGACCGAAAATACGTGATGCTGGAAGTACTGGCAAAACTGCGTCACGTTTGACCTATCCATTGTAAGTTTCATTTGTTTCACACTTTATTGGAATCTACCGAAAAGACGCGATACTGGAACTCTGGAAGTACTGGCAGAAGTACGTCACGCTTGACCCATCCATTGTATGTTCCATATGTAGCATACTTCTATGAAACCCACCGGTAACATGTGATGCTCGAAGCGCTGGCGAAAGTATGTCACATGTAACCCATCCAGGGAAACATGTGAGGTTGAAAATATTGGCAGAAGTACGTCACATTGAGAAGATTCAAAGAAACAATTCGTCATATTTCACGAATTTTCTTGAAGCATCATATTATCATATTGTCAAAATTCGTCATACGAGTATTGTATTAAATTTCCAAGTACTGACCATTTTGTATTCAACAAAAATAAATGTCATTCCAGGTTACTATGGGGCATGCAACGAGGAGTTGATGTTATTAAATTTGGTAGAAAAGGGTCCTCTTCCAGTTTCGTATATGGTCTACTCTGATTTCTACAATTACCAAGGAGGCATTTATCATCACACTGGACTCCAGAGCCGGTTCAATCCCTTTGACGTAAGTATAGAATGCCAATGTTAAGAATAAATAAATTATACAGTTTGGTTTAAATAGCTATGGATTTCTGATATGTGGGGCTGACAAGTAAAGTAGTACAAGTCATAAAATATTAATTTCACAGGAGAAGCGAAAATGTGTTTTGAAAACAATATTTTGTTGAATTGCGTCGATTATTTATTTACTGGAAACTTGTTTACTTCCTGCGTTCCAGTTGTCCACATCTCAAAACTTTCCTAGTGTCATTCTTACTAACGTAAGTAAGAATAAATATGATAACTCAATGTCTGCCAAAAAGTGACTTGGCATAGTTTACCTCTCAGCCCCATGTCATCAAGTAGGGATGCGCACGAGACGAGTCGAGATAGAATTTTCCTGACAAAATTCGAGTCGAGACACAACTCTTCCAATAGAGAAGAATACATTTTTCGAGTCGAGACATCACTTTTACAGCACATTTTCGAGACGAGACAGCCTCGAATCTTGTCTCGTGCGCATCCCTATCATCAAGCGAGCGAGATGGTATAGTACTATGTCTAAAATATCCAATAAAATTTTGAGGTTCAAAGAAGTGGCGTACGCAAGGGGGAATTTCGGGGTCAACCCTTCTCCCTTCAGTAAGATATTCTGGAAAATAAAAGTTTACGATATTAAGATATAGATCTACATACAAAAATCATACCTATCTAAAAGGATACAAAATTGAATGCTTAAACCGTCCCTTGATGAAATTCTACGTACACCACTGGTGCAAAATACAGGATCAAGCTGAGGAAGCTAAAATAAAGCTAAGAAAATAGTTCACTAAGTCTATTCAACGGCCTTAGACGTTATCCATTCGTGATCAGTGAAATAAAGAATGACGATGCAAACGCCCCGCCTTTGCTTGGCCTACAACCTCGTATTTCTTAAACCCACAATTCTACAGAATTTCAAGTTTCTTTTCCTATTTCAACTATCTAATTAAAATATAAAATTTTGTACTTCAAGAATGCCTATTTAAATAACATGGAAATTACTTCATCCTCCTTTAGACCCCTTAAAATCTTAAAATATTCACTTTTGGGCAATTTTTCTGTGGATTAATACCGAAAGGCTACAATCATGCCAAATTTTATCATCATAATCCTGCCAGAAGTGCCTAAACATTTTGGTATATAGATGTCCCATGGGATCATTATAACATGGGAAAGATTTTTCAATTGCCCATAAAACCACTCTAAAGTTGGACATTTTTATTTTTGATGATTTACTTAGGTAATGCTAACGAAAATGTACAAGTATACCGAATTTCAGTTTTTATTTCAATTTCTAGTACCTAAGACGTAACATTATAGATCCAAAAAAAAAAAGCCCATTTATATAACATACGGAATTTCTTCATCCCCTCTTTAGACCCCCTTAAATCAAAACTATTCAATCTTGGCAATTTTCCCGTGGGTTAGTCCCGGAAAGCTACAATTATGTCAAATTTCAACTTTCCACGTCACCCGGAAGTACCTTTTTATTTTATGTCAGTCAGTTCATATAGTCTTATATATAATTAAGAAGGATTACAAAATTTTTATCTTTTATAAGACAGACCCCATAATGGTCGTTTTATTTTATTTTTCATAGCCTGTGAATCACGCAGTTCTGGCTGTTGGTTATGGCGTGGAGCCTTCAACAGGTGAAAAGTATTGGATTGTGAAGAACAGTTGGGGCGCTGACTGGGGTGAAGATGGCTATTTCAGAATCAGAAGAGGAACCAACGAATGCGGAATTGAGTCTATTGCCGTAGATGTCACACCAATTCCTTAAAGATAAAATAAACACACAAAATAGGTTCAAAAGCAAGGTTTCTTAGTATTTTCTTATACTACCGTATATACTTTGTATATCGGGAAAAGTCTGAAATGTTTATTTATGTAAAAATAAATATCAAATACATTTTTTTCAAAACTTTGTTTTCTTTCTTTTTTAGCTTCCAGCTTCCAACACTCTTAAACAGAGGAGGGGCCGCGGTGGCTCAGTGGTAGAGCGTTCACCTCTGGTGCTTGGACTCCGTGGTTCGAACCCAGCTCGCGTCAAGTGAACTTTGTGGTGGACACACACCGTGTGCATGGGTTTCCTCGGGGTTCTCCCACTTTCTTCCACAATTTCATTCATTTCTCATTATCACTGTCTCCTTTAGCCTAGCAGGCATAATCGTGGGACGTAAAACTCAGAGATTTCGTTTCATTTCATTTCTTATACAGGGTTAGCATAAATAATTCATTCATTTTGAAAAGGCTATATTTTCGAAAGTGTTACACGTACACATATGAAAGATATATGAAAAGAACCAGAAACTCACTAAGTTTGTACACCCTCTACAAATGTTCAATATATGCCCCTTTGGTGACACGACACACGTCCAGACGATACTCGTGCTTATTCCATATATTTTGTAGCATAGTCCTTTCAATTGTCTGCACTGCAGCACTGATGCGTTCTTTCAGCTCGACTAATGATTACGGTAGTGGGGGTACATAAACAACAAGGTCCTTAACGTACCCCCACAAGAAGATTTGCAAGGCATTACATTCAGGAGATATGGGAGGCCAAATAACTTCCCCTTTACACAAGCAACCAGTGTCCTTGAATTACACTACCGCAGAAAGTTTTGTTAACATGGAGGTTCTTTCCCATACTCTCTTTTGAAAGCGTGTTGCACAGCTATAACAGACGAACATCTGGCATATTCAAGTACACAAACACTTTCTTCTTGCTTTCCCTGCATTTTCGACAGGTAACGTTACTAACCTCGTAGTGCCACACTACCACACCTGATCAGAAAGATAATGGACTCGTGCTGCCACACACTACAAATTTGGTGAGTTTGTGGTTCTTTTCATATATATTTCATGTATGCGTGTATAATACTTTTCAAAACGAATGAAGTATTTATGTTAACCCTGTATATAAAAGCTTTGTTGAGGTAGTGAAGAAGGTATTAAATCTAGGGATGGGCAAAACCGGTTTTTATAAAAACCGGAAAGCGGTTCCTAGAAAAACCGAAGCCCGAAAACCGACATTTCAGTTTTCTCCAAAAAACTGTTTGGTTTTTCACCGAAACCGGTTTCGGTTTTCTCCAAAAAACGGTTCGTTTTTCACCGAAACCGGTTTCGGTTTTCTCCAAAACCGGTTCGGTTTCCACCGAAACTGATTTCGGTGAAAACTTTTGGAAAACACATAAAACTCTGTCGAAACGGATTTGGTTTCCGAAGAACAACGAAACACTATTCTCGTCAGAAATAGAACAAATTTTGTGGAATAAACCGGAACCGGTTTTGAAAAAACCGAAATCGGATCCGGTGAAAACTGAACCGGTTTTCGAGAAAACCGATAACTGGTTTCGGTGAATCCGAACTGGTTTTGGAGAAAACCGAAACCGGTTTTGGAGAAAACCGAAAATGCTTTTTGAAAATTAAAAAAAAACGGTTTTGGTTTTTTAAACCGAAAAACCGGTTTTTGTGTTCACCACTAATTAAATCATTCCTACATTCGATACTTCCTAAAGGTTATCAAATGTTTTGTTTCCGTCATCATGTCTTCTTTTTTTCATTCATGTTCTAGTCAACATCACTGCTTTGGTAAGACTTAGCACTAGGATTTAGGCTTCTGGGTTCTCGGCTTCTATAACCATGTTAGTATAGCCGTCACGTTTGAGGGATAATGTCCCTCGGCAATTACTTTATTCAGGAGAAAGAAAGTAAAGAAGCGGTCTGGGACTTGTATATTAGGTACCATACCGACATTTGCCTGGTGTGAATGAAGAAACCTTCACTCAGGATAGCTAGCCTGAAAAAGGTTTTACACTTTTTTCGATTGAGTGACCCCACCTAAACACTCTCTTTGTTCAGAATGCATAATCACCTTCGAAAAAGGTTAACGTCCTACCATTGTGAATTTTAGGCTAAGGGAGATGAATAATTAAGGCTAATGAATGATAATTGAAGAGTTTGGGAAATGGTAATGTGGGAGGAAACGGAAGTATACCTCTGCGTTTAATCAACAAAGTCTTCAAAATTATTTGAATTTTGAGAACCAACAATCACGGACATGCACTCTTTAAAATCCAAGCGAATCAAATATTTGAATTAAGTCTCTGGGCACGAGTAATATTGTGCAATTCAGTCTCGCGAGTTCTTGCAACTCAATTTACCAAAAGGAAGCTTAAGATATTGGGAATTAAGAACTGAGAAGCCATCCCAGATTTTTGTAAACTAAAATTTGTATACCAAATGGTAATGAGATGAGGACCTGGGTTGTTTTACAAATGAAACAGTACTAATTTAAAATGTAAGCATCTTCTGATGTTGAGATGAGAAAGAGTTAAAGAAAGTAAGGGCATGTTTAGGACAGGAATAACCTACGCAGCACTTGCCTGACACACTCGGTGGTCTTCCAGCGATGAATCCTCTGACGCAGGGGTGCCCATTCCCCTCAAAGCTGATGGCACACTCCCCCCAAAAACTAATAATCTCTTCCCTCCTCAAAACTCAAGTCCTCTAAAAACGATTGCCCAGTGTAGCAGTAGTTTTTATAGTACTAGTAATTGTTATTTTTGTTGTTGTTTTTATTTCCTGTATTAGTATTATAGAATGCTTGTAGTAGTAGTAGGGGCAGTAGTAATTATAAAAATGCCATTACTTTTATTAGTAGTCTTGGTAGTGTACAATACTAAATATGTTCTATAAGGATATTGAAGGATATAAAAACTTCTACACACTGTGTATGGCACAGGTATTCTTTTTTTTACAATTAGTAGTATTATTTTTTTCTTTACAAAATATTGTTATAATTCCCTTGTACATGAAAAGTAAGACGCAAGTTACTAGTTATTGAGTTTGATACCAAAAGAAAATGTTATCCTCGAAATTAGCCTACAAAAAGAAGTGATATCCAACAAAAAATATTCCTGCAAAAGAGCCAAGTACGAGTGGCCTTAAAAAGAATTGAAATCACAAAAATAGGCGCCAAGTTCTGGTGGACAACAGTTACAAGCACTCACTGGCTCACTTCAAATTTAGATTTGAAACTTGGCTGTTGTCTGTATGGTTACCACTAGCTCACAATTATGTCAAACTACTTTATAATTTTCAACAGACAACATAGGCAAGTTTCAAATCTAAATTTGAAAGTGATTCCTTGAGTGTTTGTTGTTCACCCGAACTTGGCGCCAGCAACTTGCGCGGTACTTCATTCATAGAGTTTCTAAGCAGGGGGTAGGGGGTTCATTCTCGAGATTAAAAAAAAAATCGCATCGTGTTCCAATGTTATTCTGACGACAGCAAAATTACTTATTCGACATTAGAGTAAAACTCGCTGAAGCTCGCTGGGGGCTCCGCCCCCAGGCCCCCGGTCAGGCCTTTGCCATGAGGTGTCATGTTCTAGAAAACTATTCCTTCAGGAATTCACTTCCCTTTACAGCAGACACCTGTTACCAACACATACTTCAATTCAACCGGTATTATTCCTTCCGTGTAACTTTGAAAAGCAAACACACAATTTATTAGAAAGAACACTATTACTACTTCTACTCTGGCAATCATGTGCATGGCTTATTATGTACACTTTGCGCACACCTATACATGTTAGAGACAATAACAAAGTTTATATTCTCAAACATAAACAGCGGACACTGTCTTCCAATAGCCTACCTATTAAACCTTGCATTTTGCGAGAACACTCACTGTTTACAAATATGATTTTTGCAACCTTTCAAATATTTATTCGTAGCATTTTTTAGTAATATGTTTTGCAGTGTAATTTAGTACAAGGTATTATAATAGTGTCCTTGTAGTTAATTGTACATATTACCTGCAGGGAAAGTAATTCATATCTGTGATATAAGGGTGGGAATATATTTCAGTCTTCCTGCACATTCATTCTTGTATTTACAATGAAGACTACAATTTACTAGATAATTTACAAATATGAATATTGTTGGAGATTGTTTAAATTTTTTTCATAGCATTTGAGTGAACACTACTTTTGTACTATAATGTAGTACAGTGGATTATAATGGAAACCTTGGGCATAGTTGTACATATTACCTACAGCAAGACTTCTTGAAAAGTTTCATATATACTGCACAAATTCTTGCAGTCTCCCTGTATATTTATTCATGTATTTTCAATGAAGACTACAATTTGTAGGTGATTTACAAATATGATTATTGTTGGAGGCTTTTTAAACATTTGTTGGTAATATTTGAGAGAACACTACTTTTGCACTGTAATATAGAAAAGTCCCTTATAATGGAACCCTTCGGCATAGTAGTACATATTACCTGCAGCAAGACTTTTTGAAATATTTCATATTTACTGGACAATTTTTTGCAGTCTACCTGTATCTCTCGTCTTGTATTTTTATGAAGAATAAATTTGTTCGAATTTACAAATATGAATTTTGTTAAGGCTTTTTAAACATTAGTTCATAACATTTGATTGAACACCAGCTTTTGCACAGTAACGTAGTACACTGTATTACAATGCTGTTCTTTGGTACAAAAGTAATTATTGGGCAGCAGGACTTGTTGAAGTGATTATTTATACTGAACAATTGCATACAGTCTTCCTGTATCTTTACTCTTATATTTTCAATGAAGACGTTTATTTACTAGGTAATTTAGAATATGAATATTATTGGAGGATTTAAAAAAATTTGATAATAGCAACTAAAACAACACCACTTTCTACATTGTTGTAGAACATTGTACTAGAAACGTGTCTTTCTAATTTCCTATTACAATCAAATAACAAGACATCATTTCCATAATCATTATAAAAAACACATATATAACACGATTACTATTCCGATTTTAGAGGTGTAACTCGCTGAAGCTCGCTGGGGGCTCCGCCCCCAGGCCCCCGGTCAGGCCTTTGCCATGAGGTGTCATGTTCTAGAAAACTATTCCTTCAGGAATTCACTTCCCTTTACAGCAGACACCTGTTACCAACACATACTTCAATTCAACCGGTATTATTCCTTCCGTGTAACTTTGAAAAGCAAACACACAATTTATTAGAAAGAACACTATTACTACTTCTACTCTGGCAATCATGTGCATGGCTTATTATGTACACTTTGCGCACACCTATACATGTTAGAGACAATAACAAAGTTTATATTCTCAAACATAAACAGCGGACACTGTCTTCCAATAGCCTACCTATTAAACCTTGCATTTTGCGAGAACACTCACTGTTTACAAATATGATTTTTGCAACCTTTCAAATATTTATTCGTAGCATTTTTTAGTAATATGTTTTGCAGTGTAATTTAGTACAAGGTATTATAATAGTGTCCTTGTAGTTAATTGTACATATTACCTGCAGGGAAAGTAATTCATATCTGTGATATAAGGGTGGGAATATATTTCAGTCTTCCTGCACATTCATTCTTGTATTTACAATGAAGACTACAATTTACTAGATAATTTACAAATATGAATATTGTTGGAGATTGTTTAAATTTTTTTCATAGCATTTGAGTGAACACTACTTTTGTACTATAATGTAGTACAGTGGATTATAATGGAAACCTTGGGCATAGTTGTACATATTACCTACAGCAAGACTTCTTGAAAAGTTTCATATATACTGCACAAATTCTTGCAGTCTCCCTGTATATTTATTCATGTATTTTCAATGAAGACTACAATTTGTAGGTGATTTACAAATATGATTATTGTTGGAGGCTTTTTAAACATTTGTTGGTAATATTTGAGAGAACACTACTTTTGCACTGTAATATAGAAAAGTCCCTTATAATGGAACCCTTCGGCATAGTAGTACATATTACCTGCAGCAAGACTTTTTGAAATATTTCATATTTACTGGACAATTTTTTGCAGTCTACCTGTATCTCTCGTCTTGTATTTTTATGAAGAATAAATTTGTTCGAATTTACAAATATGAATTTTGTTAAGGCTTTTTAAACATTAGTTCATAACATTTGATTGAACACCAGCTTTTGCACAGTAACGTAGTACACTGTATTACAATGCTGTTCTTTGGTACAAAAGTAATTATTGGGCAGCAGGACTTGTTGAAGTGATTATTTATACTGAACAATTGCATACAGTCTTCCTGTATCTTTACTCTTATATTTTCAATGAAGACGTTTATTTACTAGGTAATTTAGAATATGAATATTATTGGAGGATTTAAAAAAATTTGATAATAGCAACTAAAACAACACCACTTTCTACATTGTTGTAGAACATTGTACTAGAAACGTGTCTTTCTAATTTCCTATTACAATCAAATAACAAGACATCATTTCCATAATCATTATAAAAAACACATATATAACACGATTACTATTCCGATTTTAGAGGTGTAACTCGCTGAAGCTCGCTGGGGGCTCCGCCCCCAGGCCCCCGGTCAGGCCTTTGCCATGAGGTGTCATGTTCTAGAAAACTATTCCTTCAGGAATTCACTTCCCTTTACAGCAGACACCTGTTACCAACACATACTTCAATTCAACCGGTATTATTCCTTCCGTGTAACTTTGAAAAGCAAACACACAATTTATTAGAAAGAACACTATTACTACTTCTACTCTGGCAATCATGTGCATGGCTTATTATGTACACTTTGCGCACACCTATGCATGTTAGAGACAATAACAAAATTTATATTCTCAAACATAAACAGCGGACACTGTCTTCCAATAGCCTACCTATTAAACCTTGCATTTTGCGAGAACACTCACTGTTTACAAATATGATTTTTGCAACCTTTCAAATATTTATTCGTAGCATTTTTTAGTAATATGTTTTGCAGTGTAATTTAGTACAAGGTATTATAATAGTGTCCTTGTAGTTAATTGTACATATTACCTGCAGGGAAAGTAATTCATATCTGTGATATAAGGGTGGGAATATATTTCAGTCTTCCTGCACATTCATTCTTGTATTTACAATGAAGACTACAATTTACTAGATAATTTACAAATATGAATATTGTTGGAGATTGTTTAAATTTTTTTCATAGCATTTGAGTGAACACTACTTTTGTACTATAATGTAGTACAGTGGATTATAATGGAAACCTTGGGCATAGTTGTACATATTACCTACAGCAAGACTTCTTGAAAAGTTTCATATATACTGCACAAATTCTTGCAGTCTCCCTGTATATTTATTCATGTATTTTCAATGAAGACTACAATTTGTAGGTGATTTACAAATATGATTATTGTTGGAGGCTTTTTAAACATTTGTTGGTAATATTTGAGAGAACACTACTTTTGCACTGTAATATAGAAAAGTCCCTTATAATGGAACCCTTCGGCATAGTAGTACATATTACCTGCAGCAAGACTTTTTGAAATATTTCATATTTACTGGACAATTTTTTGCAGTCTACCTGTATCTCTCGTCTTGTATTTTTATGAAGAATAAATTTGTTCGAATTTACAAATATGAATTTTGTTAAGGCTTTTTAAACATTAGTTCATAACATTTGATTGAACACCAGCTTTTGCACAGTAACGTAGTACACTGTATTACAATGCTGTTCTTTGGTACAAAAGTAATTATTGGGCAGCAGGACTTGTTGAAGTGATTATTTATACTGAACAATTGCATACAGTCTTCCTGTATCTTTACTCTTATATTTTCAATGAAGACGTTTATTTACTAGGTAATTTAGAATATGAATATTATTGGAGGATTTAAAAAAATTTGATAATAGCAACTAAAACAACACCACTTTCTACATTGTTGTAGAACATTGTACTAGAAACGTGTCTTTCTAATTTCCTATTACAATCAAATAACAAGACATCATTTCCATAATCATTATAAAAAAACACATATATAACACGATTACTATTCCGATTTTAGAGGTGTAACTCGCTGAAGCTCGCTGGGGGCTCCGCCCCCAGGCCCCCGGTCAGGCCTTTGCCATGAGGTGTCATGTTCTAGAAAACTATTCCTTCAGGAATTCACTTCCCTTTACAGCAGACACCTGTTACCAACACATACTTCAATTCAACCGGTATTATTCCTTCCGTGTAACTTTGAAAAGCAAACACACAATTTATTAGAAAGAACACTATTACTACTTCTACTCTGGCAATCATGTGCATGGCTTATTATGTACACTTTGCGCACACCTATACATGTTAGAGACAATAACAAAATTTATATTCTCAAACATAAACAGCGGACACTGTCTTCCAATAGCCTACCTATTAAACCTTGCATTTTGCGAGAACACTCACTGTTTACAAATATGATTTTTGCAACCTTTCAAATATTTATTCGTAGCATTTTTTAGTAATATGTTTTGCAGTGTAATTTAGTACAAGGTATTATAATAGTGTCCTTGTAGTTAATTGTACATATTACCTGCAGGGAAAGTAATTCATATCTGTGATATAAGGGTGGGAATATATTTCAGTCTTCCTGCACATTCATTCTTGTATTTACAATGAAGACTACAATTTACTAGATAATTTACAAATATGAATATTGTTGGAGATTGTTTAAATTTTTTTCATAGCATTTGAGTGAACACTACTTTTGTACTATAATGTAGTACAGTGGATTATAATGGAAACCTTGGGCATAGTTGTACATATTACCTACAGCAAGACTTCTTGAAAACTTTCATATATACTGCACAAATTCTTGCAGTCTCCCTGTATATTTATTCATGTATTTTCAATGAAGACTACAATTTGTAGGTGATTTACAAATATGATTATTGTTGGAGGCTTTTTAAACATTTGTTGGTAATATTTGAGAGAACACTACTTTTGCACTGTAATATAGAAAAGTCCCTTATAATGGAACCCTTCGGCATAGTAGTACATATTACCTGCAGCAAGACTTTTTGAAATATTTCATATTTACTGGACAATTTTTTGCAGTCTACCTGTATCTCTCGTCTTGTATTTTTATGAAGAATAAATTTGTTCGAATTTACAAATATGAATTTTGTTAAAGCTTTTTAAACATTAGTTCATAACATTTGATTGAATACCAGCTTTTGCACAGTAACGTAGTACACTGTATTACAATGCTGTTCTTTGGTACAAAAGTAATTATTGGGCAGCAGGACTTGTTGAAGTGATTATTTATACTGAACAATTGCATACAGTCTTCCTGTATCTTTACTCTTATATTTTCAATGAAGACGTTTATTTACTAGGTAATTTAGAATATGAATATTATTGGAGGATTTAAAAAAATTTGATAATAGCAACTAAAACAACACCACTTTCTACATTGTTGTAGAACATTGTACTAGAAACGTGTCTTTCTAATTTCCTATTACAATCAAATAACAAGACATCATTTCCATAATCATTATAAAAAAACACATATATAACACGATTACTATTCCGATTTTAGAGGTGTAACTCGCTGAAGCTCGCTGGGGGCTCCGCCCCCAGGCCCCCGGTCAGGCCTTTGCCATGAGGTGTCATGTTCTAGAAAACTATTCCTTCAGGAATTCACTTCCCTTTACAGCAGACACCTGTTACCAACACATACTTCAATTCAACCGGTATTATTCCTTCCGTGTAACTTTGAAAAGCAAACACACAATTTATTAGAAAGAACACTATTACTACTTCTACTCTGGCAATCATGTGCATGGCTTATTATGTACACTTTGCGCACACCTATACATGTTAGAGACAATAACAAAGTTTATATTCTCAAACATAAACAGCGGACACTGTCTTCCAATAGCCTACCTATTAAACCTTGCATTTTGCGAGAACACTCACTGTTTACAAATATGATTTTTGCAACCTTTCAAATATTTATTCGTAGCATTTTTTAGTAATATGTTTTGCAGTGTAATTTAGTACAAGGTATTATAATAGTGTCCTTGTAGTTAATTGTACATATTACCTGCAGGGAAAGTAATTCATATCTGTGATATAAGGGTGGGAATATATTTCAGTCTTCCTGCACATTCATTCTTGTATTTACAATGAAGACTACAATTTACTAGATAATTTACAAATATGAATATTGTTGGAGATTGTTTAAATTTTTTTCATAGCATTTGAGTGAACACTACTTTTGTACTATAATGTAGTACAGTGGATTATAATGGAAACCTTGGGCATAGTTGTACATATTACCTACAGCAAGACTTCTTGAAAAGTTTCATATATACTGCACAAATTCTTGCAGTCTCCCTGTATATTTATTCATGTATTTTCAATGAAGACTACAATTTGTAGGTGATTTACAAATATGATTATTGTTGGAGGCTTTTTAAACATTTGTTGGTAATATTTGAGAGAACACTACTTTTGCACTGTAATATAGAAAAGTCCCTTATAATGGAACCCTTCGGCATAGTAGTACATATTACCTGCAGCAAGACTTTTTGAAATATTTCATATTTACTGGACAATTTTTTGCAGTCTACCTGTATCTCTCGTCTTGTATTTTTATGAAGAATAAATTTGTTCGAATTTACAAATATGAATTTTGTTAAGGCTTTTTAAACATTAGTTCATAACATTTGATTGAACACCAGCTTTTGCACAGTAACGTAGTACACTGTATTACAATGCTGTTCTTTGGTACAAAAGTAATTATTGGGCAGCAGGACTTGTTGAAGTGATTATTTATACTGAACAATTGCATACAGTCTTCCTGTATCTTTACTCTTATATTTTCAATGAAGACGTTTATTTACTAGGTAATTTAGAATATGAATATTATTGGAGGATTTAAAAAAATTTGATAATAGCAACTAAAACAACACCACTTTCTACATTGTTGTAGAACATTGTACTAGAAACGTGTCTTTCTAATTTCCTATTACAATCAAATAACAAGACATCATTTCCATAATCATTATAAAAAAACACATATATAACACGATTACTATTCCGATTTTAGAGGTGTAACTCGCTGAAGCTCGCTGGGGGCTCCGCCCCCAGGCCCCCGGTCAGGCCTTTGCCATGAGGTGTCATGTTCTAGAAAACTATTCCTTCAGGAATTCACTTCCCTTTACAGCAGACACCTGTTACCAACACATACTTCAATTCAACCGGTATTATTCCTTCCGTGTAACTTTGAAAAGCAAACACACAATTTATTAGAAAGAACACTATTACTACTTCTACTCTGGCAATCATGTGCATGGCTTATTATGTACACTTTGCGCACACCTATACATGTTAGAGACAATAACAAAGTTTATATTCTCAAACATAAACAGCGGACACTGTCTTCCAATAGCCTACCTATTAAACCTTGCATTTTGCGAGAACACTCACTGTTTACAAATATGATTTTTGCAACCTTTCAAATATTTATTCGTAGCATTTTTTAGTAATATGTTTTGCAGTGTAATTTAGTACAAGGTATTATAATAGTGTCCTTGTAGTTAATTGTACATATTACCTGCAGGGAAAGTAATTCATATCTGTGATATAAGGGTGGGAATATATTTCAGTCTTCCTGCACATTCATTCTTGTATTTACAATGAAGACTACAATTTACTAGATAATTTACAAATATGAATATTGTTGGAGATTGTTTAAATTTTTTTCATAGCATTTGAGTGAACACTACTTTTGTACTATAATGTAGTACAGTGGATTATAATGGAAACCTTGGGCATAGTTGTACATATTACCTACAGCAAGACTTCTTGAAAAGTTTCATATATACTGCACAAATTCTTGCAGTCTCCCTGTATATTTATTCATGTATTTTCAATGAAGACTACAATTTGTAGGTGATTTACAAATATGATTATTGTTGGAGGCTTTTTAAACATTTGTTGGTAATATTTGAGAGAACACTACTTTTGCACTGTAATATAGAAAAGTCCCTTATAATGGAACCCTTCGGCATAGTAGTACATATTACCTGCAGCAAGACTTTTTGAAATATTTCATATTTACTGGACAATTTTTTGCAGTCTACCTGTATCTCTCGTCTTGTATTTTTATGAAGAATAAATTTGTTCGAATTTACAAATATGAATTTTGTTAAGGCTTTTTAAACATTAGTTCATAACATTTGATTGAACACCAGCTTTTGCACAGTAACGTAGTACACTGTATTACAATGCTGTTCTTTGGTACAAAAGTAATTATTGGGCAGCAGGACTTGTTGAAGTGATTATTTATACTGAACAATTGCATACAGTCTTCCTGTATCTTTACTCTTATATTTTCAATGAAGACGTTTATTTACTAGGTAATTTAGAATATGAATATTATTGGAGGATTTAAAAAAATTTGATAATAGCAACTAAAACAACACCACTTTCTACATTGTTGTAGAACATTGTACTAGAAACGTGTCTTTCTAATTTCCTATTACAATCAAATAACAAGACATCATTTCCATAATCATTATAAAAAACACATATATAACACGATTACTATTCCGATTTTAGAGGTGTAATTCCACAGACGCGGGCTCGCTACGTACCAGTACTATGTGAGCACTACGTAGGAACTCCAAAATCTAAGGAATTGAGTAGTGTAGGGGAACGACGTGAGCCTACTGTGGAAAAGGCCTGGGTTCGATTCCCAACAAGTTTTTCTCTCACTTTTTCTTTCTTTGAAAGTTTATTTTTATAGCATAGGTGATTGAAAATAAGCTCGACTTTATTATATACGGCATTTCATTCCAACCGGACCCGCAACTAAAACTATTAAATCGAAAGGGCACTTTTCCACGTATCTTATATATTAAAATTAAGTATGCTGCCGACGAGACAATTTTCAAAAGGTGCCTATTTGTGTGTGTGTATGAGCGTGCAGTAGCATACGCAGGAATTTATTTCGGGAGGGGCCAAAAACAATATCAGTGTATTTTATATTGAAATTGCTAAACTTGTCCCAAAAATTAGGCTAAATTTACTCAAAAGTTGGAATTTCGGGGGTGGTCCGGACCCCCAGGACCCACCCCCGGCGTACGTCCCTGTGTGGGTGTGTATTTCCTTAAAATTAATATTTTATATTTTCCATTTGTGGTATTCACTTCAAATATGGCATACGCATGTATCTTAACTAGGACCATAAAAGGGGAGAGAGATATTTTGTAATCGTTTCCGGTTTGAAGCAGACACTGTTGTTGCGAGACAAAATGTATTGTTGTCTTGTATGGACACTATATCGTGAAAATGATGCCCAATGTTTATTTCAGACTCTTTTTGGGGGACACTGCCTCATCAGAGCGCCGTGGCAAGATCAAAATAATACGTTTATAATACAATAACAAATAGAATGTTATCAGCAGTGCCCTCGGGGTAACACTCCCCCCACCCCGCGAACATTGCTTCCGATAGAGATACCGGTGATGGTCTATTTCCAAAGCTACATATGTTTGATTTTAAATACTTCAGTATCGTCTCGAAACTTTACACGAACATACTGCAGGTTTCGAGACCATCTCAACAGTTAGCGTATAAATATATTCTTTACGTCTGTGTCTGTAATAACGAAAATATTTTGTTCACGCAATGCCAACAGAAACTATTTTGAAAAAACGAAGCAACGTGATAAGAAAAAAAACGTAAGAAGAAAGTAGGGTTTGACGGGGAATCGAACCAAGACCTGCTACTCAGAAAGCAGACATTTTACCGCGGAGCTAACTTACTACGTTGAATTCTGTTTGTTTTGTTCTCCTCAATGTACCACATAAGAGTCCAAATGAAGGCAATTCAAAAATATGGCAATTTTGCATTCAAGATGGCGACTTCTCCAATGATTTGTTTCTTCATTTAAACTAAACTACGTCCTTAATAACATAGCAAAACCTGGCTTACCTACCAAGAGCACAACTTACAATTTTCATGGTTACAAATTTTTGAGCCGCCATTTTGAATCGAAGATGGCGACTTTTCCAAAATGTCGGATTTTTCCCCTCACATGCCCTGTAATCTACACACTTGAACGCAATTTCGTGATTCCACCATATCTCCAAGTTGTGTAGAATTAGACGCCCCCTTATAACATTCCTAGCACTTTCTTACACCGAACATGACTATTTTTTCAAGTTTAAGGGCGGATTCGCAAACTACGCATCAGAATAAACATCACCTCGAAATTTCAACGTCCTACATACAGCCATTACAAATTTCACATTTTTTCGATTTGCGCCGCGAAACGAAAACGAATTTTAATGCTCTTTTTTCTATCATAAACTATGTTCCTAGCTTCACTGCCTGACAAAATATGACGTTTCTATGGTGTGCAGAACTACTCTAAAAACCAGCATTTCCAAACGACGAAAAATTTCGACACTTCATTTACATGGAAAATGTCACCTTTTTCGTGATATCGGAATTTTCCCATTACTCACATCCCATGACGAACAAGTATGCAAAATTTGGTGTTTGTATGTTTTGTGGAAGTATGCAAACAATTAAGTGTGTTTCCGATTATAGAGGTATATAATTCCACAGACGCGGGCTCGCTACGTACCAGTACTATGTGAGCACTACGTAGGAAGTCCAAAATCTAAGGAATTGAGTAGTGTAGGGGAACGACGTGAGCCTACTGTGGAAAAGGCCTGGGTTCGATTCCCAGCAAGTTTTTCTCTCACTTTTTCTTTCTTTGAAAGTTTATTTTTATAGCATAGGTGATTGAAAATAAGCTTGACTTTATTATATACGGCATTTCATTCCAACCGGACCCGCAACTAAAACTATTAAATCGAAAGGGCACTTTTCCACGTATCTTATATATTAAAATTATGTATGCTGCCGACGAGACAATTTTCAAAAGGTGCCTATTTGTGTGTGTGTATGAGCGTGCAGTAGCATACGCAGGAATTTATTTCGGGAGGGGCCAAACACAATATCAGTGTAATTTATATTGAAATTGCTAAACTTGTCCCAAAAATTAGGCTAAATTTACTCAAAAGTTGGAATTTCGGGGGTGGTCCGGACCCCCAGGACCCACCCCCGGCGTACGTCCCTGTGTGGGTGTGTATTTCCTTAAAATTAATATTTTATATTTTCCATTTGTGGTATTCACTTCAAATATGGCATACGCATGTATCTTAACTAGGACCATAAAAGGGGAGAGAGATATTTTGTAATCGTTTCCGGTTTGAAGCAGACACTGTTGTTGCGAGACAAAATGTATTGTTGTCTTGTATGGACACTATATCGTGAAAATGATGCCCAATGTTTATTTCAGACTCTTTTTGGGGGACACTGCCTCATCAGAGCGCCGTGGCAAGATCAAAATAATACGTTTATAATACAATAACAAATAGAATGTTATCAGCAGTGCCCTCGGGGTAACACTCCCCCCACCCCGCGAACATTGCTTCCGATAGAGATACCGGTGATGGTCTATTTCCAAAGCTACATATGTTTGATTTTAAATACTTCAGTATCGTCTCGAAACTTTACACGAACATACTGCTAGTTTCGAGACCATCTCAACAGTTAGCGTATAAATATATTCTTTACGTCTGTGTCTGTAATAACGAAAATATTTTGTTCACGCAATGCCAACAGAAACTATTTTGAAAAAACGAAGCAACGTGATAAGAAAAAAACGTAAGAAAAAAGGAGGGTTTGACGGGGAATCGAACCCAGACCTGCTACTTAGAAAGCAGACATTTTACCGCGGAGCTAACTTAGTACGTTGAATTCTGTTTTTGTTTTATTCTCCTCAATGTACCACATAAGAGTCCAAATAAAGGCAATTCAAAAATATGGCAATTTTGCATTCAAGATGGCGACTTCTCCAATGATTTGTTTCTTCACTTAAACTAAAGTACGTCCTTAATAACATAGCGAAACCTGGCTTACCTACCAAGAGCACAACTTACAATTTTCATGGTTACAAATTTTTGAGCCGCCATTTTGAATCGAAGATGGCGACTTTTCCAACATGTCGGATTTTTCCCCTCACATGCCCTGTAATGTACACACTTGAACGCAATTTCGTGTTTCCACCATATCTACAAGTTGTGTAGAATTAGACGCCCCCTTATAACATTCCTAGCACTTTCTTACACCGAACATGACTATTTTTTCAAGTTTAAGGGCGGATTCGCAAACTACGCATCAGAATAAACATCACCTCGAAATTTCAACGTCCTACATACAGCCATTACAAATTTCACATTTTTTCGATTTGCGCCGCGAAACGAAAACGAATTTTAATGCTCTTTTTTCTATCATAAACTATGTTCCTAGCTTCACTGCCTGACAAAATATGACGTTTCTATGGTGTGCAGAACTACTCTAAAAACCAGCATTTCCAAACGACGAAAAATTTCGACACTTCATTTACATGGAAAATGTCACCTTTTTCGTGATATCGGAATTTTCCCATTACTCACATCCCATGACGAACAAGTATGCAAAATTTGGTGTTTGTAAGTTTTGTGGAAGTATGCAAACAATTAAGTGTGTTTCCGATTATAGAGGTATATAATTCCACAGACGCGGGCTCGCTACGTACCAGTACTATGTGAGCACTACGTAGGAAGTCCAAAATCTAAGGAATTGAGTAGTGTAGGGGAACGACGTGAGCCTACTGTGGAAAAGGCCTGGGTTCGATTCCCAGCAAGTTTTTCTCTCACTTTTTCTTTCTTTGAAAGTTTATTTTTATAGCATAGGTGATTGAAAATAAGCTTGACTTTATTATATACGGCATTTCATTCCAACCGGACCCGCAACTAAAACTATTAAATCGAAAGGGCACTTTTCCACGTATCTTATATATTAAAATTATGTATGCTGCCGACGAGACAATTTTCAAAAGGTGCCTATTTGTGTGTGTGTATGAGCGTGCAGTAGCATACGCAGGAATTTATTTCGGGAGGGGCCAAACACAATATCAGTGTAATTTATATTGAAATTGCTAAACTTGTCCCAAAAATTAGGCTAAATTTACTCAAAAGTTGGAATTTCGGGGGTGGTCCGGACCCCCAGGACCCACCCCCGGCGTACGTCCCTGTGTGGGTGTGTATTTCCTTAAAATTAATATTTTATATTTTCCATTTGTGGTATTCACTTCAAATATGGCATACGCATGTATCTTAACTAGGACCATAAAAGGGGAGAGAGATATTTTGTAATCGTTTCCGGTTTGAAGCAGACACTGTTGTTGCGAGACAAAATGTATTGTTGTCTTGTATGGACACTATATCGTGAAAATGATGCCCAATGTTTATTTCAGACTCTTTTTGGGGGACACTGCCTCATCAGAGCGCCGTGGCAAGATCAAAATAATACGTTTATAATACAATAACAAATAGAATGTTATCAGCAGTGCCCTCGGGGTAACACTCCCCCCACCCCGCGAACATTGCTTCCGATAGAGATACCGGTGATGGTCTATTTCCAAAGCTACATATGTTTGATTTTAAATACTTCAGTATCGTCTCGAAACTTTACACGAACATACTGCTAGTTTCGAGACCATCTCAACAGTTAGCGTATAAATATATTCTTTACGTCTGTGTCTGTAATAACGAAAATATTTTGTTCACGCAATGCCAACAGAAACTATTTTGAAAAAACGAAGCAACGTGATAAGAAAAAAACGTAAGAAAAAAGGAGGGTTTGACGGGGAATCGAACCCAGACCTGCTACTCAGAAAGCAGACATTTTACCGCGGAGCTAACTTAGTACGTTGAATTCTGTTTTTGTTTTATTCTCCTCAATGTACCACATAAGAGTCCAAATAAAGGCAATTCAAAAATATGGCAATTTTGCATTCAAGATGGCGACTTCTCCAATGATTTGTTTCTTCACTTAAACTAAAGTACGTCCTTAATAACATAGCGAAACCTGGCTTACCTACCAAGAGCACAACTTACAATTTTCATGGTTACAAATTTTTGAGCCGCCATTTTGAATCGAAGATGGCGACTTTTCCAACATGTCGGATTTTTCCCCTCACATGCCCTGTAATGTACACACTTGAACGCAATTTCGTGTTTCCACCATATCTACAAGTTGTGTAGAATTAGACGCCCCCTTATAACATTCCTAGCACTTTCTTACACCGAACATGACTATTTTTTCAAGTTTAAGGGCGGATTCGCAAACTACGCATCAGAATAAACATCACCTCGAAATTTCAACGTCCTACATACAGCCATTACAAATTTCACATTTTTTCGATTTGCGCCGCGAAACGAAAACGAATTTTAATGCTCTTTTTTCTATCATAAACTATGTTCCTAGCTTCACTGCCTGACAAAATATGACGTTTCTATGGTGTGCAGAACTACTCTAAAAACCAGCATTTCCAAACGACGAAAAATTTCGACACTTCATTTACATGGAAAATGTCACCTTTTTCGTGATATCGGAATTTTCCCATTACTCACATCCCATGACGAACAAGTATGCAAAATTTGGTGTTTGTAAGTTTTGTGGAAGTATGCAAACAATTAAGTGTGTTTCCGATTATAGAGGTATATAATTCCACAGACGCGGGCTCGCTACGTACCAGTACTATGTGAGCACTACGTAGGAAGTCCAAAATCTAAGGAATTGAGTAGTGTAGGGGAACGACGTGAGCCTACTGTGGAAAAGGCCTGGGTTCGATTCCCAGCAAGTTTTTCTCTCACTTTTTCTTTCTTTGAAAGTTTATTTTTATAGCATAGGTGATTGAAAATAAGCTTGACTTTTTATATACGGCATTTCATTCCAACCGGACCCGCAACTAAAACTATTAAATCGAAAGGGCACTTTTCCACGTATCTTATATATTAAAATTATGTATGCTGCCGAAGAGACAATTTTCAAAAGGTGCCTATTTGTGTGTGTGTATGAGCGTGCAGTAGCATACGCAGGAATTTATTTCGGGAGGGGCCAAACACAATATCAGTGTAATTTATATTGAAATTGCTAAACTTGTCCCAAAAATTAGGCTAAATTTACTCAAAAGTTGGAATTTCGGGGGTGGTCCGGACCCCCAGGACCCACCCCCGGCGTACGTCCCTGTGTGGGTGTGTATTTCCTTAAAATTAATATTTTATATTTTCCATTTGTGGTATTCACTTCAAATATGGCATACGCATGTATCTTAACTAGGACCATAAAAGGGGAGAGAGATATTTTGTAATCGTTTCCGGTTTGAAGCAGACACTGTTGTTGCGAGACAAAATGTATTGTTGTCTTGTATGGACACTATATCGTGAAAATGATGCCCAATGTTTCTTTCAGACTCTTTTTGGGGGACACTGCCTCATCAGAGCGCCGTGGCAAGATCAAAATAATACGTTTATAATACAATAACAAATAGAATGTTATCAGCAGTGCCCTCGGGGTAACACTCCCCCCACCCCGCGAACATTGCTTCCGATAGAGATACCGGTGATGGTCTATTTCCAAAGCTACATATGTTTGATTTTAAATACTTCAGTATCGTCTCGAAACTTTACACGAACATACTGCTAGTTTCGAGACCATCTCAACAGTTAGCGTATAAATATATTCTTTACGTCTGTGTCTGTAATAACGAAAATATTTTGTTCACGCAATGCCAACAGAAACTATTTTGAAAAAACGAAGCAACGTGATAAGAAAAAAACGTAAGAAAAAAGGAGGGTTTGACGGGGAATCGAACCCAGACCTGCTACTCAGAAAGCAGACATTTTACCGCGGAGCTAACTTAGTACGTTGAATTCTGTTTTTGTTTTATTCTCCTCAATGTACCACATAAGAGTCCAAATAAAGGCAATTCAAAAATATGGCAATTTTGCATTCAAGATGGCGACTTCTCCAATGATTTGTTTCTTCACTTAAACTAAAGTACGTCCTTAATAACATAGCGAAACCTGGCTTACCTACCAAGAGCACAACTTACAATTTTCATGGTTACAAATTTTTGAGCCGCCATTTTGAATCGAAGATGGCGACTTTTCCAACATGTCGGAATTTTCCCCTCACATGCCCTGTAATGTACACACTTGAACGCAATTTCGTGTTTCCACCATATCTACAAGTTGTGTAGAATTAGACGCCCCCTTATAACATTCCTAGCACTTTCTTACACCGAACATGACTATTTTTTCAAGTTTAAGGGCGGATTCGCAAACTACGCATCAGAATAAACATCACCTCGAAATTTCAACGTCCTACATACAGCCATTACAAATTTCACATTTTTTCGATTTGCGCCGCGAAACGAAAACGAATTTTAATGCTCTTTTTTCTATCATAAACTATGTTCCTAGCTTCACTGCCTGACAAAATATGACGTTTCTATGGTGTGCAGAACTACTCTAAAAACCAGCATTTCCAAACGACGAAAAATTTCGACACTTCATTTACATGGAAAATGTCGCCTTTTTCGTGATATCGGAATTTTCCCATTACTCACATCCCATGACGAACAAGTATGCAAAATTTGGTGTTTGTATGTTTTGTGGAAGTATGCAAACAATTAAGTGTGTTTCCGATTATAGAGGTATATAATTCCACAGACGCGGGCTCGCTACGTACCAGTACTATGTGAGCACTACGTAGGAAGTCCAAAATCTAAGGAATTGAGTAGTGTAGGGGAACGACGTGAGCCTACTGTGGAAAAGGCCTGGGTTCGATTCCCAGCAAGTTTTTCTCTCACTTTTTCTTTCTTTGAAAGTTTATTTTTATAGCATAGGTGATTGAAAATAAGCTTGACTTTATTATATACGGCATTTCATTCCAACCGGACTCGCAACTAAAACTATTAAATCGAAAGGGCAGTTTTCCACGTATCTTATATATTAAAATTAAGTATGCTGCCGACGAGACAATTTTCAAAAGGTGCCTATTTGTGTGTGTGTATGAGCGTGCAGTAGCATACGCAGGAATTTATTTCGGGAGGGGCCAAACACAATATCAGTGTATTTTATATTGAAATTGCTAAACTTGTCCCAAAAATTAGGCTAAATTTACTCAAAAGTTGGAATTTCGGGGGTGGTCCGGACCAGCAGGACCCACCCCCGGCGTACGTCCCTGTGTGGGTGTGTATTTCCTTAAAATTAATATTTTATATTTTCCATTTGTGGTATTCACTTCAAATATGGCATACGCATGTATCTTAACTAGGACCATAAAAGGGGAGAGAGATATTTTGTAATCGTTTCCGGTTTGAAGCAGACACTGTTGTTGCGAGACAAAATGTATTGTTGTCTTGTATGGACACTATATCGTGAAAATGATGCCCAATGTTTCTTTCAGACTCTTTTTGGGGGACACTGCCTCATCAGAGCGCCGTGGCAAGATCAAAATAATACGTTTATAATACAATAACAAATAGAATGTTATCAGCAGTGCCCTCGGGGTAACACTCCCCCCACCCCGCGAACATTGCTTCCGATAGAGATACCGGTGATGGTCTATTTCCAAAGCTACATATGTTTGATTTTAAATACTTCAGTATCGTCTCGAAACTTTACACGAACATACTGCTAGTTTCGAGACCATCTCAACAGTTAGCGTATAAATATATTCTTTACGTCTGTGTCTGTAATAACGAAAATATTTTGTTCACGCAATGCCAACAGAAACTATTTTGAAAAAACGAAGCAACGTGATAAGAAAAAAACGTAAGAAAAAAGTAGGGTTTGACGGGGAATCGAACCCAGACCTGCTACTCAGAAAGCAGATATTTTACCGCGGAGCTAACTTACTACGTTGAATTCTGTTTGTTTTATTCTCCTCAATGTACCACATAAGAGTCCAAATGAAGGCAATTCAAAAATATGGCAATTTTGCATTCAAGATGGCGACTTCTCGAATGATTTGTTTCTTCATTTAAACTAAACTACGTCCTTAATAACATAGCAAAACCTGGCTTACCTACCAAGAGCACAACTTACAATTTTCATGGTTACAAATTTTTGAGCCGCCATTTTGAATCGAAGATGGCGACTTTTCCAACATGTCGGATTTTTCCCCTCACATGCCCTGTAATCTACACACTTGAACGCAATTTCGTGATTCCACCATATCTACAAGTTGTGTAGAATTAGACGCCCCCTTATAACATTCCTAGCACTTTCTTACACCGAACATGACTATTTTTTCAAGTTTAAGGGCGGATTCGCAAACTACGCATCAGAACAAACATCACCTCGAAATTTCAACGTCCTACATACAGCCATTACAAATTTCACATTTTTTCGATTTGCGCCGCGAAACGAAAACGAATTTTAATGCTCTTTTTTCTATCATAAACTATGTTCCTAGCTTCACTGCCTGACAAAATATGACGTTTCTATGGTGTGCAGAACTACTCTAAAAACCAGCATTTCGAAACGACGAAAAATTTCGACACTTCATTTACATGGAAAATGTCACCTTTTTCGTGATATCGGAATTTTCCCATTACTCACATCCCATGACGAACAAGTATGCAAAATTTGGTGTTTGTATGTTTTGTGGAAGTATGCAAACAATTAAGTGTGTTTCCGATTATAGAGGTATATAATTCCACAGACGCGGGCTCGCTACGTACCAGTACTATGTGAGCACTACGTAGGAACTCCAAAATCTAAGGAATTGAGTAGTGTAGGGGAACGACGTGAGCCTACTGTGGAAAAGGCCTGGGTTCGATTCCCAGCAAGTTTTTCTCTCACTTTTTCTTTCTTTCAAAGTTCATTTTTATAGCATAGGTGATTGAAAATAAGCTTGACTTTATTATATACGGCATTTCATTCCAACCGGACCCGCAACTAAAACTATTAAATCGAAAGGGCACTTTTCCACGTATCTTATATATTAAAATTAAGTATGCTGCCGACGAGACAATTTTCAAAAGGTGCCTATTTGTGTGTGTGTATGAGCGTGCAGTAGCATACGCAGGAATTTATTTCGGGAGGGGCCAAACACAATATCAGTGTAATTTATATTGAAATTGCTAAACTTGTCCCAAAAATTAGGCTAAATTTACTCAAAAGTTGGAATTTCGGGGGTGGTCCGGACCCCCAGGACCCACCCCCGGCGTACGTCCCTGTGTGGGTGTGTATTTCCTTAAAATTAATATTTTATATTTTCCATTTGTGGTATTCACTTCAAATATGGCATACGCATGTATCTTAACTAGGACCATAAAAGGGGAGAGAGATATTTTGTAATCGTTTCCGGTTTGAAGCAGACACTGTTGTTGCGAGACAAAATGTATTGTTGTCTTGTATGGACACTATATCGTGAAAATGATGCCCAATGTTTATTTCAGACTCTTTTTGGGGGACACTGCCTCATCAGAGCGCCGTGGCAAGATCAAAATAATACGTTTATAATACAATAACAAATAGAATGTTATCAGCAGTGCCCTCGGGGTAACACTCCCCCCACCCCGCGAACATTGCTTCCGATAGAGATACCGGTGATGGTCTATTTCCAAAGCTACATATGTTTGATTTTAAATACTTCAGTATCGTCTCGAAACTTTACACGAACATACTGCTAGTTTCGAGACCATCTCAACAGTTAGCGTATAAATATATTCTTTACGTCTGTGTCTGTAATAACGAAAATATTTTGTTCACGCAATGCCAACAGAAACTATTTTGATAAAACGAAGCAACGTGATAAGAAAAAAAACGTAAGAAAAAAGGAGGGTTTGACGGGGAATCGAACCCAGACCTGCTACTTAGAAAGCAGACATTTTACCGCGAAGCTAACTTAGTACGTTGAATTCTGTTTTTGTTTTATTCTCCTCAATGTACCACATAAGAGTCCAAATAAAGGCAATTCAAAAATATGGCAATTTTGCATTCAAGATGGCGACTTCTCCAATGATTTGTTTCTTCACTTAAACTAAAGTACGTCCTTAATAACATAGCGAAACCTGGCTTACCTACCAAGAGCACAACTTACAATTTTCATGGTTACAAATTTTTGAGCCGCCATTTTGAATCGAAGATGGCGACTTTTCCAACATGTCGGATTTTTCCCCTCACATGCCCTGTAATGTACACACTTGAACGCAATTTCGTGTTTCCACCATATCTACAAGTTGTGTAGAATTAGACGCCCCCTTATAACATTCCTAGCACTTTCTTACACCGAACATGACTATTTTTTCAAGTTTAAGGGCGGATTCGCAAACTACGCATCAGAATAAACATCACCTCGAAATTTCAACGTCCTACATACAGCCATTACAAATTTCACATTTTTTCGATTTGCGCCGCGAAACGAAAACGAATTTTAATGCTCTTTTTTCTATCATAAACTATGTTCCTAGCTTCACTGCCTGACAAAATATGACGTTTCTATGGTGTGCAGAACTACTCTAAAAACCAGCATTTCGAAACGACGAAAAATTTCGACACTTCATTTACATGGAAAATGTCGCCTTTTTCGTGATATCGGAATTTTCCCATTACTCACATCCCATGACGAACAAGTATGCAAAATTTGGTGTTTGTATGTTTTGTGGAAGTATGCAAACAATTAAGTGTGTTTCCGATTATAGAGGTATATAATTCCCCACAGATGCAGGCCGCAACGCACCAGTATTATGTGAGCAGTAAGAATGAAGTCGAAAATCTAAGGAAATCGGTAGTGTAGGGGATTGACGTGAGCCTACTGGACAGGAGACCTGGGTTCGATTCCTAACAATCTTTTTCTCACTTTTTCTTTCTTTGAAAGTTTATTTTTATAGCATATATTGTTTGCCTATTAAGTTGAGTCTATTGTAAAACGCATTTCACTCCAACCGGTCCTGTAAACAAACTACTGAACCGAAAGAGGCACTATTCCACGTATCCCGTATATTATAACTATATACGCTGCCAACGAGAAAATTGTCAAAAGGTGCTATATATATATATATATATATATATATATATATATATATATATATATATATATATATATATGTGTGTGTGTGTGTGTGTGTGTGTGTGTGTATTTCCTTAAAAGTTATAATCTTATACTTTTTCAGTTGTGGTATAGACTTCAAACTTGGTATACGCATCTATCTAAACGACCAGTATAAAAAGGGAGATTGTTTGCAATTATTTCCGGTTTGAAGCACACACTATCCTCGCGAGACAAAATGTATTTTTGTCTCGTCTCTATACTATATCGTGCAAATGATGCTCAATGTTTTTTTCCAAAATGTTTTTTGGGGGTACACTGCCTCTTTGGGGCTCTTAGAGTGCCCCCGCAGGAGACCAAATAATACGTGTATAATATAATAATAAATAGAATACTATGAGCAGTGCCCCTGGGAATACTAACTGTGATCCTCAGGAACATTGTTTCTGAATGAAACACTGGTGTTGCCCCATCTCTAAAGCTACATATGTTTCTTTCTAAATAGTTGAGTATCGTCTCGAAGCTTCACACGAACATACTGCCTAGTTTCGAGACCATCTCAACAGTTAGTGTATAAATATATTCTTTTCGTCTATGTCTGTAATAACGAAAATATTTTGTTCACGCAATGCCAACAGAAACTATTTTGATAAAACGAAGCAACGTGATAAGAAAAAAAAGTAAGATAAAAAAAGGTTCGGCGGGGAATCGAACCCAGACCTGCTACTCAGAAAGTAGACACTTTACCGCGGAGCTAACTTACTACGTTGAATTATGTTTGTTTTATTCTCCTCAATATACCCTCATAAGAGTCCAAATGAAGGCAATTCAAAAATATGGCAATTTTGCATTCAAGATGGCGACTTCTCGAATGATTTGTTTCTTCACTTAAACTGAACTACGTCTTTAATAACATAGCGAAACCTGGCTTACTTACCAAGAGCACAACTTACAATTTTCATGGTTACAAATTTTTGAGCCGCCATTTTGAATCGAAGATGGCGACTTTTCCAACATGTCGGATTTTTCCCCTCACATGCCCTGTAATGTACACACTTGAACGCAATTTCGTGTTTCCACCATATCTACAAGTTGTGTAGAATTAGACGCCCCCTTATAACATTCCTAGCACTTTCTGACACCGAACATGACTATTTTTTCAAGTTTAAGGGCGGATTCGCAAACTACGCATCAGAATAAACATCACCTCGAAATTTCAACGTCCTACATACAGCCATTACAAATTTCACATTTTTTCGATTTGCGCCGCGAAACGAAAACGAATTTTAATGCTCTTTTTTCTATCATAAACTATGTTCCTAGCTTCACTGCCTGACAAAATATGACGTTTCTATGGTGTGCAGAACTACTCTAAAAACCAGCATTTCCAAACGACGAAAAATTTCGACACTTCATTTACATGGAAAATGTCACCTTTTTCGTGATATCGGAATTTTCCCATTACTCACATCCCATGACGAACAAGTATGCAAAATTTGGTGTTTGTATGTTTTGTGGAAGTATGCAAACAATTAAGTGTGTTTCCGATTATAGAGGTATATAATTCCACAGACGCGGGCTCGCTACGTACCAGTACTATGTGAGCACTACGTAGGAAGTCCAAAATCTAAGGAATTGAGTAGTGTAGGGGAACGACGTGAGCCTACTGTGGAAAAGGCCTGGGTTCGATTCCCAGCAAGTTTTTCTCTCACTTTTTCTTTCTTTGAAAGTTTATTTTTATAGCATAGGTGATTGAAAATAAGCTTGACTTTATTATATACGGCATTTCATTCCAACCGGACCCGCAACTAAAACTATTAAATCGAAAGGGCACTTTTCCACGTATCTTATATATTAAAATTAAGTATGCTGCCGACGAGACAATTTTCAAAAGGTGCCTATTTGTGTGTGTGTATGAGCGTGCAGTAGCATACGCAGGAATTTATTTCGGGAGGGGCCAAACACAATATCAGTGTAATTTATATTGAAATTGCTAAACTTGTCCCAAAAATTAGGCTAAATTTACTCAAAAGTTGGAATTTCGGGGGTGGTCCGGACCCCCAGGACCCACCCCCGGCGTACGTCCCTGTGTGGGTGTGTATTTCCTTAAAATTAATATTTTATATTTTCCATTTGTGGTATTCACTTCAAATATGGCATACGCATGTATCTTAACTAGGACCATAAAAGGGGAGAGAGATATTTTGTAATCGTTTCCGGTTTGAAGCAGACACTGTTGTTGCGAGACAAAATGTATTGTTGTCTTGTATGGACACTATATCGTGAAAATGATGCCCAATGTTTATTTCAGACTCTTTTTGGGGGACACTGCCTCATCAGAGCGCCGTGGCAAGATCAAAATAATACGTTTATAATACAATAACAAATAGAATGTTATCAGCAGTGCCCTCGGGGTAACACTCCCCCCACCCCGCGAACATTGCTTCCGATAGAGATACCGGTGATGGTCTATTTCCAAAGCTACATATGTTTGATTTTAAATACTTCAGTATCGTCTCGAAACTTTACACGAACATACTGCTAGTTTCGAGACCATCTCAACAGTTAGCGTATAAATATATTCTTTACGTCTGTGTCTGTAATAACGAAAATATTTTGTTCACGCAATGCCAACAGAAACTATTTTGAAAAAACGAAGCAACGTGATAAGAAAAAAACGTAAGAAAAAAGGAGGGTTTGACGGGGAATCGAACCCAGACCTGCTACTCAGAAAGCAGACATTTTACCGCGGAGCTAACTTAGTACGTTGAATTCTGTTTTTGTTTTATTCTCCTCAATGTACCACATAAGAGTCCAAATAAAGGCAATTCAAAAATATGGCAATTTTGCATTCAAGATGGCGACTTCTCCAATGATTTGTTTCTTCACTTAAACTAAAGTACGTCCTTAATAACATAGCGAAACCTGGCTTACCTACCAAGAGCACAACTTACAATTTTCATGGTTACAAATTTTTGAGCCGCCATTTTGAATCGAAGATGGCGACTTTTCCAACATGTCGGATTTTTCCCCTCACATGCCCTGTAATGTACACACTTGAACGCAATTTCGTGTTTCCACCATATCTACAAGTAGTGTAGAATTAGACGCCCCCTTATAACATTCCTAGCACTTTCTTACACCGAACATGACTATTTTTTCAAGTTTAAGGGCGGATTCGCAAACTACGCATCAGAATAAACATCACCTCGAAATTTCAACGTCCTACATACAGCCATTACAAATTTCACATTTTTTCGATTTGCGCCGCGAAACGAAAACGAATTTTAATGCTCTTTTTTCTATCATAAACTATGTTCCTAGCTTCACTGCCTGACAAAATATGACGTTTCTATGGTGTGCAGAACTACTCTAAAAACCAGCATTTCGAAACGACGAAAAATTTCGACACTTCATTTACATGGAAAATGTCGCCTTTTTCGTGATATCGGAATTTTCCCATTACTCACATCCCATGAAGAACAAGTATGCAAAATTTGGTGTTTGTATGTTTTGTGGAAGTATGCAAACAATTAAGTGTGTTTCCGATTATAGAGGTATATAATTCCACAGACGCGGGCTCGCTACGTACCAGTACTATGTGAGCACTACGTAGGAACTCCAAAATCTAAGGAATTGAGTAGTGTAGGGGAACGACGTGAGCCTACTGTGGAAAAGGCCTGGGTTCGATTCCCAGCAAGTTTTTCTCTCACTTTTTCTTTCTTTGAAAGTTTATTTTTATAGCATAGGTGATTGAAAATAAGCTTGACTTTATTATATACGGCATTTCATTCCAACCGGACTCGCAACTAAAACTATTAAATCGAAAGGGCACTTTTCCACGTATCTTATATATTAAAATTAAGTATGCTGCCGACGAGACAATTTTCAAAAGGTGCCTATTTGTGTGTGTGTATGAGCGTGCAGTAGCATACGCAGGAATTTATTTCGGGAGGGGCCAAAAACAATATCAGTGTATTTTATATTGAAATTGCTAAACTTGTCCCAAAAATTAGGCTAAATTTACTCAAAAGTTGGAATTTCGGGGGTGGTCCGGACCCCCAGGACCCACCCCCGGCGTACGTCCCTGTGTGGGTGTGTATTTCCTTAAAATTAATATTTTATATTTTCCATTTGTGGTATTCACTTCAAATATGGCATACGCATGTATCTTAACTAGGACCATAAAAGGGGAGAGAGATATTTTGTAATCGTTTCCGGTTTGAAGCAGACACTGTTGTTGCGAGACAAAATGTATTGTTGTCTTGTATGGACACTATATCGTGAAAATGATGCCCAATGTTTATTTCAGACTCTTTTTGGGGGACACTGCCTCATCAGAGCGCCGTGGCAAGATCAAAATAATACGTTTATAATACAATAACAAATAGAATGTTATCAGCAGTGCCCTCGGGGTAACACTCCCCCCACCCCGCGAACATTGCTTCCGATAGAGATACCGGTGATGGTCTATTTCCAAAGCTACATATGTTTGATTTTAAATACTTCAGTATCGTCTCGAAACTTTACACGAACATACTGCTAGTTTCGAGACCATCTCAACAGTTAGCGTATAAATATATTCTTTACGTCTGTGTCTGTAATAACGAAAATATTTTGTTCACGCAATGCCAACAGAAACTATTTTGAAAAAACGAAGCAACGTGATAAGAAAAAAAACGTAAGAAGAAAGTAGGGTTTGACGGGGAATCGAACCCAGACCTGCTACTCAGAAAGCAGATATTTTACCGCGGAGCTAACTTACTACGTTGAATTCTGTTTGTTTTATTCTCCTCAATGTACCACATAAGAGTCCAAATAAAGGCAATTCAAAAATATGGCAATTTTGCATTCAAGATGGCGACTTCTCCAATGATTTGTTTCTTCACTTAAACTAAAGTACGTCCTTAATAACATAGCGAAACCTGGCTTACCTACCAAGAGCACAACTTACAATTTTCATGGTTACAAATTTTTGAGCCGCCATTTTGAATCGAAGATGGCGACTTTTCCAACATGTCGGATTTTTCCCCTCACATGCCCTGTAATGTACACACTTGAACGCAATTTCGTGTTTCCACCATATCTACAAGTTGTGTAGAATTAGACGCCCCCTTATAACATTCCTAGCACTTTCTTACACCGAACATGACTATTTTTTCAAGTTTAAGGGCGGATTCGCAAACTACGCATCAGAATAAACATCACCTCGAAATTTCAACGTCCTACATACAGCCATTACAAATTTCACATTTTTTCGATTTGCGCCGCGAAACGAAAACGAATTTTAATGCTCTTTTTTCTATCATAAACTATGTTCCTAGCTTCACTGCCTGACAAAATATGACGTTTCTATGGTGTGCAGAACTACTCTAAAAACCAGCATTTCGAAACGACGAAAAATTTCGACACTTCATTTACATGGAAAATGTCGCCTTTTTCGTGATATCGGAATTTTCCCATTACTCACATCCCATGAAGAACAAGTATGCAAAATTTGGTGTTTGTATGTTTTGTGGAAGTATGCAAACAATTAAGTGTGTTTCCGATTATAGAGGTATATAATTCCACAGACGCGGGCTCGCTACGTACCAGTACTATGTGAGCACTACGTAGGAACTCCAAAATCTAAGGAATTGAGTAGTGTAGGGGAACGACGTGAGCCTACTGTGGAAAAGGCCTGGGTTCGATTCCCAGCAAGTTTTTCTCTCACTTTTTCTTTCTTTGAAAGTTTATTTTTATAGCATAGGTGATTGAAAATAAGCTTGACTTTATTATATACGGCATTTCATTCCAACCGGACTCGCAACTAAAACTATTAAATCGAAAGGGCACTTTTCCACGTATCTTATATATTAAAATTAAGTATGCTGCCGACGAGACAATTTTCAAAAGGTGCCTATTTGTGTGTGTGTATGAGCGTGCAGTAGCATACGCAGGAATTTATTTCGGGAGGGGCCAAAAACAATATCAGTGTATTTTATATTGAAATTGCTAAACTTGTCCCAAAAATTAGGCTAAATTTACTCAAAAGTTGGAATTTCGGGGGTGGTCCGGACCCCCAGGACCCACCCCCGGCGTACGTCCCTGTGTGGGTGTGTATTTCCTTAAAATTAATATTTTATATTTTCCATTTGTGGTATTCACTTCAAATATGGCATACGCATGTATCTTAACTAGGACCATAAAAGGGGAGAGAGATATTTTGTAATCGTTTCCGGTTTGAAGCAGACACTGTTGTTGCGAGACAAAATGTATTGTTGTCTTGTATGGACACTATATCGTGAAAATGATGCCCAATGTTTATTTCAGACTCTTTTTGGGGGACACTGCCTCATCAGAGCGCCGTGGCAAGATCAAAATAATACGTTTATAATACAATAACAAATAGAATGTTATCAGCAGTGCCCTCGGGGTAACACTCCCCCCACCCCGCGAACATTGCTTCCGATAGAGATACCGGTGATGGTCTATTTCCAAAGCTACATATGTTTGATTTTAAATACTTCAGTATCGTCTCGAAACTTTACACGAACATACTGCTAGTTTCGAGACCATCTCAACAGTTAGCGTATAAATATATTCTTTACGTCTGTGTCTGTAATAACGAAAATATTTTGTTCACGCAATGCCAACAGAAACTATTTTGAAAAAACGAAGCAACGTGATAAGAAAAAAAACGTAAGAAGAAAGTAGGGTTTGACGGGGAATCGAACCCAGACCTGCTACTCAGAAAGCAGATATTTTACCGCGGAGCTAACTTACTACGTTGAATTCTGTTTGTTTTATTCTCCTCAATGTACCACATAAGAGTCCAAATGAAGGCAATTCAAAAATATGGCAATTTTGCATTCAAGATGGCGACTTCTCGAATGATTTGTTTCTTCATTTAAACTAAACTACGTCCTTAATAACATAGCAAAACCTGGCTTACCTACCAAGAGCACAACTTACAATTTTCATGGTTACAAATTTTTGAGCCGCCATTTTGAATCGAAGATGGCGACTTTTCCAACATGTCGGATTTTTCCCCTCACATGCCCTGTAATGTACACACTTGAACGCAATTTCGTGATTCCACCATATCTACAAGTTGTGTAGAATTAGACGCCCCCTTATAACATTCCTAGCACTTTCTTACACCGAACATGACTATTTTTTCAAGTTTAAGGGCGGATTCGCAAGCTACGCATCAGAATAAACATCACCTCGAAATTTCAACGTCCTACATACAGCCATTACAAATTTCACATTTTTTCGATTTGCGCCGCGAAACGAAAACGAATTTTAATGCTCTTTTTTCTATCATAAACTATGTTCCTAGCTTCACTGCCTGACAAAATATGACGTTTCTATGGTGTGCAGAACTACTCTAAAAACCAGCATTTCGAAACGACGAAAAATTTCGACACTTCATTTACATGGAAAATGTCACCTTTTTCGTGATATCGGAATTTTCCCATTACTCACATCCCATGACGAACAAGTATGCAAAATTTGGTGTTTGTATGTTTTGTGGAAGTATGCAAACAATTAAGTGTGTTTCCGATTATAGAGGTATATAATTCCACAGACGCGGGCTCGCTACGTACCAGTACTATGTGAGCACTACGTAGGAACTCCAAAATCTAAGGAATTGAGTAGTGTAGGGGAACGACGTGAGCCTACTGTGGAAAAGGCCTGGGTTCGATTCCCAGCAAGTTTTTCTCTCACTTTTTCTTTCTTTGAAAGTTTATTTTTATAGCATAGGTGATTGAAAATAAGCTTGACTTTATTATATACGGCATTTCATTCCAACCGGACCCGCAACTAAAACTATTAAATCGAAAGGGCACTTTTCCACGTATCTTATATATTAAAATTAAGTATGCTGCCGACGAGACAATTTTCAAAAGGTGCCTATTTGTGTGTGTGTATGAGCGTGCAGTAGCATACGCAGGAATTTATTTCGGGAGGGGCCAAACACAATATCAGTGTAATTTATATTGAAACTAGCAGCGTTCACCCCGCTTCGCTGCGGTCACCCCGGAACGCAATAAACCTTGTTAATTAGATAATTTTTACTTTTTCGCTTTCAAGTGATATGATGAAAACCATAGTAGATTCCAGTAAATGTTAACATTATATCGCCTGTCATTTATGTTAACCCGCCGAGTCACATGGTCATGCGGGTTGCATATAAATAAGTTTATTTTTACCTATGATGAACTAATAACAAAGGATTTGTACGTATGGACACTTGAATGCTCAATTATCTCAAGACACTGGTAATTAAAAATTAAAGTGATATGATAAAAACCATCTAGGGTCCAAATCCTAATAACCCCCCAAAAATGAAAGAAATTGGTTCAGCCGTATTAGCATGATGAGTTCACAAAGGATTTGTGCGTTCTCTTTTATATATATAGATTGCTAAACTTGTCCCAAAAATTAGGCTAAATTTACTCAAAAGTTGGAATTTCGGGGGTGGTCCGGACCCCCAGGACCCACCCCCGGCGTACGTCCCTGTGTGGGTGTGTATTTCCTTAAAATTAATATTTTATATTATCCATTTGTGGTATTCACTTCAAATATGGCATACGCATGTATCTTAACTAGGACCATAAAAGGGGAGAGAGATATTTTGTAATCGTTTCCGGTTTGAAGCAGACACTGTTGTTGCGAGACAAAATGTATTGTTGTCTTGTATGGACACTATATCGTGAAAATGATGCCCAATGTTTATTTCAGACTCTTTTTGGGGGACACTGCCTCATCAGAGCGCCGTGGCAAGATCAAAATAATACGTTTATAATACAATAACAAATAGAATGTTATCAGCAGTGCCCTCGGGGTAACACTCCCCCCACCCCGCGAACATTGCTTCCGATAGAGATACCGGTGATGGTCTATTTCCAAAGCTACATATGTTTGATTTTAAATACTTCAGTATCGTCTCGAAACTTTACACGAACATACTGCTAGTTTCGAGACCATCTCAACAGTTAGCGTATAAATATATTCTTTACGTCTTTGTCTGTAATAACGAAAATATTTTGTTCACGCAATGCCAACAGAAACTATTTTGAAAAAACGAAGCAACGTGATAAGAAAAAAAACGTAAGAAAAAAGGAGGGTTTGACGGGGAATCGAACCCAGACCTGCTACTCAGAAAGCAGACATTTTACCGCGGAGCTAACTTAGTACGTTGAATTCTGTTTTTGTTTTATTCTCCTCAATGTACCACATAAGAGTCCAAATAAAGGCAATTCAAAAATATGGCAATTTTGCATTCAAGATGGCGACTTCTCGAATGATTTGTTTCTTCATTTAAACTAAACTACGTCCTTAATAACATAGCAAAACCTGGCTTACCTACCAAGAGCACAACTTACAATTTTCATGGTTACAAATTTTTGAGCCGCCATTTTGAATCGAAGATGGCGACTTTTCCAACATGTCGGATTTTTCCCCTCACATGCCCTGTAATCTACACACTTGAACGCAATTTCGTGATTCCACCATATCTACAAGTTGTGTAGAATTAGACGCCCCCTTATAACATTCCTAGCACTTTCTTACACCGAACATGACTATTTTTTCAAGTTTAAGGGCGGATTCGCAAGCTACGCATCAGAATAAACATCACCTCGAAATTTCAACGTCCTACATACAGCCATTACAAATTTCACATTTTTTCGATTTGCGCCGCGAAACGAAAACGAATTTTAATGCTCTTTTTTCTATCATAAACTATGTTCCTAGCTTCACTGCCTGACAAAATATGACGTTTCTATGGTGTGCAGAACTACTCTAAAAACCAGCATTTCGAAACGACGAAAAATTTCGACACTTCATTTACATGGAAAATGTCACCTTTTTCGTGATATCGGAATTTTCCCATTACTCACATCCCATGACGAACAAGTATGCAAAATTTGGTGTTTGTATGTTTTGTGGAAGTATGCAAACAATTAAGTGTGTTTCCGATTATAGAGGTATATAATTCCACAGACGCGGGCTCGCTACGTACCAGTACTATGTGAGCACTACGTAGGAACTCCAAAATCTAAGGAATTGAGTAGTGTAGGGGAACGACGTGAGCCTACTGTGGAAAAGGCCTGGGTTCGATTCCCAGCAAGTTTTTCTCTCACTTTTTCTTTCTTTGAAAGTTTATTTTTATAGCATAGGTGATTGAAAATAAGCTTGACTTTATTATATACGGCATTTCATTCCAACCGGACCCGCAACTAAAACTATTAAATCGAAAGGGCACTTTTCCACGTATCTTATATATTAAAATTAAGTATGCTGCCGACGAGACAATTTTCAAAAGGTGCCTATTTGTGTGTGTGTATGAGCGTGCAGTAGCATACGCAGGAATTTATTTCGGGAGGGGCCAAACACAATATCAGTGTAATTTATATTGAAACTAGCAGCGTTCACCCCGCTTCGCTGCGGTCACCCCGGAACGCAATAAACCTTGTTAATTAGATAATTTTTACTTTTTCGCTTTCAAGTGATATGATGAAAACCATAGTAGATTCCAGTAAATGTTAACATTATATCGCCTGTCATTTATGTTAACCCGCCGAGTCACATGGTCATGCGGGTTGCATATAAATAAGTTTATTTTTACCTATGATGAACTAATAACAAAGGATTTGTACGTATGGACACTTGAATGCTCAATTATCTCAAGACACTGGTAATTAAAAATTAAAGTGATATGATAAAAACCATCTAGGGTCCAAATCCTAATAACCCCCCAAAAATGAAAGAAATTGGTTCAGCCGTATTAGCATGATGAGTTCACAAAGGATTTGTGCGTTCTCTTTTATATATATAGATTGCTAAACTTGTCCCAAAAATTAGGCTAAATTTACTCAAAAGTTGGAATTTCGGGGGTGGTCCGGACCCCCAGGACCCACCCCCGGCGTACGTCCCTGTGTGGGTGTGTATTTCCTTAAAATTAATATTTTATATTATCCATTTGTGGTATTCACTTCAAATATGGCACACGCATGTATCTTAACTAGGACCATAAAAGGGGAGAGAGATATTTTGTAATCGTTTCCGGTTTGAAGCAGACACTGTTGTTGCGAGACAAAATGTATTGTTGTCTTGTATGGACACTATATCGTGAAAATGATGCCCAATGTTTATTTCAGACTCTTTTTGGGGGACACTGCCTCATCAGAGCGCCGTGGCAAGATCAAAATAATACGTTTATAATACAATAACAAATAGAATGTTATCAGCAGTGCCCTCGGGGTAACACTCCCCCCACCCCGCGAACATTGCTTCCGATAGAGATACCGGTGATGGTCTATTTCCAAAGCTACATATGTTTGATTTTAAATACTTCAGTATCGTCTCGAAACTTTACACGAACATACTGCTAGTTTCGAGACCATCTCAACAGTTAGCGTATAAATATATTCTTTACGTCTTTGTCTGTAATAACGAAAATATTTTGTTCACGCAATGCCAACAGAAACTATTTTGAAAAAACGAAGCAACGTGATAAGAAAAAAAACGTAAGAAAAAAGGAGGGTTTGACGGGGAATCGAACCCAGACCTGCTACTCAGAAAGCAGACATTTTACCGCGGAGCTAACTTAGTACGTTGAATTCTGTTTTTGTTTTATTCTCCTCAATGTACCACATAAGAGTCCAAATAAAGGCAATTCAAAAATATGGCAATTTTGCATTCAAGATGGCGACTTCTCCAATGATTTGTTTCTTCACTTAAACTAAAGTACGTCCTTAATAACATAGCGAAACCTGGCTTACCTACCAAGAGCACAACTTACAATTTTCATGGTTACAAATTTTTGAGCCGCCATTTTGAATCGAAGATGGCGACTTTTCCAACATGTCGGATTTTTCCCCTCACATGCCCTGTAATGTACACACTTGAACGCAATTTCGTGTTTCCACCATATCTACAAGTTGTGTAGAATTAGACGCCCCCTTATAACATTCCTAGCACTTTCTTACACCGAACATGACTATTTTTTCAAGTTTAAGGGCGGATTCGCAAACTACGCATCAGAATAAACATCACCTCGAAATTTCAACGTCCTACATACAGCCATTACAAATTTCACATTTTTTCGATTTGCGCCGCGAAACGAAAACGAATTTTAATGCTCTTTTTTCTATCATAAACTATGTTCCTAGCTTCACTGCCTGACAAAATATGACGTTTCTATGGTGTGCAGAACTACTCTAAAAACCAGCATTTCGAAACGACGAAAAATTTCGACACTTCATTTACATGGAAAATGTCGCCTTTTTCGTGATATCGGAATTTTCCCATTACTCACATCCCATGACGAACAAGTATGCAAAATTTGGTGTTTGTATGTTTTGTGGAAGTATGCAAACAATTAAGTGTGTTTCCGACTATAGAGGTATATAATTCCCCACAGATGCAGGCCGCAACGCACCAGTATTATGTGAGCAGTAAGAACGAAGTCGAAAATCTAAGGAAATCGGTAGTGTAGGGGATTGACGTGAGCCTACTGGACAGGAGACCTGGGTTCGATTCCTAACAATCTTTTTCTCACTTTTTCTTTCTTTGAAAGTTTATTTTTATAGCATATATTGTTTGCCTATAAAGTTGAGTCTATTGTAAAACGCATTTCACTCCAACCGGTCCTGTAAACAAACTACTGAACCGAAAGAGGCACTATTCCACGTATCCCGTATATTATAACTATATACGCTGCCAACGAGAAAATTGTCAAAAGGTGCTATATATATATATATATATATATATATATATATATATATATATGTGTGTGTGTGTGTGTGTGTGTGTGTGTGTATTTCCTTAAAAGTTATAATCTTATACTTTTTCAGTTGTGGTATAGACTTCAAACTTGGTATACGCATCTATCTAAACGACCAGTATAAAAAGGGAGATTGTTTGCAATTATTTCCGGTTTGAAGCACACACTATCCTCGCGAGACAAAATGTATTTTTGTCTCGTCTCTATACTATATCGTGCAAATGATGCTCAATGTTTTTTTCCAAAATGTTTTTTGGGGGTACACTGCCTCCTTGGGGCTCTTAGAGTGCCCCCGCAGGAGACCAAATAATACGTGTATAATATAATAATAAATAGAATACTATGAGCAGTGCCCCTGGGAATACTAACTGTGATCCTCAGGAACATTGTTTCTGAATGAAACACTGGTGTTGCCCCATCTCTAAAGCTACATATGTTTCTTTCTAAATAGTTGAGTATCGTCTCGAAGCTTCACACGAACATACTGCCTAGTTTCGAGACCATCTCAACAGTTAGTGTATAAATATATTCTTTTCGTCTATGTCTGTAATAACGAAAATATTTTGTTCACGCAATGCCAACAGAAACTATTTTGATAAAACGAAGCAACGTGATAAGAAAAAAAAGTAAGATAAAAAAAGGTTCGGCGGGGAATCGAACCCAGACCTGCTACTCAGAAAGTAGACACTTTACCGCGGAGCTAACGTACTACGTTGAATTATGTTTGTTTTATTCTCCTCAATATACCCTCATAAGAGTCCAAATGAAGGCAATTCAAAAATATGGCAATTTTGCATTCAAGATGGCGACTTCTCGAATGATTTGTTTCTTCACTTAAACTGAACTACGTCTTTAATAACATAGCGAAACCTGGCTTACTTACCAAGAGCACAACTTACAATTTTCATGGTTACAAATTTTTGAGCCGCCATTTTGAATCGAAGATGGCGACTTTTCCAACATGTCGGAATTTTCCCCTCACATGCGCTGTAATCTACACACTTGAACGCAATTTCGTGATTCCACCATATCTACAAGTTGTGTAGAATTAGACGCGGCCTTATAACATTCCTAGCACTTTCTTACACCGAACATGACTATTTTTTCAAGTTTAAGGGCGGATTCGCAAACTACGCATCAGAATAAATATCACCTCGAAATTTCAACGTCCTACATACAGCCATTACAAATTTCACATTTTTTCGATTTCCGCCGCGAAACGAAAACAAATTTTAATGCTCTTTTTTCTATCATAAACTATGTTTTTAGCTTCACTGCCTGACAAAATGTGACGTTTCTATGGTGTGCGGAACTACTCTAAAAACCAGCATTTCGAAACGACGAAAAATTTCGACACTTCATTTACATGGAAAATGTCGCCTTTTTCGTGATATCGGAATTTTCCCATTACTCACATCCCATGACGAACAAGTATGCAAAATTTGGTGTTTGTATGTTTTGTGGAAGTATGCAAACAATTAAGTGTGTTTCCGATTATAGAGGTATATAATTCCACAGACGCGGGCTCGCTACGTACCAGTACTATGTGAGCACTACGTAGGAACTCCAAAATCTAAGGAATTGAGTAGTGTAGGGGAACGACGTGAGCCTACTGTGGAAAAGGCCTGGGTTCGATTCCCAGCAAGTTTTTCTCTCACTTTTTCTTTCTTTGAAAGTTTATTTTTATAGCATAGGTGATTGAAAATAAGCTTGACTTTATTATATACGGCATTTCATTCCAACCGGACCCGCAACTAAAACTATTAAATCGAAAGGGCACTTTTCCACGTATCTTATATATTAAAATTAAGTATGCTGCCGACGAGACAATTTTCAAAAGGTGCCTATTTGTGTGTGTGTATGAGCGTGCAGTAGCATACGAAGGAATTTATTTCGGGAGGGGCCAAAAACAATATCAGTGTATTTTATATTGAAATTGCTAAACTTGTCCCAAAAATTAGGCTAAATTTACTCAAAAGTTGGAATTTCGGGGGTGGTCCGGACCCCCAGGACCCACCCCCGGCGTACGTCCCTGTGTGGGTGTGTATTTCCTTAAAATTAATATTTTATATTTTCCATTTGTGGTATTCACTTCAAATATGGCATACGCATGTATCTTAACTAGGACCATAAAAGGGGAGAGAGATATTTTGTAATCGTTTCCGGTTTGAAGCAGACACTGTTGTTGCGAGACAAAATGTATTGTTGTCTTGTATGGACACTATATCGTGAAAATGATGCCCAATGTTTATTTCAGACTCTTTTTGGGGGACACTGCCTCATCAGAGCGCCGTGGCAAGATCAAAATAATACGTTTATAATACAATAACAAATAGAATGTTATCAGCAGTGCCCTCGGGGTAACACTCCCCCCACCCCGCGAACATTGCTTCCGATAGAGATACCGGTGATGGTCTATTTCCAAAGCTACATATGTTTGATTTTAAATACTTCAGTATCGTCTCGAAACTTTACACGAACATACTGCTAGTTTCGAGACCATCTCAACAGTTAGCGTATAAATATATTCTTTACGTCTGTGTCTGTAATAACGAAAATATTTTGTTCACGCAATGCCAACAGAAACTATTTTGAAAAAACGAAGCAACGTGATAAGAAAAAAAACGTAAGAAGAAAGTAGGGTTTGACGGGGAATCGAACCCAGACCTGCTACTCAGAAAGCAGACATTTTACCGCGGAGCTAACTTACTACGTTGAATTCTGTTTGTTTTATTCTCCTCAATGTACCACATAAGAGTCCAAATGAAGGCAATTCAAAAATATGGCAATTTTGCATTCAAGATGGCGACTTCTCCAATGATTTGTTTCTTCATTTAAACTAAACTACGTCCTTAATAACATAGCAAAACCTGGCTTACCTACCAAGAGCACAACTTACAATTTTCATGGTTACAAATTTTTGAGCCGCCATTTTGAATCGAAGATGGCGACTTTTCCAAAATGTCGGATTTTTCCCCCCACATGCCCTGTAATCTACACACTTGAACGCAATTTCGTGATTCCACCATATTTCCAAGTTGTGTAGAATTAGACGCCCCCTTATAACATTCCTAGCACTTTCTTACACCGAACATGACTATTTTTTCAAGTTTAAGGGCGGATTCGCAAACTACGCATCAGAATAAACATCACCTCGAAATTTCAACGTCCTACATACAGCCATTACAAATTTCACATTTTTTCGATTTGCGCCGCGAAACGAAAACGAATTTTAATGCTCTTTTTTCTATCATAAACTATGTTCCTAGCTTCACTGCCTGACAAAATATGACGTTTCTATGGTGTGCAGAACTACTCTAAAAACCAGCATTTCGAAACGACGAAAAATTTCGACACTTCATTTACATGGAAAATGTCACCTTTTTCGTGATATCGGAATTTTCCCATTACTCACATCCCATGACGAACAAGTATGCAAAATTTGGTGTTTGTATGTTTTGTGGAAGTATGCAAACAATTAAGTGTGTTTCCGATTATACAGGTATATAATAATTCCCCACAGATGCAGGCCGCAACGCACCAGTATTACCACAGATGCAGGCCGCAACGCACCAGTATTATGTGAGCAGTAAGAACGAAGTCGAAAATCTAAGGAAATCGGTAGTGTAGGGGATTGACGTGAGCCTACTGGACAGGAGACCTGGGTTCGATTCCTAACAATCTTTTTCTCACTTTTTCTTTCTTTGAAAGTTTATTTTTATAGCATATATTGTTTGCCTATAAAGTTGAGTCTATTGTAAAACGCATTTCACTCCAACCGGTCCTGTAAACAAACTACTGAACCGAAAGAGGCACTATTCCACGTATCCCGTATATTATAACTATATACGCTGCCAACGAGAAAATTGTCAAAAGGTGATATATATATATATATATATATATATATATATGTGTGTGTGTGTGTGTGTGTGTGTGTGTGTATTTCCTTAAAAGTTATAATCTTATACTTTTTCAGTTGTGGTATAGACTTCAAACTTGGTATACGCATCTATCTAAACGACCAGTATAAAAAGGGAGATTGTTTGCAATTATTTCCGGTTTGAAGCACACACTATCCTCGCGAGACAAAATGTATTTTTGTCTCGTCTCTATACTATATCGTGCAAATGATGCTCAATGTTTTTTCCAAAATGTTTTTTGGGGGTACACTGCCTCCTTGGGGCTCTTAGAGTGCCCCCGCAGGAGACCAAATAATACGTGTATAATATAATAATAAATAGAATACTATGAGCAGTGCCCCTGGGAATACTAACTGTGATCCTCAGGAACATTGTTTCTGAATGAAACACTGGTGTTGCCCCATCTCTAAAGCTACATATGTTTCTTTCTAAATAGTTGAGTATCGTCTCGAAGCTTCACACGAACATACTGCCTAGTTTCGAGACGATATCAACAGTTAGTGTATAAATATATTCTTTTCGTCTATGTCTGTAATAACGAAAATATTTTGTTCACGCAATGCCAACAGAAACTATTTTGATAAAACGAAGCAACGTGATAAGAAAAAAAGTAAGATAAAAAAAGGTTCGGCGGGGAATCGAACCCAGACCTGCTACTCAGAAAGTAGACACTTTACCACGGAGCTAACTTACTACGTTCAATTATGTTTGTTTTGTTCTCCTCAATATACCCTCATAAGAGTAAAAATGAAGGCAATTCAAAAATATGGCAATTTTGCATTCAAGATAGCGACTTCTCGAATGATTTGTTTCTTCACTAAAACTGAACTACGTCTTTAATAACATAGCGAAACCTGGCTTACTTACAAAGAGCACAACTTACAATTTTCATGGTTACAAATTTTTGAGCCGCCATTTTGAATCGAAGATGGCGACTTTTCCAACATGTCGGATCTTTCCCCTCACATGCGCTGTAATCTACACACTTGAACGCAATTTCGTGATTCCACCATATCTACAAGTTGTGTAGAATTAGACGCCCCCTTATAACATTCCTAGCACTTTCTTACACCGAACATTACTATTTCTTTCAAGTTTAAGGGCGGATTCGCAAACTACGCATCAGAATAAACATCACCTCGAAATTTCAACGTCCTACATACAGCCATTACAAATTTCACATTTTTTCGATTTGCGCCGCGAAACGAAAACAAATTTTAATGCTTTTTTTTCTATCATAAACTATGTTTTTAGCTTCACTGCCTGACAAAATGTGACGTTTCTATGGTGTGCGGAACTACTCTAAAAACCAGCATTTCGAAACGACGAAAAATTTCGACACTTCATTTACATGGAAAATGTCGCCTTTTTCGTGATATCGGAATTTTCCCATTACTCACATCCCATGACGAACAAGTATGCAAAATTTGGTGTTTGTATGTTTTGTGGAAGTATGCAAACAATTAAGTGTGTTTCCGATTATAGAGGTATATAATTCCCCACAGATGCAGGCCGCAACGTACCAGTATTATGTGAGCAGTAAGAACGAAGTCGAAAATCTAAGGAAATCGGTAGTGTAGGGGATTGACGTGAGCCTACTGGACAGGAGACCTGGGTTCGATTCCTAACAATCTTTTTCTCACTTTTTCTTTCTTTGAAAGTTTATTTTTATAGCATATATTGTTTGCCTATAAAGTTGAGTCTATTGTAAAACGCATTTCACTCCAACCGGTCCTGTAAACAAACTACTGAACCGAAAGAGGCACTATTCCACGTATCCCGTATATTATAACTATATACGCTGCCAACGAGAAAATTGTCAAAAGGTGCTATATATATATATATATATATATATATATATATATATATATATATATATATATATATATATATATATATGTGTGTGTGTGTGTGTGTGTGTGTGTGTGTGTGTGTATTTCCTTAAAAGTTATAATCTTATTCTTTTTCAGTTGTGGTATAGACTTCAAACTTGGTATACGCATCTATCTAAACGACCAGTATAAAAAGGGAGATTGTTTGCACATATTTCCGGTTTAAAGCACACACTATCCTCGCGAGACAAAATGTATTTTTGTCTCGTCTCTATACTATATCGTGCAAATGATGCTCAATGTTTTTTTCCAAAATGTTTTTTGGGGGTACACTGCCTCTTTGGGGCTCTTAGAGTGCCCCCGCAGGAGACCAAATAATACGTGTATAATATAATAATAAATAGAATACTATGAGCAGTGCCCCTGGGAATACTAACTGTGATCCTCATGAACATTGTTTCTGAATGAAACACTGGTGTTGCCCCATCTCTAAAGCTACATATGTTTCTTTCTAAATAGTTGAGTATCGTCTCGAAGCTTCACACGAACATACTGCCTAGTTTCGAGACGATATCAACAGTTAGTGTATAAATATATTCTTTTCGTCTATGTCTGTAATAACGAAAATATTTTGTTCACGCAATGCCAACAGAAACTATTTTGATAAAACGAAGCAACGTGATAAGAAAAAAAGTAAGATAAAAAAAGGTTCGGCGGGGAATCGAACCCAGACCTGCTACTCAGAAAGCAGACATTTTACCGCGGAGCTAACTTACTACGTTGAATTTTGTTTGTTTTATTCTCCTCAATATACCCTCATAAGAGTCCAAATGAAGGCAATTCAAAAATATGGCAATTTTGCATTCAAGATGGCGACTTCTCGAATGATTTGTTTCTTCACTTAAACTGAACTACGTCTTTAATAACATAGCGAAACCTGGCTTACTTACCAAGAGCACAACTTACAATTTTCATGGTTACAAATTTTTGAGCCGCCATTTTGAATCGAAGATGGCGACTTTTCCAACATGTCGGAATTTTCCCCTCACATGCGCTGTAATCTACACACTTGAACGCAATTTCGTGATTCCACCATATCTACAAGTTGTGTAGAATTAGACGCCCCCTTATAACATTCCTAGCACTTTCTTACACCGAACATTACTATTTCTTTCAAGTTTAAGGGCGGATTCGCAAACTACGCATCAGAATAAACATCACCTCGAAATTTCAACGTCCTACATACAGCCATTACAAATTTCACATTTTTTCGAATTGCGCCGCGAAACGAAAACAAATTTTAATGCTCTTTTTTCTATCATAAACTATGTTTTTAGCTTCACTGCCTGACAAAATGTGACGTTTCTATGGTGTGCGGAACTACTCTAAAAACCAGCATTTCGAAACGACGAAAAATTTCGACACTTCATTTACATGGAAAATGTCGCCTTTTTCGTGATATCGGAATTTTCCCATTACTCACATCCCATGACGAACAAGTATACAAAATTTGGTGTTTGTATGTTTTGTGGAAGTATGCAAACAATTAAGTGTGTTTCCGATTATAGAGGTATATAATTCTTCCCCAGTTTTTTTATTCCCCCCAATTTTTTTTCTCGATGGCACAACTTGCGCCATTCATCCTTCCTGTGGGCGGCCCTTCTTTCTTAAAACGAACCAACCTTTCCTTTCATACGGCTACTTGCGCGGTACTTCATTCATCGAGTATCGAAGCAGGGGGTACGGGGGTTCACCCCGGAAAATTTTTTAAAATTAGCTTCTCAAAATCGTGTTTTAATGCTATTCCGATAGTAAAATTACTAGTTCGAAAGTAGAGTAAAATCCCCCCCAAAATTTTTCTCAATGGCGCAGCTTGCGCCATACATCCCCTTGTGGGCGGCCCTGCTCTGACGGATAGCTGTCCTCTCTCTGGTTCATCTCCTCCAGATAATTGGTGGTCAGATGGCTGGAATGGAAGTCCGGCACAGACGTATATAGAAAAAAACTAGCGTTTCATTGGCGATGAACTTCATCAAAATACAAACGCTCTCTTGGGTGTTATGACATTCTTGCCAATATTCAACAACGTAACTAGCATATGTTACTCTTTGTTATCGAGAGTAAGATCCTGACTTCGTGACTCAAAATCGTGAGCCGTGCGTAGCAAATCTAGTCTTCAACTCCACATCAGGGATGCTAGGTCCTCGTTAAAATTTCCCTCAGAAATGCTAAAAAATTCCCTTTTTAAGATAAAAATTTCCCTATCTTAAATAGAGCATTATTACGTATCTATGGATAATTATACTGTTCTTATCTCCGTAACATACGTTTGTGCTTTTGATCTTCTGTTATTACTTCAATGTTATCTTGTATAATGACATCCTCAAGCCAGGCTGCAGAAGGCTTGTGGGAAAAAAAAGTTTGTCAGTCAATTTGTGTGTGGGATTCTGGAAAGAATGCCACTGTCTTTCGTCATACTGCCACAGTGCTCAGTAACATAACATTAGTTGAAAAGCTAAATTTCCCTACATTTTATCTCATATTCGTAAAATTCCCTTTTTCCCTCTTTAAAATATTCTTTGCTAAATCTCCCTACGTCTCGGGAAATTTCTCTCTAACTAGCATCACTGCTCTACATCATTCTATCCCTTTTGTTCGGCGTCATCGATCATTGCCTTCTACGTTCAATGCATTACTACGCGGGTAATGAACATTCAAGGCAAACTACGTAGAATAACATGAAGTAAGGTGATTGTTGGAACGTGGATAAAGAAACAATCTGCTCGTTTTATTGATTGAGAAATACACATACAGAAACAAGTCAACAGAAATTCTTGTGACTCTGCAATGTAACTGAACTGTTAGTTGCAGTGAAAGGAAATGCAAATTGAAATGTAACTTTAATATTAATCGGATTATGAGAATTCACGGTCCATGATTTCAAATAAATGACGTTTATGATTTTCGCAGAGCTTAAGTCCAATACGACGTTTCTGAAGATTTGTAGTTACTATTGTTTGTACAATTCATCTTGAGGGCACGATACCTGAACAATGTTTTTCAAAGAACCACAAAAGGTGTCATCGGTTGGATAAATTTTAAACTAAATTGTGGAATGCTGAATCCAAAGAAACTAATTTTTAAACATTCGTCCATGGCTTCCGTGAGGCAAATGAGACGTCAAAAGTCAAGGCTTTGAAATGGCGCTTATGTTAGGGTCTAATAATAAATGTACCCACGCTTGGAATACATTTCCATTTGCTCTTTGTTATAGTACTTTGAGAATGACGCTATTCTTAAACATATCCGCGCATGAAGTCATGAGAAAAATGATAAAACTGCGACTTTTGATGCACCGCTTATGCCATTAGTAAAAGTGCCTATGCTTCAGTACACTTCAAATTATACTAACTTGAGATCGCTGCACGGTCACGGTCACGGTCACGGTAATGTTGAAGTTGTGTGAAGAGTATCGGGCCGAAGCCCCTGACTCCATGAGTAAAATGGCATAAAGAATATATATAGATGTGCAGGTGGCTAGTTGGATATTGCTATTCTTTTATTATGTCTGGAAGTCTACATCTGCAACTGTCGCAGAGTAGATGATAATGTTATTACGAGCTATGGAAAGATACTAGATGCGTGGCGTGCGATAAACATTCCGTAGAGCGCATTCGGTACCGATGGTGGCTATAGCTGGATTAACATGTCTTGGTAAAGTATGCCAGAACTTATGATGGAGATACCGTAGAACTTCTCTAACAGGAGGCAGCTCTAAATCTTCCAGAATTTGACTGTTGCGAGTATATCTGTCGTGACCAGTGATGATGCGTCCGGCTCTCGTTTGCACACTTTCGAGTGTTTGAAGATGGCTATTAGAAGCATTTTGCCAGGCAGGACATGCATAAAAAAGTGTGGACAGGACTATCATCTTGAATATGTGCACGCGGACCTCATGAGAGATTGAACTGCAGCGAAAAATGGGGTACAATGCCGAGATTTTCCGTAATGCTCGTTGCTTTATATCTTTGATGTGTGGGGCGAACGTGAGTCCCTGATCTAATGTCACACCCAAATATTTCGCATGCGTGGCGTGAGGAATGTGTGCGTTCTCATATATTAGAGTTCGAGGGGCGCGGATTCGTCTTCTGCTGTGAATGACAGCGCAACTTTTGTCGGCATTTACTTTAATTCTCCAGCGCCTGGCCCATTCCTGAAATCTGTCTAGTTGACGTTGCATATAGATGTAGCACTGTGCAAGTGAACTGCTTGTTGTGAAAAAGGCGGTATCATCGGCATACGTTGCGAAAAAGCAGTTTGGTGAAGTTGGAAGATCTGCTGTATAGAGATTATATAAAAGCGGTGAAAGTACAGCGCCTTGTAGGACACCTGCTTTAATTGGCCTAGACGAGGATTTGACACGGTCAACTGACACATGAAAGATTCTTCCAATGAGATAAGAACGAAGTAAATGCAGAAAACGATCCGGAAAACCTTGAGTGTATAGCTTATATAATAATCCAGCTAACCAGACTTTATCAAATGCTTTTGACACATCCAGGTATACTCCAAGGGTGTGGTGTTTTCTATTGAAAGCCACTGTTAAGTGATCAACTACTCGTACGAGTTGGGTGGTAGTGCTATGTTGAGCACGAAACCCAAACTGATGGAAGGGTAGAAGATCACTATTGGCGACATGTTGTTTCAACCTCCAGAGGAACACACGTTCAAATAATTTACTTAAGTGTGACAGAAGACTTATCGGCCTATAGTTTTCCGGAAGCAGCGGATTCTTTCCGGGTTTAGGGATGGTGATAATACGAGCTTCCTTCCAGGTCTATGGGAAGTAGCATATTTGAAAGATGGCATTAAATAAATATGCCAAAAAGACCAGTAATTTTCGAGTTGGATGTTTCAGTATCTCAGGTCGAATCCCATCAGGCCCAGATGCTGTCTTTGTTGGTAGACATTTGATGTGTTTTTCTATTTCCCGAGGTGTAACTGGGTTGATGCCATGTGTAGGGTTTTGAGTTCGTATACTATATAAGGTAGTCCTAAGGTGCTGGTGGAAATAAGGATCGAGTTGATTTCTATTGGGCTGGAACTGTGCTTGCAGAGAGTCAGCGAAAGTATCTGCTTGCAACTGAGGGTCTTGAGTCAGTCCTTGTAGTCCTTGGAGGACTCTAGCTCTGGAAGTATTAGTAGCCCGTTGGAAGGATTTAGAGTATGTCCAAATTTTACGATCATTTACTGTGAGGTTACGAAAAGTATCTTCCCAGTACTGTTGGTTTTGTCGTTGAGTTAGCATCTTGATTTTTGCACACAGTTTATTCCACAGTGTCTTGTAGGCTGGATGAAGTGTGTGCTGCCAGCGAAGTCTAGCCCAACGTTTTAAATGAACATAGAGTTGCAGATGTAGAGTGTCGCATTGACCTGTTTGCGTTGGAGAGATTGTAGTAGTGGAGCTTGCTGCCTCTGCTGTACGAAGTGCTGTTGTGATATGAGAAACTGCCTGATCGATGTCCTGAATGGTGGCGGGCCGATCTCTTAGGTCGATCAGTGTGTTTAATTCTTGTTTAAACAAATCCCAATCAGTTTCTATGTGTTTAAGAATAGGAGCAGTGTGGGCGATGCTACGGTGGGAGACATGAAAAATGACTGGATCGTGATCTGAGTCTAGGTCCGAGAGAACATATGGATGAATACTAAAGGATACGTTTTTGCAAAGAGCAACGTCAAGCACGTCAGGTTGGCCGCCGAATTTTGGATAATGAGTTGGATCTGGTGGAGCACTGATGATAAAGTTGGACGTGAGGAGGTATTGATGTAAAGCGTCTCCAGCAGTGTTTGGAGTAATGGAGTTCCATTCTCCATGCTTTGCGTTAAGGTCACCAGCTAAGATAACTTTGGGCCCTAAATTTGCGATGATGTCGAAGTCAGTCGGTTCTAAGTGTGTGGCCGGAGACCTATAACCAGTGACCAGTACTAATGGAACTCCTGGAGTTATTAGCTCAACAGCAAGTGCCTCTAAAGTAAGTAGTGGTGGTATTGTAAGCGACCTTACTGGTAATGACTTTTTGATGATGAGCAGCAATCCTCCTTTCTGTCTACCCACTCTGTCCTGTCTGTATACAATGTAATTAGATAGGCGCTAAGAAGTGATGCGAGCAGTAAAATGTGTTTCTTGGATGAACATGACATCAACTCTATGCTTTATTAGAAAGCGAAGAAGCGTTTGTTTCTGCCCCTCGAGACCATCTGCATTCCACGTAGCATGTATAAGTGTGTGGTGTAGGACGCCGGATTTAGAAACAGCCATCGTCAACCATTTCCGCTATTGTTTCGATTAGTGCTGCAGCCTTGGAAGCTGAGTCTGCAGCTTGTCGAAAACGTGTGATACCACGTTTAATGCGTGTAAGTATCTTACGGAAATGTAAGCCCTTGAGAAATGAAAGAACTGATTTTAAGTCAACATCTTCATTAGAGTTCTCTTGTTGGACGGCAGTAACTGGTTGGGTGTGAGAAGAAGTGGGAGCTTCAACATCATTGTTATCCCTAGTCACGGATTGTATATTATCAGCAGTGGGAATGGAAGTTTTCTCTGAGGATGGTGTGTGGAAATTTTTCTTAGGTATATCGGGGTGTTTGTTCGGTTGTTGCACCGGCAATTTGAGAGCTTTTGAGTAGGATTTAAATACCGGACAGCCACGGTAATTTGCTGGGTGATCTCCCCGACAGTTTGCGCAAGTGGCGGGTGTGGATGTGTCTGGTTTGTTACATGACTGGGTGAAATGTGATTGCCCACATTTGAGACAGCGCGGGTGGGCTTGGCAGGTGTTTTGTGAATGCCCCAAGCGTTGTCATCTGTAACCTTGCAGCACTGAGGGAGGCTTGTATGGTTCGATGTGGACCTTGTAATGAAGAAGGTTGGTAATAGCATATATCTCCTTAACAGCTGCAGTTCGTTCCAAAGAAACCAAAAACAGTGGCATCATAATTTTCTTGTCATCTGTCTTGCTTTTGCGAGACATTTGGTGGACGTTTATTGGTTTGTAACCGAGACGCAATAGTTCTTCCTTCAGATCATCTATGTCGGTGTCTATAGGCAGTTTTCGGACAACTACCTTAATAGGCCTTTCATTTTTCGCCACACCTGTAGCATACTCAGTTTTTGTTTGTTCGCAATAAGCTTTGATAGAATTATAATCATCTCTGTTTGCTGCTTGAATACGAATGCGCTCCTTATTGGGCTGAGCTAGAGGGGGCTCCTTCAGTGCTCGTGACAAGGTCTTGATAAAGGTATATGTGTTTGTAATTCCGTATATGAAAATTGGAGGGGGCTTAAAACTGGAGGGCTTGTTATTCGGCGCAGTGTTGTTACTGGCACTCTTATTGTCTGTTTGTTCGGATGATAAAACAGCGAACTTATTGCTAGTGGGAAGAGGTGGATATTCTTGAGTGCTATTAAATAGTTTTTCAGCGTTGTTGAGATTTTCCAAGGAAGACCTACGCCGCTTAAGTGTTCCCACTACTGTGAAATCCATGTCTTCCGTGTTATTCGACGTTGATGGCTGCGAATTATTTGTCTGTTTAACTGTATTCGTTTTCAATTTTGACTTCGCTGGAGCGGTCGTTTGCTTGTTTTTACCTAAAGGTACAAGGAAGTCTTCTGGTTTATATGTTGATCTTATTATTTTGCCCCTGGTATTAAGAATCTTGGATGATTGGGCCTTTTTCTCAGATTTCACTGGTGACTTCAGAGAGACCATCTTTATACTTAAAGTAGGAGATGGCGCCAGCTTACCACAAAAGAGGGTAACAGTGTACCTTTGAAATGGTTTGTTCTTAGAGCAATGCTCTAAGTTTGTAGGTTGTTAATCTGCTTCCTCCGAAGAGGAAGCACAAAAAGTAATTGGTAACCATTAGAGATGCCTAAGTCGTCAACTAATATCGCTTGTCTCTTCCTCCGAAGAGGAGAGTATCAAAATAAATCGTTAAGCCAAGAGGAATAGCTAGGTCGTCAACAGAAAAGATCAATTTGGTGCGTTAACCTCCGTGGAGGTATTAAATATAATTCGACGGTTGTTTCCTCAGCCTCAAAGAGGCAAGTAATCCAACCGTATATACGAAGATCGCGACTAAAAATAAACCAGTGGGGATGGAATGCCTAAGTGACTAGTTTATTTTTCTCCGCCAGCAACGGATACCCTATTTTTTTACCTGGTTAGAGATTCCAGGTGGCCAGTTCATCGCTGCATTTTTTTTAAAGCTAGCTCATAAGCTAGCAACCTCTTAGAGGGGTACGCCCTCTTTTAGGAATGGGATGTAAAGGAAAATGGTTGGACTAGGATATTGGGAGAGGATCTAAGGGATGCATGGTTACAGTTTCAACCTTTATTTTGCTTTATTTCGGCATTTATTTACATCACTAAATATATATATGATTATGGATGGACATTATGATCTTTGCGATCATAAACATGCTGACAGGTGGATGCACAAGTAATAATATAAACATATAAGAGAAATCATAAAGAAAATGCAATCAGAAGAATGGAAATAAATTATGAAACTATAAACATTACACAGACGATAGAGGATGGTAATTATAAGTATATGCTATGAACGTGAAGGATGAAATGAAGTGCTAGCACGCCACAACACAAGGGAAAGGTTAGATCAACGAATGCTGTTATCTTCTGCCTAGGGGCGACGCTAGGCTGATGAAGACTGGGGGAGCCCTGTTAGTAAACAAAGGAAAATCACTGTGCAGTATATGAAGGAAATACGTGAGGGAGATGAGCATGAATACGATAGTCGTCCAAAAGTTCTAGGTTGAGATGATTAGGGGGCAATGTATAACAATAGAGTGTGAAAAGGAGGTGCAAAGGGGTATAGTAATAACGTGGTCGGCATGGGTGAAGTGAAAGGTAGTGCATAGTGTCGAAAAGTAGTGGGTGGTGACGAGAGTAGCGATCGGTGAGAAATTTACGGCGTAGCGTTTCTAGGTGAAATTTGAGAACAGGAAATGTAATACGAGAGTAAAGATCACGGGTGGGACTGGGTAATGAAATGCGAAAGGCGTGTCGTTCTAAAACTGCGAGCTTGGCATAGTAGGATGGTGATGCTGATATCCAGGCTGGAGAACCATAGGTAAGCACTGGGCGAAGGAAGACTTTATATGTATTAAGGATAAGCTGGGAAGAGAGACCCCAAGTAGTTCCGGTTAGTCTTTTGAGTAAATTAAGTCTATTATATGCCTTAGTTTTAACAGAGTTGAGGTGAGGTGTCCAAGTGAGGTGACGGTCGAAAACGAGGCCAAGATAAGTGACAGTTTAAGAAGGATGTATTGGTACGTTATTGACTTGTAATGAAAGAAGAGATGAATTGCGATGGACTTTTGTGCGTTTGCGAGGTGGGATGAAAACTATGGCTTGTGTCTTTCCGGCATTTATTGTTAAATTCCATTTCCGGCACCAGTGTGTAAAGCGATTTATAGCTTCCTGGAGTGCAAGATTGATTTGCGGAACGGTGCGACAGAGGGCAAGAAATGCCGTGTCATCGGCATATTGGAACAGATGGACGTTCCTTGGTAGATCTGGAAAGTCAGCAACGAATAGTAAATATAAAAGAGGTGATAAAGCAGATCCCTGTGGAACGCCAGATAACAGAAAAATGGGATATGAAAGCGCAGAATTTATTGCAACGTAAGTAAGACGGCAGACAAGAAAGTGATATATGAGCCGAATATAGGTCATAGGAAGCCGGAGTCTGACAAGCTTGCAAATGAGCGCTAAATGCCATACCTTATCAAATGCTTTTTCGAGATCGAATAGGAGAAGACAAGATGGCTGAATTGTGTTATAATGGTTTGTGATTAATGTCGTGAGACGAAGCAACTGGTCGTTAATAGAGTAACCAGGACGGAAACCAGCTTGATGGGTCGGGATGAGATGGCGATCGGTTAAATATGGATGTAAGCGTTTGACGATGATCCTTTCAAAGATTTTACTGAGTGTGGACGTTAACTGGATGGGTCTGTAAGATGAGACGGAACTGGGAGATTTATTAGGTTTCGGAAACATGAGACATTTTGAAACTTTCCATTCAGTGGGGTAGAAACCAGTGCGTAGTATGAACGTAAATATAAGGGCCAAAAGTTGGAGCAGTATAGGTGGGCTTTCCTTGATGTGGCGGTAAGTTATGCTATCAAAGCCGGGAGCAGTATTTTTCTTACGCTGAGCCACAGCTGTTATTTCATCCGACTGGATGGGTACAGTTAGGACATGCGGTGGTAATGGATGGTTGGCATCCGGCTGAAAGTGCTTGGAATCCGTGTTTACACTGTCAACAGGATGTGAGCGGGAAGTAACCTGTGCAGGAGGTGTAAATATACCTTGAAGATGGTCTGCGAATGCGTTCGCTTTTACCAAATCCGAGTGTAATGGCTTGTCATCGACAAGGAGAGGATAAGGAGTCTTGGAAAATTTCCCACACAAGGCATTAAAACGCTTCCAATACACAGTTGGATGGCTTGTGTCGGCGAGATTATTGCAAGTTTTCACCCACTGCCTTTGCCGATATGCTAGAAGGTAATTTCGGACAGTTCTCTGTAGTTGATGGTGATGATGAAGTGCATCCGGGTTTCGTGTATGGAGATATTCACGATAATCTTGTCGTGATTGACGAATCAAAGGAAGATAATGCGGTGGTAGTTTTGGACGATATGGTATGGATTCTGTTTGTGGTATGTAGAGAGCGGAGGCTTGTTGGAGAGCAGAGGTAATATGATCAACTTGAGCGGTAAGTTCATCTGAAGTGGTTGGTGCTTGATAAGGTGCAAGAGCAGAAGAGAGGTAAGTGCGGTAACGCGGCCAGTCGGCTTTATCGTAGCGGGGTGAAAGACGAGGAGGTGGGAGAGGCTGGTGAGGAGCAAGACCTGTATGATATGTAAGTTTTAACGGCGCATGGTCGCTGCCAAGTAAATCGAGAACTGTGACAGTACAGCGTGTGGTGAGCGTGTTAGAAGTAATTGCAATGTCCGGAGTGGTGTTTGATATTGGCCGAGTGGCCGTCGGAAGATCGAGGAGAACGCCTGTCGTATGAGTTGTGATATGATCAGTAAAACGGGTTCGGTCTTGAGCGGAGCGACTATGGAAATTGATATCAGCGAGAATGATATAATGGCGGTATGTAGCTGATATATGAGAGAAGAAATTCAGAGGAATTGGATTGCCTGGTCTGATGTATATTGTAGCCAAAATGATAGTGATATTTTTAAAATACAGAGTAGTAATGACATGCTCTGGTAAATGTAAAATAGGACATTGTTGCTGCCTCTATGGTATGTTGTGTCGGAAGCCTACAGCGGCACCGCCATTAGCTCGCAAGGCTGGTAGTGGGTTATCACAGCTAAGTAATATGTAATTAGGGAATCAGCAAGAGATAGACTTGGTCAGAAAGGTTTCGTTGAGAAGGAAAGCTGTAATGTGTTCTTCGAGTAATAGGGTCTGGAAGAGGACTTTGTTTTTAGGTAGAGATCGGATATTCAGAAACAAGAAAGACAAGTCCATGAGGAGAAAATAATTAAACAGTTGTTTCGTATCGTGTAGTATGAAAATGAACATAGTTATTGGAGTATGTAGCATAAAGTGAGACATTGAAAGTTGATTTAGCGACAAGTGTGAGTTGTTGGAGAATGTGCTGACGATTGAAGGGGTGGATATTCTGAAGTGCAAGAGTAAGAAATTCCAGGAGTTTGCCGACAGTAACTGGATCATCGACATGTTTTTCAGTGTTGGTTGATGCTGACTGGGTGCGGAGTGGAGCAACTAATTACGGGTGTGATTCATCAGGCTTAGGTTTGTTTTTGCATTTATAGCTATAGGCGGGGTGCCTATCTTGACATGTTGGACATTGGGGTGGAAGTTCCATATTTGGGCAAAGTCGCGTTTGATGTGGACCAGAACAGTAACCACAAACAGTAGCATTTTTACAATCGGCTGTTGCGTGGCTGTTATACGCTTGGCATCGCTCACATCGAATAGGTAAGGGTGCAGGCGACCTAGAGGGTTCTACCCTGTGTCGTTGCTTGTATATGAGGGCGCCTTGAGTGAGAAGAGTGTCTATGGTGTCCTGAGATGAAGTGAGGATTCTAACCATATAAGTTGGGCCAGTGTTATTACGAATACGAATGGCTTTGTTAATAGTATGCCCTTCATACTGTAATTCTGCTTGGATTTCCTCGTCTGAGTATGTAGGATCAACTCCTCGAATCACTACAAAAAAGCATTTGAGGACGTCTAGGTGGAGGTGGCTGTTTACGTCGAGAGGAAGTGAGAGAAGTAATGATGGCGGTGTTACCAAAAATTTCGAAGGATGCCTTATTGCGGACTGTCGTGAGGAAATTTGGATCAGTGGACTTCAATATGTATCCGTTTCGCGTTTTGACAACTTCCTGGAGTGGAAGACTGGGTAGATATTTCCTAAGTTGCAGGATAATGAACTTTTCATTAGAATACTTAGGATCGTATTTCTGCAATAGGAAGCAATGAACAGATGAGGACTGTGAATGTGGTGTGATAGTCGTAGTTGATGCTCGGCGTGATGATGTGGAATTTTCAGCGTCCATGTCGGATATATCGGAGTCATTGGCGGTATGTTGCTTCTTAGCAGGAGGAGATTGTGCTTTGCTGGCATAGCTGGGCTGACTAAGTGGAGATCTAGATCGTTGCCTGCTTGAGGCATTAGACACTGTTGAGGTAGTTGAGCGCTCTGAGGCTCGGCGACGTCTTTCGCAGTGCTCTCTCTGCCTCTCCACCTTCGTGGAGCTAGCGGAGGGAGTTACGAAAACAGGTGGTAAACCTCCGTGTCTGCATTCTATAGGTGGTCCAGAAGCGTTGCCAGAGTCCGCCATGAGCAAATCGAGACCTGCGGCACGAAGCCGTAATGGTGTGTGGTTGTGTATGAAATCTCTGATCAAATGATGAGATGAGATGATGCAAAGGTGAGACGACCCGTTTGGATAGCCGTCAAGGTTGGATAAATTCACTTGCCAAACTCGTAGCACTGGACGCCCTTGACTAGATAAGTCTGACGGACAGAGCTCAAAAGTAATGCAAGAGAAAGAATCCGGGATGATTAACAGGAAGGAATCAAAATGCAGCTGTTCTGACGTCTGGTACGTCACAGCTGTTTGGATCGAATTAAATATCGATCGAGAGTATGCATCGCTGCATCTAATTGAACTATTTTTAAATGTATTCGTCGAAAGCGTGCATAGAATTATGATCTCAAATTTAGAACATAGGTCTAAATAAATATAAATACCCGAACTTTGAGGTATTTTTTCTCGTGATATCATGAATGAATATGTTTTTAAAAAAGTTTCATTGGATTCCAAACCAAATCACTTGCAGTGACAGCCTTTTTAACGACCTAACTCATCCCAACGCCATCTATTAGCGACCGGTTGTATTACGTTCAGCCTAAAGACGAACACAGGTGTATCAGGAACTTTCTAGATCTAGTGGTTACCATGTCTTTTATTCATTTGACTCCCCAGTTCGTCTCATGACGCTGGGTAAATGGACGACAGAACTTGGGAAGCACCGGCCGGGAATCGAACCAGGAGGCACGCGGACACGAGTTCAACGTCCTAACCACTAGAGCACGGAGTCCCTTTCAACGGATCCAAGATCCTCAAATCAGAATCAAAAGAACAATTAGAAGTATGTCGAAGTAAGGGGAAATTTTTCTATTGGCATAAGCGATAACTCAAAAATCTCAACTTTAAGGTGATATTCCTCGTAGTTTCATGAACGGATAAGTTTTAAAATAGTTTTGTTGAATTTATCATCTTCAAATAAATATTTAAAAAACTCAATTATAGACTAAATTTATCTAAGCGCGTGCATTATTAACTAGTTGCATGATCGTTAGTTTAAGTACGATCAAATAGATTTTACGAAAAAAATGTTTTTTTTTTGACATATCTTTGTCTCAGGGCTAAAAATAGACGTAAGCACATAGATATTTCCTATAATGTACTACAACGTATGAGACATAAGCTTTCAAAATAATACCATAAAGGTGCATATATATAATGTTTTATAGCGGCAGTTATGCGTCGAAATAAAAGCATTACCGAATTCCTGCATTAAATTTGTGCAATGTAACCCAGTAGGACAAGTTATATCCTATTAGTTATGGAATTAATCAGAAAATGAAATTATTGGAAGTGCCAAAGGAAAATTGTGCGACGCACGAGATGTGCTGAATTTAGTCATGAGCCGCCACTGACGTGGTTTCAAACTAAAGAAAAAGAAAATAACTAAATAATTTGAGATTTTTATTAAGCCTTATTTTAACCTAGGGTTGCAAATAAGCAACAAAATTTTACTAGCCCAAGAAAAATGCTGCTAGCCCATATCCCACAATAGAAATCATTTATTTACCTTCGGTATGATATTAAATAGTTGCCCGTACAGATGAACCACTCGCCCCGGGCGAGTGAGCAAATGATTATTTGCATCCCTGTTTTAACCTATAGTGTACAGCGGCCAAAGGATCAGGACGGGAAGAACAACTAGTATGAATAATCATATGACAGTTCTCTTACTGCATAATTATTTTCGAAAATGAACGCTACATAACATTTCATGAAAAGCAGTAATGAAAGAGCAAATCATTTTAACATCAGCCAGGGCCGTGCCGTGGGGGTGGCGAGCAGGGTGACGGCCCCGGGCGCCGAAGTAAGGGGGGCGAAAAATTCGGGAGAAAAGGGAAAAAAGTAAGGAACAATTGCTTGGAATATTAATATGGGGGCGCCGTCGTATACTCTCGCCCCGGGCGCTGATTTTCCACGGCACGGCCCTGACATTAGCTATTAATTTGGAAATATAGTAGCATTTTTGTGTCACAAGCCATGAAGAATAAATGGCAAATCTTTTTACATTTCTTTTTCATAAAGAGAGCTCCCTCCTAAGCGGTTAGCTCACATGACTTTGGCATAGAATACACGGATTCCCGACAGGAGCCCCTGTGGATCGGAACCCACTTTAAGCTCTAAATCCACGTCTCACATAGCCTCGCTGCTGAAATGGACGCTAAACTTAACATCAAATCAAAAATCATTCATAACTAAGGGACTTTCAGAGTAAATTTCTCAAATATACTTACCTTTTGTATCTAATTGAATTACTGTAGAGTTAAAACTTCAGAATTCTGCATACTTGAAACCGGAAAATTAAGTACAGTAGATTACGTATTGTCTACACAGATTACCATCTACGTTGTTTACCTTTTCTACACATTGTTCACGCGGCGAAAACGTAGACCATCAATTTCCACGCGTAGACGCATATCATTGGAGAAAAGGATTAACTTTCAACACGAACTTCTAATGATCTTTATCGATGACAATAAATAAAAGTAGTAACGGCACCAGAGTAATACAAGTACGATTTGTTGGTTGCATTGGATTTGCCTTCCTTTCAGCACCGATGCCGCATAAGAAGTGAAACAACAGATTGACGTGGGATCCAAACAATACTATCTCCCATCAGGAATATACCGGAATGTCTCTTGTCATAGACTTAGGTGGCAAGAAGTATTAAACCAAATTTTATACGTTTATTCCGTAGTCTTCCATAGTCCGTAATCTTCCGTATTCCGTAGACGCCATTTGGCGTCAAGAAGTACCAGGCACGTAGCCAAGGGGGGTCCGGTGGGTCCTGACCCCCCCCCCTTCGAGACCAGGAATGGGGAAAAAATAAGGAAGGATGGAAAAATGAAATGAGGAAAAGAAGGATCGCGTTAAAACATTTTTAAAAAATCAGGAAGCTTTTGCTTACTCTTTCTTATGAGAAGATTTGTATTACTTGCAATATGGTGGCGAGGTGAGCGAGATATTCTGGAAGAGTCAGGGAATTTGAAATTTCTAGAAAAGTTACGAAATCCTCAGAATTTCTAGAAGAGTTACGGAATTCTCAGAATTTCTGCTACTAGTCAGAGGGATTTCAAAGGAGATTTCAAGCTTCCGAAAGTATAGTACCGTACCGTTGTGTAACAACGTGGACATTTTTTTATCATAAATTTTCGTCATCGCATCCTTGCAGTATTAAACACGTTATTTCAAAAACAATTTTCTACTGCTCATTTAACCTGTCATTGGAACTGACAGTAGTTGACGGAATAATAAAAACAAAAATTTATATGGAAAGAAAGTCTGTTAACATTTGATTCAACAGAGAACGAAACACAGATATTGTAAAATATTTTACAAGACATTATTGAGTACGTACTTTTTATAATAGTGAATATGTACTTTTTTATAATAGTTGGGGTCATAATGAAAAGAAAATTGTTATATTTGAATGATCAAAGGAAGAATGTAAATATTGTAAAATCTTTTTCAGCACGTTTTATTATCATTACTATTATTATTTTACTCGATATTTCTCATAGTTTGTTATTAAAATACTTACCAACATATCCTCATTTTATTGTCCTAACAAACCATTAGATTGATCGAGCTCCTGGGTAGTGATGGGCAGTGGGAATATTCCCGGTGGGAAGGAATTTAAAAATGGGAATATTCCCGGGTTTCTTCCCTGACCTATAAATTCCCGAGAAGGAATTTATTTCAAACTGTTTACTTTATCTTCCAAATTATAAGAACCATATGAGTAATTACTTTATTTTAATACATTATGATTTACTTGTAGGTTTTAAAGAATTTGCAGGTTAAAAATGTAAAATTCTTTGACTGTACTTTATATAACTAATAATATGATTTTTAAAGTTCCATTTGAATTTGCACTAAAAAGTACGCTAATTGTTTATATTGGGGGCCAAAACTAGCAAATAGTAGAATAATTTACGGAAGAAATGAGTTGATAGTGATGTTCAAGTAGTGATGAAAGTATCGAACACAATTTTTTAGGGCAGTAGGGGATTTGTACAAACCGTAAAGGTAAGTGGAAGTGATTTATGTGAGAAAAGAAAAGGAATTGTTGGTAACGAAGATATAAAACAACGTGCCATGCGGGGCTCTAACCCGCCTTCACTCGCTGTACATAAATTCCCGGGAATATTCCCGAAAAATATCTTCCCGGGAATTTACCAATCACTATCTCTGACTCTAATTTCTGAAGAGGTACTCGGACTTCTCTTACATGTGAATTAACGTACTACATGTGAATTTCGAGAAATAGGTAGAATGAAAGGTCGTGTATGGCAGTGTTACGTGCTAAAATATAAAGATAGGTAAGTATCTTGCAAATTTTGTGAACATAAATATGTATGCGCAAATGTTGATAAATTGGTGAGACATATATCTTCTGGCATTTACCCAATCTAATTGGTTTATAACATTTATACATTTAATGTGTTTATAATATCAGTAGTAGAGTCAAGTTCAGCAAATCCACTTACATATAAATTTAAACTGTTAGGACTTACTACCGGTATATAATTTTTTCACACATATTTAATTGATAGAACATATTGTAAGTAAATATACACTTATGCGCAGGGATGAATTCAGGGGGTAGCCCGGGGGGAAATCTCCCCCCCCCCCCGAAGAAAATTTATTCCTCCCCGGAGAAACTCCCAAAATTTCATCACAAAATGTAGAAATTACTTCACTCTTTCTTTCCGTGCACGTGCAGACGAAATCCGATCTCTCAATATACATATAAATGACGTACACCCATTCTATATAAATATTAAACATGTAACATCTTAGATAGAACACCAAATAGCCAGTAAAACTTGTATTTCTTAACGCTATGAGCGAGTTTGCCAGAACATGAAATTATATTGAACATGAAATTGAACTGTTGAAGAAAGGTTTGTATTTTAGTAGGTACTATACTCTCGCCCTATATTACATACTAGCAGCGTTCACCCCGCTTCGCTGCGGTCACCCCGGAACGCAATAAACTTTGTTACTTAGATAATTTTTACTTTTTCGCTTTCAAGTGATTTATAGCGCCTGTCAGTTATGTTAACCCGCCGAGTCACAGGGTCATGCGGGTTGCATATAAATACGTTTATTTTTATACCTATGATGAACTAATAACAAAGGATTTGTACGTATGGACACCTGAATGGTCAATTATCTCAAGACACTGGTAATTGAAAATTAAAGTGATATGATAAAAACCATCTAGGGTCCACATCCTAACAACCCCCCAAAAATGAAAGAAATCGGTTCAGCCGTATTAGCGTGATGAGCGGACAAAGGATTTTTTGTACGTATGGACACCTGATTGGTCAATTATCTCAAGACACTGGTAATTGAAAATTAAAGTGATATGATAAAAACCATCTAGGGTCCAAATCCTAACAACCCCCCAAAAATGAAAGAAATCGGTTCAGCCGTATTAGCGTGATGAGCGGACAAAGGATTTTGTGCGTTCTCTTTTATATATATAGATTAGTAGGTAGCACTAGCACATATTGAGATAGGAAAGGAAAGATAGTGAAGATCTTTCGATTATTCCATATGATCTCTGACGTCAGCAGACTTCAGTTCTTGAAAATGTACAGTTCTTCCATTATTTGAAATAAAGCGCCTAAATCCCATTTCTCGCATCGGAAGTAACAGACGTAAATGTGTTTGACGATTGCTAAGATAAACACATCTTTCTTTAACCAAAAAGAAGTCAGTTAAAGAGCGAGATTCAGAGGGATCAGGGAGGAAAAGTTATCCCTCCTGAGTTAGAGATTTATATAGAATTTATCAATATAATAGTAGTATATAAGTGAAAGATTGCTGTTGAAGGTTACGAAGATCCTGCTCACTGCCGTACCATGGGGGAGGGGCAAGCGGGACGAAGGCCCCGGGCGACGAAGTAAGGGGCACAAAATTCGGGAGGGAAAAAGAAAAGAAGGAAAGAAAAGAGAGGAATGAAACACATTTGTACATGTGGGCATGTGCACATATATAAAATTAAAGGAAAAAAGTAATAAAAAGTGCTCAAAATCAAGGAAGAGCAGGGTTTACTTTTTAAAATTTTCCCACCTTTGGCGGCTGGTCTGTCGACCTCACTCATATGTACAGGGCTGCCGTCGTATACTCTCGCTCCGCAAGCGCTGATTTTCCACGACACGGCACTAATCTACTGAAGATTTCATAAACTAAACTATTGATGTGTATGCAGTGCAAAAACCAAGGCTAATATCCTTGATTTAGAGAATCAGAAGTGTGAGAAAGAATGATAACTTTTTGTTAAGATATTCTATGTATGTTTGTTTTAGGACAATAAATATTTGAGTTAATTTAAATCTTTTTAAAAACTTCTACATCAGTAACAAACAGTAACTACTGAATATAGGAAATAACAAAAATAGCTACTGTAAATAGCAGTTAAAATTTAGTGTAAAATATTTTTGCCAGTCTTTATTTAATGTTGTAGATAAAATCAAACGATTGTTTTTTTTTTTTTTAATTATAATCTCACATTGAATATTTATCAGCAATTAGTCTCAATATTAGTTAAGATGTGCATGTGAATGAAATTGTTAAATATGCTTCTTTCTTGCAAAAATACAGAAAAACAACTCCCCCCGAGGAGTTCACATTCCCCCCCGGGCGAAAATGTCTGAATTCAACACTGCTTATGCGTACTCTCTAAATATAATAAATCCTTAATAAAGTAACATAGTACCGTTTAGAATATACATTTTAAAGAATCCTCTGTGGACAACAGTAATAATATGCTGTGATATAAAAATTAATTCCACTTTGAAACCATAATATAGTAATAGAATGCAATTTTCTTTCTGATTATACATAAATTCCCGGATAAATTCCCATTTTTGGAATCTTCCCAGCAATCTTCCCAGGGAATATTCCCGAAAAAATATCTTCCCGGGAATTTACCCATCACTACTCCTGGGCATTCAGAATTTCATGTCACCTCCCCCTCCTGTTACGAAATCCTGGCTAAACGAAGCAATATATGTTCCAGTAAAACAGTTTAGAATGATCGAGCCCCCATTGTGATGACCACGGTATTTCATGTCGTGGACCCCTCCCCCCTTCACGAAATCCTGGCTACGTGCCTGGAAGTACTTGTAGTTCTCATTGTAGATATTCCCTGTACAGTGGCACGCAAGTATAGAGCTTTTATACTCTGATGGCACAGTGTTGGCCTGGTCATTTTCTGTAGTGTGCTTGGTTTTCGCTAGATGTGGCTAGTTTGTTCTTAAGGCTAAATGTTGCAAAAGTATAGGTGTCACATTGGTTTGGGGTACTGAAATCAAGGTGGCAGCGAAAGAGTTAATGAACTTGTAGTGATTCCTTCCAACCTTTAATTTTTAACTTCTATCGATGGTCTCTTTCTAACGTCTCTTCAGGCTCCTCTAGGAGATATTAACAATTATGAACACTAACATAAATAATAGAAAAAAAACACACATACTTTCGGTCGCAAGCTATTTTCCGCTAGCGACAACCGTAATAGCGTGGCTATTGTGCTTTTTGGAAACCTCCCTACTCCATATCCCGGAGACTTTTCTGTGTCATTCCTACGAACCCTGCACTCCAGACTGATCAAGCCAAGGGTGTGCAGTGCTACGGGTCTGTCCGGAAACTTCCTCCTACCTTGGTGGCTATCCAAACGGGTCACCTCACCTTCATCATCTCATCACATCATTGTACACTGCTTTAGTACCTTAAGTTTGGGCTTCGGCCCATCTGTTGATCTCCATGGCGGATCCTCCTCAGATCACTGGGGCTTCGATGGATGGTCGTCACGGAGGATTACCCCCAGTCTTTCTCGCTCCACCGGCTCAAGCCACGAAGGTGGAAAGACGGAAAGAGGGCAGCAGACATCGTAGAGCCTCAGAGCACTCCAATGCCTCCACCATCTCGAACGCCTCCAGTCGATCAAGATCGCCACTTCGCACTGCGAATTATGCTGAGCGTGTAAGAAACTCACCGCCGGCGAAGAGACAACATTTGTCAGAAACATCGTCAGCACCTAATGCTATGGATTTGGAAACTGCTCACACATCTTCACAATCACCTATGATTACTCCATCATCCGAAAATCAGCTACATTCATTTTTACTCCAGAATTTTGACCCGAAATTCGAAAATGTTAAGTTTGTAATTCTCCAGCTACGGAAGTATCTTCCGAGAATAAACGTCACTAGAGTTGTTAAGACTCGCAACGGAATCATTCTGAAATCAACTGATCTCAAGTTTGCCATCACTGTACGCAACAAAGCTTCGTTTGAAATCTTTGGCAAGAACGCTACAATGGAAACTCTTAGTTCATCTCGGCGCAAACAACCACCACCTCCTAAGAAGCCTCCCCTTTTGTCCGTGGTTATTAGGGGAGTTGAACCGTCGTATACAGACGAGGAAATTTCAGAAGAATTGCGGGCAGAGGGACTTACCATCACGAAAGCACTTCGAATTCGCAATGATCAAGGACCGACCTTTATGGTGCGGATATTAACTTCATCCCAAGATACAATAGATACCCTACTTGCAAATGGTGCTTTCATCTATAAGCAACGACATCGAGTCGAACCCTCTCGTTCTTCACCACCGTTACCGATTCATTGCGAGAAATGCCAAGTTTATAACCAACACACAACTGCAAACTGTCGTAACACTGCCGTCTGTGGCTACTGTAGTGGCACTCATCCTACTCGTTCATGTACTAATCTAAACCTACCACCTCGATGCGCTACTTGCAATGACCAACATCCCACTTATAGTTATAAGTGCAAAGGGAAACCTCCACCAGAAACTTCACATCCTGAATTAGTAGCTCCATTACGAACACTTGATTCATCCACCAACACAGACTTTCAAGTGGAATCCACACCAGTCACTATCGATAAACTTCTGGCTTTCCCAACTCTCGCCTTACAAAATATCCATCCTTTTATCCGCCCATATATCCTACAACAAATTACTCATGCCGCCCGGATCATCTTCCATGCTTCCTTTAATGCTACGTACTCTAACACCGATGTCTATTTTCACACAACAAATCTTCCGTCCGACTCCTAACTACCTCCGCATACTTCATATCATGGGTATTGTGTTCTTATTTCTAAACATTCGATCCTTATCCAAAAACAGGCTGCTTTTTGACACGCTTCTGCTGGAAGAAAAGGTGAACGCATTCCTTCTGAACGAAACCTTCTTAAAATCTCGTGATACTATCCACATACCCCGTTACAACATACTTCGTTGTGACAGCCAGCTTCCTGCTCACCGAGCTAACGGTGGCGCCGCTATTGGCTTCTACCACGCTTTACCATTTCGACGCCATACCTGTCCACTTACCAATCTTCCAGAGCACGTTATCACAACATTATATTTTCCCAATATCGCCATCAGTGTCATCACCACCTATATCCGTCCTGGACATCAGATTCCTCTTGCTTTTTTCCAACACATTTCACATAACTTTAAGCACTATTTAATCATGGCAGACATCAATCTCCATAGTCGAACTGATAATGAACGCACTACGTTCCTTCAATTTATTTCTTCGCATACAACAGGAATTATACATGATTTACCCACACCATCTCGTCCTATCTCTCAGACAACGCCTGACGTTATTATCACTTCTAATACCATAGCTTCCCACTGCACAGTCGAAGTTCTTGATCTCATTGGCAGCGATCACGCACCTCTCAAACTTATTTATCACCACAATACCGCCAACAAACCTGTCAATGCACCACCTCCTCGTACATCACTTCGTTATGACAAAGCCGACTGGAACAAATACCGTGAACATATTACCCAATCACTTCAAAATCACGCACCACCATCTACGGAAGAGCAGCTATACCAAAGCATAACTACAATCAGCTCTACTATTTCTCACGCATCCGAACTCTATATTACCTGTTCAGCTTCTGTTCCATACAAACCACAACTACCGCCTCAATACTTAACTATGATTCGCCGCTCTCGACAGCTTTATCGCGAATACGTTCGTACTAGAAACGCAGAAACCCTTCACCACCATCACCAACTGCAACGCACTGTTCGTAATTATCTCAAGGCATATAAACTGAGAAACTGGGCAAAAACTTGTAATAACCTCAATGAAACCAGCCACCCTTCTAAATTCTGGAAACGTTTCAACGCACTCTGCGGTAAATATACAAAACCTCATTATCCTCTACTCCATAATAACACACCACTTCAAAGTGATCAGGAAAAAGCCGATGTCTTTGCAGACTACCTTCAGGAAATTTTCACACCTACACCTCTTACTGATCTCACAGCTCCGCATCCTGTTGACCATCTACCACTTGACTCTCCTCATTTACAGCCCAGTATCAATCATACGCTTCCAAATCATCCGCTCACAACATCCATTTCCACAACCGAAATTCTCACTGTCGTTAACCGCAAACGTAACTCTGCCCCAGGTTTTGACAATATAACATAGTAGTAATCGCGGCACTCTGCCTAACTCTTAATAATCCAATTTGGGTCCCCATGCACCATAGTGAATGAATTAGGGATGCTTTGGCCCGGGATTACGTCACCTATTGAAATTTTGCTTATGCTTATTCAGGGGCCATGCACGACGGTACGAATGAATCAGAGGTACCTTGGCCAGGCTATGACGTCATTGAATTGGGAGTATTGGATCAGAGGTCATGATGATTCTTTAAATTACTAAAAATATGATCTTGATGATTCATTACGTTATGAAATAATACAGGTTTACGAATGCTTTCGTTCCCTTTTATGGCATAAAATTTGGAGATTGTTATATCTTTGATGAGATGGACTAACACGGGTGCAAATGAAATCTTTAGTTTTACGTCCCACGATTATGCCTGTTAGGCTAAAGGCCCATACAGCAGAAGTGAACGTTCTACCACTGAGCCACCGCACCTCTACTGGTATGAATGAATTAGAGGTAGATGGTTCGAGCTAATATGTTCGTTTGACGTCACTGAACTGTGATTTTTAGCTTGGAGCTTATGATGGCTTGTTTCGTTCCCTTTTATGGGTATAAAATTACCAAAACAAGGTTTGATTTCTTTCTTGATGACCTATTACATTATGAATTAGTAGACCCAGTAATAGTATAAATTAGTATTAATATGAAACTTGAAAACTTTGGAGTTCCTTTGTGGCTAACCGGTTAGCGTATGCGTCTTTAACGTGGGAGACCAGGGTTCGATTCCCGGAAGGAGCTCATGCGGTTCGGATTGTTATCCCTTTGATGAGATGAACTAACACTGGTGCAAATGAAAAATCTTTAGTTTTACGTCCCACGATTAGGCTAAAGGAGACGGTGACGATGAGAAAGGAATGAAAGTGTGGGAGGAAACTGGAGCATAATGTTACCCACCACAAATTACTTTCGCCGTGTTTGAACCATGGATCACATACAGCAGAGGTGAACGCTCTACCATTGAGCCACCACCTTCCTTACTGGTGCGAATGAAGTAGAGGTATTTGGTTTGAGGTAATGTGATTGTTTGACGTCGGGGTGACCCTATTTCACTTTTGGGACCCCCCACCCATGGACCATAGCGAATGAATTAGAGATGTTTTGGCCCGGGATTGCATTACCTATTGAAAGTTTTGCTTATGTTAACTCAGGGGCAGGGATCACTCAGGACACATAAGATCACATTGATTTACATCAGGAGTTGGGGGAGGGAGGAGAGTATCGCACCTCGTACTCTTTGATGAGTATAAAAATATTAAAATTTGGACGTTTTTAACTTATCCTATTATCTTTCACGAGACATTTTCGTTGTATAATAGAGTACAATGATTTACTTTTTGGGAGTTATCGTTCCCTTTGGAGCCTTATTACGTTATATGGAGCCATATTTAAAATTATTCCATTAAATTTGATAAGCACTTTGTGATCCATTTTGTTCCGCTTCAGGGGTGAACATGGATACCTTGCAATCGTCCCGAGTTCGATTCTTGGAAATGTTGAAGTTAATTTAATGTTTCCGCGAAAACGGTGAGAAATGATAGGACGAAACATGAACTTACTTGACTGAGGATTGAAGCAGGGACATCACACATTAGAGACAAGCGCTGAGCCATCGTACACGTGTGTTGATTACTATGCAATGGTCCCGAGTTTGATTCTTGGTGCTAGTTTCAGGAAATGTTAACGTCCCCCTTGAAACGATGATGAGAAATGAGAAAACATCATAAACTTACTTGCTTGCGGATTGAAGCAGAGACCTCACACATCAGAAAAAAAAACGCTGAGCCACCATGCCAACTTCAGTGCGAGCAGTTTTGCGTATGAAAAAGAACATGAACAGATTATGTTACATTACACATTTCTGCTCGTTGTTAAGCATAGAAGTTTGTTATTGTGAAATTGCAGCATGTGCTTTTACGAAGAGTACTACATCAGCATTTTTCTCAGCTGACGGACTTTTAAAGCTCAACTTTACATTTATGTCAAAGACAGTTTCATAACATATCGATGAGTGTTACATTTTTTCAATCAAGTTTAAGGAAAATGAATCACATTTTAGATGTGGTAATTTGAAATGTCGTATTAAACTAACGAGTCAACGGTATGATGTCATGATCAAAATTGCGATACTAGATGTCGTAACGATTGATGTGTAAGGAGAAAAAACGTGAATAATGTCACAACCAATCAGATTGTTTCTTACATCACGTTTCGGCTCATGATACATGATGAAAGCTGTGTTTTTATTGGTTCTCCGTGATGTCATTCATTCATTTTCTCGTTTCTGATTGGCTGATAGTGATGTCACTTTATAGTTGAACCCGTTTCAGACCTAAATAAAATTCTTAATTTCATTTTCAAATCCTACTTCCACGAAGATCTTGAATGAACGTAGGTGTACCTCTAGTGACATCGTGACTTTACTCCGTTCCTTGAATTTGAGGTAAGTATCAACCGCGTTTCTTAATATCAATGGAGTGCTTTTGCATGAGGATAACATTGTTATCACTGGTTTTTATTTTAGCATGAAATATTTAGCAAATGGAAGAATAACCCTCACTTACTTGACCGGGAATCCCACACATTAGAAGTAAGCACAAGAAATTTGTTGATTTTGGTTTAGCGTCCCTTCAGTAGTGAAGCTAGGAATACAGCTTAATGTTGAATTTGAGCGCATACTGGGTATTGAACCCGGGGCCACATCCCACACATTAGAAGTAAGCACGAGAAATTTGTTGATTTTGGTTTTAGCGTCCCTTCAGTAGTGGGGCTAGGAATACAGCTTAATGTTGAATCTGAGTGCATACTGGGTGTTGAACCCGGGCCAGAGGTGCGTAACGCTAACCACTTAGCTCAGTTTCTGAAAGTTACCATTAACGTAAACAAAGAAACTACGCACGAATTTGTTCCCCTACAACGTGAGACGTGGACCTACAGTTTAATGTGGGATCTGATCTCCCGCCGAGAAACGAATTCGAGTCTTTCTTGCCTTAGCTCGAGAAAAGCAAGCGCATGAGATTTTGTTTTCGTTTCATGTTCGTTATACGTTTTAAAGTTCAGTGTCAGGGGAAAATGCTTACTACAATGATTTTCTCAGCTGAGTTGGAAAACAATTTCATTCATTCTTTTTATCACTACAGAAAGTTAGGTCAGTTACATATTGGTCCCAGGTTTGATTTCCAGTATGACGACAATAAAAATTTTTAACAGTAGAACTGTTTGAGATATGATAATTCTTTTAGGATTGATCGTGTAGTCATTTTGATACAGTTAAACGTGTTAGCGATTTTCTGAATTCAATTTAAATTCGTGCTTTTTTTTCTCTCTTCTCGTTTTAGATATTTGTTTTCTTTGCCTATTCCTTTTTTGCTTACCTTACCTTTTTTTTCTATTTGAATATGGCTACTTCTGGCTTTACTGTCTTGCGAGAAATCAATAGACATTATCGGCGTTTTAATCTTGAAGGACGAATGCTGGAAATTCAAATTAATGCTCCGACCAGTGACACAGATATTGTTGAATGGGTTCAGTCCTCCTTTCAACATGTTGGATTACTTATTGGAAAATGTCGACGAATTATCGATGGTTGGATTATCGATTTTATCCCACGATGAGAAGAACAAACCGTTTTATTTATCTTTTCGGCGTGCAAATAATCTGACACTGGAAACTTTATGGGCTTCCTTTGATCGCATCCTTCAAAGTAACGATAGTTTTCTCATGAACGAACCGTTCATTGTCCATTTTCATCATGTGGATGTGCTCCGTGGATTTGGGAGAATGCGTCGAGGTCTTTTATCAAACGACCAGTTACTAAAACGCAAGACTGGCATTTTACGAGTGAAAAACACCGACAAGAAATGTTTGGCTTATGCGATTGTGATTGCTATTGGCCTAAAGAAATATAAGGATACGAACAAGAAACTGTACAGACAATATCACAACCAGAGCAAGTGTGTCGTTCTCCCTGGTGTGCATGAACTTTTGTCTCGATCATCAGTGAATTTAGATCATGGGGGATCTGTGGAAGAATTGCGACAATTGCAACGCTACTTGACAAATTATAAACTTACCGTATACACTAGCTTCTCCGGAGAAGATATTCTGTATGAAGGGCCTGGTGGCGAAGACAAGATTCCAATCAATTTAATGTGCATCAATTCACATTATGATATCATTACGTCATTAACGTCTGTTTTTTCTGCCAGCTATTACTGTGCTGCATGCCACAAAAAATATGATCATCGTATTGCACACGTCAAGAACTGTTCGGCCATGTGTGAGAAATGTTTGCAGAAACCGCCATGCAGTAAGACCAATACGGAGAAGCAGTGCCCAGAATGCAATCGTGAATTTTATGGTGAAACATGCTATACAAATCATCTAACTGTACCATACCATAAGGGCCAACCAATATGCAAGATGGTGAAACAGTGTGCCAAATGTCTACGCATTTATTCATTTGTCCATACAGGGGAAAGAAAACATCATTGTACAGATTATTTTTGTAATGTGTGCCATAAACACGTTACGTCTACTCACCAATGCTACATGAAGCCTGATACGACTCAATTACAACCTGGAGTTCCATCAGTGTTACATGCCAAGAAGGCTATGATTGTTTTCTATGATATCGAAGCCACACAGGATACTTTCTTCGATGAAGACACGTTCATTCATAAGCCCAATTTACTGGTGGCCCAACAAGTATGTTACAACTGTGTTCAAGATGAAGATATACATCATCCGTGTGAAGTTTGTGGACAGCGGGAACATATTTTTCAAGATGATCCGATCAATGCCTTTCTTGCGTATTTACGTCAACCACGACCCAACATCAAACTTATTGTATCTTTGGCACATAATTGTAAGGGATATGATGGTCATTTTATTCTTAAATCTTTAGTGGAAGAACATGAATTGAAACCTACCTTGATCTTGAACGGAGCAAAAATTTTAAGCATGAAAGTGAATCACTTATCGTTTATTGACTCCTTAAATTTCATGCCAATGGCTTTAAGTAAATTATCCAAGGCATTTCATTTACCAGCGACCAAAGGATATTTTCCACACTTTTTTAATACTGCTGCAAATCAAACGTATGTGGGAAAATTACCGGACATCCATTATTATGGTGCAGATGAAATGAAAGTGGATGAACGAGAGAAATTCATGACATGGTACAACGAACACCAGAACGATACGTTTATTTTCCAAGAAGAATTGGTGAACTATTGTGTTCAGGACGTCAACGTACTTCGAATAGCTTGTATATCTTTCATGACCACTTTTGAACAAGAAACTCACGTCAATCCTTTCCTGGAGGCTATCACTTTGGCGAGTGCGTGCAATTTAGTATTTCGACGAAATTTCTTAAAACCCAATACTATTAGCATTCTTCCTGCACGAGGATACCGTCACAGAAACAATCAGTCACGAATTGCTTTGCAGTGGCTTGCCTACATGGAGGAAAAAGAGGGTCATTCAATTCTACATGCGGCCAAAGGGAAAGAAGTTTATGTTGCTGGTTTTCATCTGGACGGCTACTACCAAGATCCCGACACTAAAGAGGAACACGTGTATGAATTTGAAGGCTGCAGAATTCACGGCTGTACTCTATGTGTCCCTACAGGCCGTGATCAGCCCATTTATGAGAACTCCGAAGAAACAATGAACTATCGCTACGAGAGAACACAGCGTAAAATGAAATTATTACGATCCATGGGATATAAAGTACATGAAATGTGGGAATGTGAATTTCGTCAAGTGTTAAAATCCAATCCAGCATTGGCCTCTTCTTTAAGCACACATCCTTATACTAATAAGACACCATTAAATCCAAGAGACAGTTTCTATGGTGGCCGTGTTAATGCCATTAAATTGTACCACGTCGCAAATGAAAATGAAGGCGAAGAAATAAAATTCTTGGATATCGTTTCCCTGTATCCTTATGTGAATAAATGTGGACGGTATCCAATAGGACATCCACGAATATATCTACAGGGAGATCCAGAAATGCCCGACATTCAAACTGTCAACGGATTGGTCAAGTTGAAGATTTTGCCTAGCAGAAATGTGTTTCATCCAGTGCTGCCATTTCGCTCAAATAAGAAGTTGTTGTTTCCACTTTGTGCTGCCTGTGCCACAGCATTAAATCAAGATTCTGAATGTACACAGTCGGACAGTGAACGAAGTCTAACAGGAACGTGGGTGTCCTATGAAATTCAAAAAGCCATTGAACTTGGGTATCAAGTCATTGAAATTTACGAAATTTGGGAATACGACATCACCGTATATGATCCAGAAACCAAGACTGGCGGATTATTCAGCGAATACATTAACACATTTTTGAAATCGAAGCTGGAAGCTTCTGGTTGGCCTGCCAATTGCGTCACCGAAGAAGAAAAGCAGCAGTATATTCAAGTGGTACAACAACGTGAAGGCATAACTTTGGATGCAGCAAATATAGTGACAAATTCAGCACGTCGTAGTCTTGCAAAACTCTGTTTGAATGCCTTCTGGGGACGACTCGCTATAAGAGACAATTTCAGCCAAACGACCATCATTAACGATCCCAAAGAACTGTATCAGAAATTAACTGCTCCAGACATAAAAGTCAACCAAATTTTACCTGTTAACGATTCGTTGTTATACCTTTATTGGCAATATGAAGATGATGTTCCGTACAAAATCACAATGCTAATGTTGTCCTTGGAGCATTTACAACGTGTCAAGCTCGTCTGGAACTCTACAAATATTTAGAATTGCTGCAAGAAAGAGTACTATATTTCGATACAGATTCCGTAATATTCACGCAGCGACCATCACAGCCCACAATAGAACCAGAAGTATTTCTTGGTTCAATGTCAAATGAACTGGAATCAATTGGACCAAAAGCATACATTAAAAAATTCGTGTCTGGTGGCCCAAAACAGTACGCCTTGGAAATCTACAACCCCGACACGAAATCAACCAGTTATGTATGCAAAATTCGTGGATTCACACTCAATTATACTGCAAGTCAAAAGTTAAATTTTAATAGTCTGGAGCAAATGATCATAAATCAATCGAGTGAAAAAGTCTCCATTAGCACGCCGCACAAAATTTACAGAACCCACGATCATCATCTTGTCACAAAACCTGAAGAAAAGAAGTACAGTTTCAACTATAAAAAACGCCGATTAATACCAGACACATACGAGACATTGCCCTATGGGTATAAAAAAGTCAGAACAGAATAACAGCCATATTTTTCCCTAATCCCACCAACATCACTTCCCAAAGACCGGGCAAAGAATCAACGCAACACGGGACATGCTTCAACGAGGCCACAGCGGAAACAAAACTCAGATGACATCACCTTGCAGAAACCAGTGGAGAAAAAAAGGAATTCAGGTACGTCACATTTGCTTTTCTTTTTCTCACATTACTCTCTTGATCAGTTAGTTCGATGTTAATAATCTGTTTTTCTTCTTTCACAGGAAACAAAATAAATATTACCATGTATATTCATATGTTTTATTTTCTCTTTACAGAATTTGTACCCGTCACGGACACGTCTTCCTTTGAAGAAAAAGAAATTCTGTATTCTATTTCACATGCTAAAATAAATGTACAAAAACATGATTCTGTGTTTTATTTCACATCCTAAAATCAAATTCTTTTTCTGTACTGCGATTTCAATTTCTTTTTTCTGAATCAGTTTACCGATAAAATAAATCAATGTTTTGCGGAAAAAAATCAAACTAAATTTTTGTTTCAGAAAATTTTTTGTGTACGAAAACAAAATTCTGTTTCAGAAATTTTTTTGTGTGTACAAAACAAAAACTGTTTCAGAAAATTTTTTATGTACAAACAAAATTCTGTTTCAGAAAAAATTTTTATGTACAAACAAAATTCTGTTTCAGAAATTTTTTTGTGTGTACAAAACAAAAACTGTTTCAGAAAATTTTTTATGTACAAACAAAATTCTGTTTCAGAAAAAAATTTTATGTACAAACAAAATTCTGTTTCAGAAATTTTTTGTGTGTACAAAACAAAAACTGTTTCAGAAAATTTTTTATGTACAAACAAAATTCTGTTTCAGAAAAAAATTTTATGTACAAACAAAATTCTGTTTCAGAAAAATTTTTGTGTGCAAAACAAAAATCAGTTTTCGTCACGAAACTGCTCCGACTAAATGAATCGATTCATTCTGATAGTGTTGGCAACACTGGAAAAATTTCGGTAAGTATCGCTCAGACCCTGAGTTACAGCGAACACAACTAGATTCGAACCAGCAACCTTAAATGTCTGATTCATCTCTAAATACAGCCAACTAAACAATAAGATTATGTGTATACGTCAATGCTTTGCACTGAGTCAACAAGGTTTTCTTCAAGGTCAAAAATCGCACACGAAGTAAAAAGATGACAACACAGATCTTCTATCTTTCTATATGAAACATAAACCTAGTATAAACTGCTCGCACTGAAATGTGTAATGTAACATAATCTGCTCGTCTTCTTTTCATACGCGAAACTGTTCGCACTGAATGGAGTACGGCGGCTCAGCGCTTCAATCCACAACGAAGTAAGTTCATGTTTCCTCCTATCATTTTTTCATCATCGTTTCAAGGGGACGTTAAACTCAACATTTCTTAACTAACACAAAAAATCGAACTCGGGACCATGACATAGTAATCAACAAACTGAACTTCTCAATGGGCCATGGTGACTCAGCTCTTATTTCTGATGTGTGAGATCTCTGCTTCAATCCGCAAGCAAGTAAGTTTATTATGTTTTCTCATTTCTCATCATCGTTTCAAGGGAACGTTAACATTTCCTGAAACTAGCACCAAGAATCAAACTCGGGACCATTGCATAGTAATCAACACACGTGTACGATGGCTCAGCGCTTGTCTCTAATGTGTGATGTCCCTGCTTCAATCCTCAGTCAAGTAAGTTCATGTTTCGTCCTATCATTTCTCACCGTTTTCGCGGAAACATTAAATTAACTTCAGCATTTCCAAGAATCGAACTCGGGACGATTGCAAGGTATCCATGTTCACCCCTGAAGCGGAACAAAATGGATCACAAAGTGCTTATCAAATTTAATGGAATAATTTTAAATATGGCTCCATATAACGTAATAAGGCTCCAAAGGGAACGATAACTCCCAAAAAGTAAATCATTGTACTCTATTATACAACGAAAATGTCTCGTGAAAGATAATAGGATAAGTTAAAAACGTCCAAATTTTAATATTTTTATACTCATCAAAGAGTACGAGGTGCGATACTCTCCTCCCTCCCCCAACTCCTGATGTAAATCAATGTGATCTTATGTGTCCTGAGTGATCCCTGCCCCTGAGTTAACATAAGCAAAACTTTCAATAGGTAATGCAATCCCGGGCCAAAACATCTCTAATTCATTCGCTATGGTCCATGGGTGGGGGGTCCCAAAAGTGAAATAGGGTCACCCCGACGTCAAACAATCACATTACCTCAAACCAAATACCTCTACTTCATTCGCACCAGTAAGGAAGGTGGTGGCTCAATGGTAGAGCGTTCACCTCTGCTGTATGTGATCCATGGTTCAAACACGGCGAAAGTAATTTGTGGTGGGTAACATTATGCTCCAGTTTCCTCCCACACTTTCATTCCTTTCTCATCGTCACCGTCTCCTTTAGCCTAATCGTGGGACGTAAAACTAAAGATTTTTCATTTGCACCAGTGTTAGTTCATCTCATCAAAGGGATAACAATCCGAACCGCATGAGCTCCTTCCGGGAATCGAACCCTGGTCTCCCACGTTAAAGACGCATACGCTAACCGGTTAGCCACAAAGGAACTCCAAAGTTTTCAAGTTTCATATTAATACTAATTTATACTATTACTGGGGTCTACTAATTCATAATGTAATAGGTCATCAAGAAAGAAATCAAACCTTGTTTTGGTAATTTTATACCCATAAAAGGGAACGAAACAAGCCATCATAAGCTCCAAGCTAAAAATCACAGTTCAGTGACGTCAAACGAACATATTAGCTCGAACCATCTACCTCTAATTCATTCATACCAGTAGAGGTGCGGTGGCTCAGTGGTAGAACGTTCACTTCTGCTGTATGGGCCTTTAGCCTAACAGGCATAATCGTGGGACGTAAAACTAAAGATTTCATTTGCACCCGTGTTAGTCCATCTCATCAAAGATATAACAATCTCCAAATTTTATGCCATAAAAGGGAACGAAAGCATTCGTAAACCTGTATTATTTCATAACGTAATGAATCATCAAGATCATATTTTTAGTAATTTAAAGAATCATCATGACCTCTGATCCAATACTCCCAATTCAATGACGTCATAGCCTGGCCAAGGTACCTCTGATTCATTCGTACCGTCGTGCATGGCCCCTGAATAAGCATAAGAAAAATTTCAATAGGTGACGTAATCCCGGGCCAAAGCATCCCTAATTCATTCACTATGGTGCATGGGGACCCAAATTGGATTATTAAGAGTTAGGCAGAGTGCCGCGATTACTACTAACATATAGGCACATTAAAGAAAGCCCTCCTATACTTCTGACGCTTCTCGCTCTCATCTATACTTTCATTCTCCGTACCGGATTCTTCCCAACGGATTGGAAAACTTCTAAAACACTTATGTTCTTGAAGCCAAACAAGCCACCTACCGCCACATCTTCTTATAGACCTATTCAACTGACATCCACCTTTAGCAAAATTCTCGAACGCATCATCGTTAAAAGATTGCACCCGTACCTAGAATCCAAAAATATCCTTCCTATTCATCAAGCAGGTTTTCGCCCGGCTTTCTCTATCAATGATCAACTCCTTCGCCTCACCAGTCTCATCACAAATCATTATAATTCTGTCAAACCTTCTTGCCTACTTTTATTCGACCTCGAAAAAGCCTTTGATAAAGTCTGGCACCTGGCACTTCTCCATAAGCTTTTCCATTTTGCTTTTCCCATTACATATATTCGCTTCATTTATCACTTTCTTGTATGTCGTCTCTCCTACGTCAGCATCAATAATCAACTTTCTCATCCCATCTTCCTTCTGTCAGGGGTACCACAAGGTTCTGCTCTATCTCCGCTGTTATATATCATTTTTGTAGCCGATTTCCCTCCACTTCCTCCTGATGTGTACCTATTTCAGTATGCTGATGATACTGCCTTTCTAGCCTTAGGAAATACTATCCGTCAGATCACTCGAGCTCTCCAAGAAGCCATCAACCAGTTCACCCATTGGTGCCAGAAGTGGAGTCTTTCAATCAATGCAGCAAAAACACAGGCCATTACTTTTATACCCCCACGAAAACGCACCAGAGTACACCGCAACCCCTCGCTGCTTTCACTCACAGTTAATGACGCTCCAATTATTCAAACCCGACCCGTTACTTATCTGGGCATTCTTTATGATTCTCACCTCACGTGGAAACCACACCTCAAGAAAGTAGCTGCAAAAGCTTATCAGCGCCTGAACCTTCTAAAGCGACTGACTGGCACAACTTGGGGCCTACAACCTAAAACAGTTCTGAATACATATAAAGTGTTCATGCGACCAGTGCTTACGTATGGGTTTACTGCGTGGATTTCCGCCCTTCCAACATATTATGAAAAGTTACGCATCCTAGAGCGACATGCGTTCCGCATCGCACATCGTATTCAATTACCAAGCCCCACCCGTGAGCTGTATGATCTCGTCACCTTCCCCGACATTTCGTATCATCTTGAATCTCTTAGACAGAAGTTCATCACTGTCAGATACACTTCTCACCAGCCATTACTCCTCGATACTATGCACTATCATGCTCTTCATCCTGTCCGTCCTCGCTATGCTTATTCCCCACTTAGTCTGCTCTTCACTCTATACTGTTATACGCTGCCACCTGATCACCCTGATTTCTCTTACTTGAAGACTATCAAATTCATGCCCACTTACCGCACGTATTTCCCTCATTTTCTGCACAGTAAGACCTTCTGTCTCTAACAGGGCTCCCTATGTCTTCATCAGCCTAGAGCAGCCCCTAGGCAGAAGATAACATCATTTGTCTTACTAATTTCCCTTGTGTTTGTCCCGTGTATTGCACCTCATCCCATTATTCACCTTCATTCTCTTTTACTATAACTTATAATTGTCAGTAATCTAATCTATCAGGATTTCTCAATCACCAAATCACATATAATTGTGTTCGGAGTTTAAGTATTCATGCATTTTTTTCTACATATTAATTTCCTTATATGTTTATGATCCCTTTCTTTATATTTTCACTCATTATACTTGTTATTTCACTATTTATTCATTCTATATCTTTATAACAATGTGTAACGTCAATTTATAATTATATAATTAAGTAGTTTTCACCTCCTAAATTTATGATTATGATCGCAAAGGTCATAATGTCCAGATATTCTATGATAAATAAATAAATAAATAAATAAATAAAATCACTTAGCCCATCTGCCTATTAATCCTCAATCCATTAATCCTTACTAACTCTCCCCCCTTAAAGAGGGTGTAGCCCTCTAACAGGGTGCTGGCCTCCGGCTAGAAAAAAAAACACTATTGTGACCCTTTGGGTGGGTGCTAGTCGTACGCGGCTAGCAAAAAAAAAAAAAACACTATCTCAACTTTTATTTACATTATCTTACATTTTCAATCAGTTAAAATACTATCTCGCATTATATCTATATATATACTCTTTATATATATATATATATATTTTTGCACATTTGCACCTATGTATTCTTAACTTTATTTTCGCTATTCACATAACTTTTTATCATTTTCTTGCCTTATTTTTTTGTTATATATTTACATTTGGCACCTTAATTGCACTGTTTCGTTTTTTGTACCATATAATAAAGATGAAAAATGAAATAAATAAAGAATAATAAAATGATGATATAACACCCTTCCAAAACTGATGCACAAATACCCCCGTTAATAATCACGCTTCCCTTAGACCATCGCATTATTTTCAATAATATATATTTCTGTGGAAAATCACTTGCCAAAGGGATGGCGTAACCCTCTGAGAGGCTGGAGAAGTATATAGTTTTTCTAGAAACACATGATTTGTATAATTAGTAAATTTTCTTTTCTCCTTTCCGTAAAAAAAAAAAAAAAAAAAAAAGAGAGAGAGAGAACAGTCAGGTGAATATCTCTCAATAAAACTTGTAACCAGATTCAGGGTAAAGAACAATCTTTATTCAGTAATTAAATCAGAATAAATTTTTAAAAAATGAATTCTCCAATTAGCGAAAGAAATCTTTCAGGGCTCTTTAGCTTCGGAACCCTGTCTCTTTAATTTGAAGCTCAAGCAAAACAAAATCCTATCAGTCTCTATTCAGACTTCACTGATCAGTTATCTCTTCACAGCTCAGTCCTACCCTAATTCTATCAGGAAGGCATGACTCCAACCTTCCGTCAATTTAAAAAAAAATAATAAGAATAAGAATAAGAATAAGAATAAGAATAAGAATAAGAATAAGAATAAGAATAAGAATAAGAATAACCAGAAATGTCAAAGGACATCACTCAGTCCAAAGAGAAAACCATCATTTAGATTTCTCTGGCCTAACAAAAAAAAAATCTAAAAGGAATCTTAATGAAGTTTGCCTCAGAGGTTTCTAATTTCCCAAAATCCTACTTTGACCTAGCTAGAAGATTACGGGAATCATTCATCCCGATAAGCTATCACTCAAGCTTATTTCTATCTGAAGCTAAATTTCCATACTAGCTACGATCATCACTCTGACCCAAGGAATTTCTCCCTTGCTCTAACCATCATTCAGGTTAGTCCCTCTAGAAAGCGTATTTTAAAAAAAATAATAATTTAATAATAAGAAAAATCTACAGCCATCACTCTGACCCCAGAGAACTTAATTCTCCGTCATTCGGTTATCACTCAAACCGATCCCTAACAGATAGGAAAGTTAAAAAAAAAATCCAGGCGATGCAATATCCAAGACAATGAAGGGAGACTTCTAACAGCCGAGTTTCATTCATCCCAACTACCGCACAACTAATGCCCCCCTTTGCTTATATATCCTCGAGCGAACATACCTTTTTCAAGAACTCTGAGACCCTCCTCAAAGTCAGGCACACCTACTGTTCTTATACTTCAGTTCCCTAAGAGAGGGCATAACCCTCTAACAGGGTTCTAGCCAAAACGGCTAGTCACTTACCAAAAAAAAAAAATACCCTTTTTATGCTGTTTCTTATTTTCGCTAAAAGAATCCGCAAAAATCGTTTGAAAATCTTTTCCAACCGTCTTTACCCTCTGGAATTTTCCATTGCATACTAGAAAAACTATATAAAAAAACTTGAACGAATAACGTTAAGCAACTAGAAGAAACAAGAAGAAAACACAACTCAGCATATATACTATTAATTACAAGAGTAAGCATTAAAATAATATTTTATCCTATAAACATGTATATATATATATATATATATATATATATATATATATATATATATATATATATATATATATATATATATACAGTGAAACCTGTCAACTTGGCCACCTCTCTAAGTTGGCCACCTGCTTATCTTGGCCTAGTTCGTCTAGAACCTGCATTTTCCCATAAGACATTCGTTACTTACTACGGGTTCGATTCCCGGCGGAGCTCATGTGGTTCGGATTCCACGTTAATCAGTAGGTCCACGTCTCATATAGCCTCGCTGCTGAACGGGACGTTAAACTCAAAATCAACTCAACTCAACTCGTTACTTACTACTCTATAAGTTGGCCACCTGTCTATCTTGGGAGTTGGCCACACTGAATCAATGTTTACCCTATGATGATAATGATAAATTTACCTGCGTATCTTGGCCACGAAAAATACAGTTTTGTTATTTTTCTTAACTCTTTCGAATTCCCATATGAGAGGCAGATGTTCTGTATTTGTGACTGGACTCAAAGAAGCATAGATTCGCACGATTTGTTCTTGGAGGTCAATGCCCAGAACACTACCCTCATAAAAGGGTGGTGAAGGAAGATGTGAATAAAAAAAGCACGTACCAGGAATTCAGGAAATGGTTGCACGTATTTGTTTACCCCGTCTGCTTTGGTAAAACCATTAGCTATATCGGCTCCTTTCATCAGTGGGAAGCTTTAGTAATTCCGGAATATTCTCAAGGTTAAAGCTCAATTGTCATTTATTGTTACCTGACTGCATGTCAAAAGGTAGCGGAGGTCTTGAGATATGAATTCCCTCAAGATTTTCTCAAAACATCTTTTGCTCCGAAGGAAACACTTCTATGTCATTAACAAGAGGTAGTTAACTACAATATTAGAATGTGCATATCTGCCAAAAAGAATAAAGCAAATATGTCTAGAATGAACACCATTCAGTAACAACTGAAAAGAAGTCATACAAATTGCATATGAATTTCTCAATTTATAACTTAGCTTTTCTTGTTTTCAATCTGAATAACTCATCTATATATATAAAAGAGAACGTACAAATCCTTTGTTAGCTCATCACGCTAATACGGCTGAACCAATTTCTTTCATTTTTGGGGGGTTATTAAGATTTGGACCCTAGATGGTTTTATCATATCACTTTAATTTTCAATTACCAGTGTCTTGAGATAATTGACCATTCAAGTGTCCATAACGTACAAATCCTTTGTTAGCTCATCATAGCTAAATCTAACCGTATTTATATGCAACCCACATGACCGTGTCACTCGGCGGGTTAACATAAATGACAGGCGATATAATGTTAACATTTACTCCAATCTTCTATGGTTTTATCATATCACTTGAAAGCGAAAAAGTAAAAATTATCTAAGTAACAAAGTTTATTGCGTTCCGGGGTGACCCCAGCGAAGCGGGGTGAACGCTGCTAGTTGTGCTATAATATCAATTTTCAATAAACTGCGTACATACACTTCTATTTCATGGTTGTTTGTATTATTGTGTTTTCAATCCGAATAATCTAATGTAACAGATTAGTTTTCAGGAAGAGAAAGTATGCATATATAACAAACATACTATCAAGAGCGCCGATCCTGGGGGGACCGAGGGGGCCTGGACCCCCCAAAGCTCATGTGGCCCCTATTTTATTTATGAGTATACAATATTTGGTATAATTTGAGTGCAATTTGTCTTAAAATCTTCATATATATACCTTTTGCATCTGAATGCCCCCCAAATTTACAGAGAAATCGGCGCTCTCGCATACTATAGTAATATTTTCTAGTACTTATATTTTTATGATTACTCTATATACATTATTTATAAGTAGCTGTCGTGCCACTGCTTATTAAAATTTACAATCAAGTAATACCTAGAAATCCTATTCTAAAAATACACAAATCACACTTATTTTCTATAAGTTGGCCACCTGTCTAAGTTGGCCACTTTTCGATGGAACCGATGGTGTCCAACATAGACAGGTTTCACTGTATATATATATATATATATATATATATATATATATATATATAATATGAATATAATTATTAATTATACTATAGAATATACACGTCTGGCCAGACTTACCTTTATAAACATTCAAACAACATAATTATACTTCACTATTAATTTAATATTAATATATACAGTAAGGGCGAAGACTCGTCCTTACAAACTATATCTACAAACTGTAAGAAGTGATTTCTCACATCAAAATAAGAATAAAAATTCCTAGGGACCTGTGGGGAAAAAGTGTATATTTTCAGAGCAAGGGCTTTCCAAAATCATGGGAAAGCTCAATTTCAACACACGCTATTTCAAAATTGAGAAACCGTGAAGTGGCGGTCCGCATTAGCATAAAGGAAGTCATACATACGCAATCAAAAAAAAAAAAAAAAAAGTATATTCCACCAACGTGCAGTGGATGTGCAAGTAATTTCCTACAAGATATATAAAGATAACCAGGAAAGTTCTATCGCTTTTTCACCCTAACAAAGATATGTTACCTAAGACGTACCTGGAAGATCAAAAATAGTCCTCATGAGCATCGACGACCTTCTGCCAACGTTCTGGAACGCCATGGATTCCATCGCGGTAGAACTTAGTGAGCCGTGACATAAAGTGAAGAATGTATCAAGTGCATTTTGCTTACCTGCTAGGGATTTGAACTGGCGTCCTCCAAGATGATTGTTCAAGGAATGGAACAGGTGGTAATTGGACGGTACAATGTTTGGGATTATATGGCGGATGCAATAGTGTTTCCCATCCAAGGCGTAGAATGGTGTCCAGGGTCATCCTAGCCACATGTTGTCCTGTTGTCCTGTCTGTAGCGTTGTCCTGTAACAGGAGGACCCCTTTGCGTCTCAGAAGTACTGGTTCCAGAGTTTTGAGTTTTACTTGAACGCGGCTCAACTGCTGACAGTACACAGCTGCATTGATGCTCTGAGCAGCTGGTACCAGTTTCCGATGCACGTTGACGCGAGCAGTCCACCAAACACACAGGAGAACCTTCTTCTGGCGCAGTGCAGGTTTCGCTTGTTTTGAACTGGTTCATGGGATGCTAACCAATGATGACGCGGCGTGGAGCTTCGCACAGGACCCACTTCTCATCACATGTTAACACCCTGTCCAGAAATGGCTCCTTCCTCAGACGAGACAGCAAACAAACACAAGTCGACTATTTGGCAATCAAATACTAATTACTTTGGTGTTTCATCTTGTTCTAAAAATTAAATTATGTACTGCAGTTTTGAAATCAAGGTTTACCACTTGAAGAAAAAATGGAATAGGAAAACTACCGTGTGGGGCCAATATCAGATGTAGTAGGGACATGTTTTGGTTTGGTTGATCAGGGAAGGGGGAGGGGCGCTAAAGCGAATTCTTGGCCCGGACAACAACTAGCTTATATGTATAACATATGTGTAATAAACTGACGTAGTGTAATTTAAAAAAAAAATACAATTTCATATTCGGCTGGCAACAATGTTAAACTTGTAGTATCGCAGGGTATACCAAATAATGTCCTCCTGCCGATGTATGTATGGTACAAAATGTCCATCTTTTTTGTCCATTAGTTTAAAAGTTATAAGGAAATATCAAAATAAATGGCCCATTCTAGATAGGCCTAATTACTGTACAATGGTACCGAAAGGAAGTGTAGAACTTCGGGACACTAGCGGATCCAGAAGGATCGTTTGGGAGGGGCGATTCGCTTCCTGGAAGATGAGTATAGCTTCAAGGTGACCAGAATTTTAATTTGCAAGAATGGGACGCATATGAATCCGCGGCTAGAGGGTGTGTGTGAGTAAACCTGATTCCCAGATTCTGTTTTGGGACCCGAAATTGTAAGGGTTATTATTATTATTATTATTATTATTATTATTATTATTATTATTATTATTATTATTATTATTATTAATGAAAGATATTCTTTCTCTAGATTTAAATTAAAACGCACTTCCGTTTCGGAGGCGTGGCGGTGTCATGATTCACTTCCCACATACTCACTACAATATATCAGATGCACTGTCTTGCACAGTATTTGCACAAAAGAAAATACTGTATTGACGATGGCATTCATTTTAACGAAAGAGTTTACAATTTGCTCCAATCATTGATATTTTGAATGACAATGTGAGACAACAGTTGGAAAAAGGACAGGCTCGGTAAATAGATAACAAAAGTATATACATAAAGCATAATACAAAATTCATCTATCTCTATATTTCTGGAACCACGAAACATATTATAATTATAGATGTGCTTACAACAACAATAAAATTATATTATACTAACTTTCGCGTAGGTGGAGCTTGCAAACGAGATCCTCAATTTGCTCGGCATACGAGTCTCACAATGTAGTAAATGCTCCTACTTGTTACTGTGGCACAATATTTCGCGTTCTTCCTTCTGTCTTTCATGTATAAAGGTAACCAAAAAAGTTCTGTCGTTTTTTTGCAAAGGTCTGTGTTCAATTGGCCCTCACACCGTGATTTGAATGTGAATGGAGATAAGGCGAAAGTCAATTGTTGATGTGAGTATATCCAACATACTACCTGATTGTGGCAGTTCAGTTACGCCGTAAACTTGCGTAAGGACAGAGTGAACATGGGACCTCCACAGAGCATCATAAGGGCGTGTATGCTGTACGAGTTCAAACTAGAATCAAACACCGCTGCAGCGGGGCGGAAGATATGTCAGACCTTTGGTGATGATGTCGTGACTACGCGGACAGTACAGCGGTGGTTTAACAAGTTTAAGTACGGTGACGAAACACTTGAAGACGCACACGTGCCGGAAGACCAACGAATGTACAAAATGAAGATCTTCAGGCAGCAGTTGAGGCGAACAGTGGCCAGATATGTGAGGAACTGGAGAAACCACTTAGCAGCACCTCCATTAACTTGGGAAGCACTACAAGTTGAGTCGATGTGTCCCACATGATGTGACTCGGGGCCAGAAGGCAACGCGAGCAGACACCTGTCTCGTCTGAGGGAAGAGGTATTTCTAGACAGGGTGTTGACATGTAATGAGAAGTGGGTTCTGTACAAAGCTCCACGGTACCATCATCATTTATTAGCATCTCGTGAACCATTCCAAAACAGCCGAAACCAACACTTCGCCAAAAGAAGGTCCTCCTGTGTGTTTGGTGGACTGCTCGCGGCACCGTGAAACGGGAACTGCTACCAGCTGGTCAGAGCATCAATGCAACTGTGTACTGTCAGCAGTTGAATCGTGTTCAGGAAAAACTCTAAACTTTTTAGCCAACATTTTTGAATCGCAAAAGGCTCCTCCTGTTACAGGACAACACTAAGCCCATGTGGCTAGGATGACCCAGGACATTATTCTACACCTTGAATGGGAAACACTATTGCATTCTCCATACTCTCCGCACATTGTACAGTCCGATTATCACCTATTCTATTCCTTGGACAATCACCTTAGAGGACGCCAGTTCAAATCTCTAGTAGAGGTGCAAAATGCACTTGATACCTTCTTCACTTCACTTCCCATCAAGTTCTACCGAGATGGAATCCATGGCCTTTGTCGTTAATGCTGATGGGGACTCTTCTTGATCTTTCAAGTATGTCTTAGGTGACATCGATGTTCGAAGATGGTGGGTGATAAAGCGATACAACTTTCTTGGTTACCTTTATAGAAATGGATTGAGCTGAAACTCTGTCACAAAATTCAAACACCTCGTAAGGCATTTTGTGAACCACCTCCACCTCTTTTTCTTCCTTGTTACGTTAAGTGGAAAAAATCGCTCAAATTCATGTTGAATTATTTTAAATAAAAAATCAAACTACGAACTTTCATGTTTCTAACCGTAAGGGACCCTGAAATATGTGCATCTTAATAATAATAATAATAATAATAATAATAATAATAATAATAATAATAATAATAATAATAATAATAATAATAATAATAATAATAATTCCCACCCCTTTTCTTCTATTTTAGGTAAAACATCAAAAGCGCTGAAATACGAATTGAATTATTTTAAGTGAGAAGTCCATAAACTAATTCGTATGTTTCTAACCTTCCGAGGTTCTTGAATATTGATATCTTAGTATTATAATATTTGCAATCCCCGATCCTTTTTCTTTCCACTTTTTTCTCCATTTTACTAAAGTATCAAAAAACGTTGAAACGCATGTCAAATTATTTTAAATGGGAAATCCAAATACGAAATTTCAAGTCTCTAAGCTTAACGGATTCGGAGAGATGGACATCTTATTAAAATAATTTCCACCCCATTCCCCCTTCCTTTCTTCGAATTTCCATATCAATCAATCAACCAACCGAAAAGTCTTATCTTAGATTCAGAGAGCTTTTCGGTAAGGAACGCTGGAGATTCAATATTTCTCTTTATTCAAGGTAAAGGTAATTAAAGTTTCGGAACCCGAATTCCATTTCCATATCCTATTTCTAGGGCACAATTTTAAAATATACAGTTTTAATTCAAAGAATGATGAGTCTTGCCCTCCTTTCTACAGCTATTCGTCCAATGAATGATGCTCCTTTGAGGCTTATGGCGACCGTCTAAAGGAACTATGGATAGAAGTATTCACAATTCAAACCTGTCTGTATTAGATACTATTAAGTTCCACACATTTTGATTAGACTCTGCCAGACTTGTCGCACAGATTGGATTAGTCGGGGTAAGACCATATTAGCATTTCCCAATGGTAAATGCTGGAAGAAAATAAAACCTTTGGAGGGGGCGGTCGCCCCCTCCGCCCTCCCCGTGGATCCGCCAGTGCTTCGGGAAATGATAATATGGATAACTCTAAGGGAAAAAAAGTTTATATGAGCATGGGAATGCGAGTTCTATTCTCAAAGGTTTGAGAGCTACATGTAAACCAATCTTCGAGTGAAAATGAAACGATATGAAATGAAATCTCTGAGTTGTACGATACATTCCACGATTATGTCAGCTAGGCAAAGAAGACGGTGATGATGAAAAATGAAGGAAATGGTGGATTGAAAAAAAGTGGGAGGAAACGGGAGAACCCAGAGAAAATACGATCACGGTGTTTGTCCACTACAAAACTCACTTATCGCGAGCTGGTATTGAACCAAGGACCTCATGCACCAGAGGTGAACGCTCTATTACTGAGCCACCGTGGTCTATTCTTCAAGGAATTGTCGCGTATTGAAGCCAAAATAGTGTGAAAGGGGTTAGGGCAATGCTGTAAGGCTTAATCTTTCATTGTAACCTGCACACCCAGCATTTACAGCAAATTCAACACTCGGTCATGGTTCGGACCCCACGTTAATAGTTGATTGTGTTGGTCATAACCTACATGTAGCATAAGAACGGAAACCTCAAGACGGGAGACCCGGGTTCGATTCCCGGTGGGAGCTCATGTGGTTCGGATTCCACGTTAATCAGTAGGTCCACGTCTCATATAGCCTCGCTGCTGAAAGGGACGATAAAGTCAAACTCAACAACAACAACAAACCTCAAGAATTGAAACTCAAAGACTGTTCTTTCTATCAGTGAAAAGTGCCAAGTCACATTACGTCATAAGAATGACAATTTAAAAACAAATATATATATTTACTTTGAATCTGGATATTCCCAGTGTTCTACTTTTAAATCTTACAACCGTGATGGATAGATAAGATATTTACTTATCGCTTTTATTGCAGTAGTATTTTCCAACCTATTTTGAGTATTCATTATGTGTCAATAGTAACAAATGTGACTTTAATTTTACTTACCAACTCTTACGCAAATATTTTCTTTATTCTTCCAATAAATATAAAGAGAAAACCATCGCCACTTGTTCTGATTACAGTGGAATTAGTGATGTAAGGTGGAAAATTTTCCTCTATATTTTTCCGGAAAATTTTCCGTTCTAAACAAATATCAGTGATCAAGTAACAATTGCTCATTAATCATAAAATTGATTGACTTCATGCATAGAAATATTGAAAAGTGGAAGATCGTTTAAAGAATCTGAAAGTTTTCGTGGCTCGCTAAATTTCCGGTACTATGTAGGAACAAAAATAAAACACTGAACTGCTTAACAAGACTGTACTATTCATAAAAATAAAGTATTTATTTTTATGAATAGTACAGTCTTGTTCAGCAGTTCAATATTTTATTTCTGTTCTTATTTGGAGGACGTGCAGCAATGTTGTGTTGTTATGTAGGAACAACTGAAACAAGTTTTCATGAGTCGAAAAATTTTCTGTCGTGTATGGAAAAATCTAAAAACTTTTTATAAGTAGGAAAATTTTCATCATTTTGAAGCAAAAAGTAAAACAACTTTTTATGAATCGAAAAGTTTTATTTCTCTGTAAAAACAAGTGAAAGGAATTTTCATGGATCGGAAAATTTTCAATATGGTGTAGAAACAAGTGGAAAAACTTTTCATGACCCGGACAGTTTTGAATATTATGTATAAAGTATGTTAAGTGGAAAATTTTCCACTATATTTAACTGCACATTGAGTTATAAAATTGAACTCCTGTAGAGGAAAGTTAGACAGCAGCAAATTATAATTTTCCAATTAACTTTAAGGAACCGGAAAATTTTCTAAATATTTCGAGTTGGGAAGTAAAAACTTACATAGTGTTTCTCTCTCTCTCTTTCTTTCTCTCTTTCTCTCTCTCTCTCTCTCTCTCTCTCTCTCTCTCTCTCTCTGTGTGTGTGTGTATGTGTAAAGTGCAGGGAACATAAATCGAGTTCATAGAGTACAAATATTTCATCCTATTGTTTAAAATGTAACAAGAAAGCGAAAAATAATGTGAATTTATCAGTTATTTCAAAAACAAAAAAAAAAATCATTATTTCTTAACACATAGGCCTGTCTATGTAATGAAATAACTACATAAAAGTTCCAGTTCCTTATAAAGATTATTTTTTTAATAGAAAATAAGAAGAAATGCTTTGATTTTATTGTGTTTGAAGCTATGAGAAAACACAGTCTTGAACGTATTAAACTGACGAAATATGATTTTGTGAGATCGAAGGTGAATTCTGAGGGAAGAATACATTGAAGTTTTTGAAACATTTTTGCAGAAATAAAGAATCGTTAGATTTTCACTTCATGAAACTTTTTTCAGACAATATTTATTACAAAAAAAATTACGGCTAAACAACGATGTACGAAAAAATAAGTGGAGTATGTTTTCATGAATTGGAAAATTTTCTGGAAAATCTTCCGGAAAATTTACATCACTAAGATAAATGAGCACACGAAGTTAATTTGTGAACATAATAGCTACACTAACTCTCAAAGAAGGTTTACTGAAACGTTTGAGGTAAGAATATATATGGCTTGATTTATCTTTTTTTTTTTTTTTTTTTTTGTAACGAGCAGATAGGTAGCTACTATTGAAAGATAAATAAAATGTATGTTGTTATCTTTATACAAACAAAAACGTAACAAAAACAAATCAGGTAAAAGGTGTTTTCAGAAAATAAGAATCAGACCTGCATGGTGCAACAGATGTGGAAACTGTTTTTTTTTTTTTTTTTTTTTTTTTAACGGGAATTTTAAACAGTCATTTACTTATGTTGAAGTATACGTTGTCCAAGTAAGGTCAAATGTTTATAGGATTTTGTCAGAAGCTGAGGCTCAGACTGTTCATGCCAATTTGAAAATGTTGACAGGTGTAATTTTTCGACGTAATTGCCGCTATTCTCCAAACACTTGTTAAATTGGGATACTAGCTTCTGCATACCACAATCATAGAATTCCAGCGTCAGCTGCATTTCAATTTCGTTCTTGATCTCTTCATTGTCGTGAAATGGAAAGCAAACTAAATAAAATCTTTGAGTTTAACATCCCACAATTATGCTCGTTAGACTAAGGAAGATGATGATTAAAGCAATGAGTAATGATAGAAGAATTGGTGGAATGAGAAAGTGGGAAAAAACGGGAGTACCCTGAGAAAACCCAAGGTTAATGATGTTGTCCACCACAAATATACTTGGCCGGGTATCGAACCAGGGACCCCACGAACCAGAGGTAAGCGCACTACCACTAAACCAGCATGTTATCTTCATTGACGTGGTAGTTACTAGGGATGGGCAAAACGGTTTTATAAAAACCCGAAACCGGTTTCTAGAAAAACCGAAACTCGAAAAACCGACATTTCGGTTTTCTCCAAAACCGGTTCTTTTTGAATGAAACCGGTTTCAGTTTTCTCCAAAAACCGGTTCGGTTTTTCGCCGATGGCAGTTTCGGTTTTCTCTAAATATCTATTCGGTTTTACACCGAAACTGGTTTCAGTTAAAATGTTTGGATAACACATGAAACTATTTCTGTGGAAACGGATTCGGTTTCCGGAGAACAACGAAACACTAGGGGGCTATGCTGGTCAAAAATACTGTAGAACCAATTTTGGAAAAAACCGGAACCAGTTTTGAAGAAAACCAGAACCGGATCTGGTGAAAAACCGAACCGGTTTTGAAGAAAACCGAAACAGTTTTTTTTGAAAATTTTTGAAAATCAGTTTCGGTTTTTGTAAAAACCGGCTTTTGTGCCCACCACTAGTAGTTACATGTTGTTCGACTCATATCCCAGTTTGTTATATGATGAACACTCATAATGTTTCCATAAATAGGAACAAATATTTTGTGAATATCTGCTGCTCGCTTCGTCTTGTCCCACTTTGGCTAATTACTAACACTTAATCATCTGTCAATTGCAGATAAAAATCTTGCCCGCCATTCTATGTGAAGTGGGAATTCCGATTTAGCCTAATTCCCATTTTGTCTAACGATCTTATCAAGTGGAAAACTTCATCTACAGACAAGTATTGACATTGTTTCCAGGTACCACAGTAATTTTATGCTATGTCCCTACTCTCCGTTTATATAACCTTACCCTCCGCTTAACGCTAGGCGTAACGGTAACTCTGGTTTCGCATTGTCAATTAACAAAAATACAATTACAACTGCTAATTGTACTTTTGTTAATTACAACTGCTTTCAAAGTAATTACAACTCGTTTTTTACATTGTCAATTAACAATCAAATGGATCCATTAGTATTCTATGTACACGTTTATTTCAGTTCTATCACTTGCACTTTAAATAAGTAACAATATCTTATCCTTACAGGGGTGAAAATGAGAGGGAATGTGAGGGGATGTCGTACCCCTACTTCATGGGCGGAGTTATGGGGAGGCATTGCCCCCCCAACTTTTTGACAAAAAATAAAAATGCCACCTATAACCTACCAAGACCTCCTAGACCGACCAAAAGGTCTGCCCCCCACTGCCTCCCCAACAAACAATTCCTAGCTCTGCCTATGACCTACTTCCAAAGAATATCTATAGCGTCCCCGCTTTCTAAAATATTACAATGGACAAAGATAGGCTCGGGGGACGGTGTGACGTCTTGTATCCTCGTTCCTTTTCGAATCCAATTTTAACCCTGCATCCTTACATATACAAAACGAACGTTAATCACCCATATGGACACAGTATGATACTGCATCAATATACTGAAACGAATCAATCTCTTGATTTAGTAACTTATGTCTGAACACCTGCATTTTCTATTCTGTCTACCACCATAATTTCCCAGGGTCTGTATGTCATATTACTCATATTATAAGTCATGAGTTGAGTTGAGTTGATTTTGAGCTTAACGTCCCTTTCAGCCGCGAGGCTATATGAGACGGGAGCTACTGATAAACGTGGAATCCGAACCGCATGAGCTCCCGCTGGGAAATTACAAGTCATGAATTGCAATCAGAAAAATATGTTCAGAGTATAGAGTTAACTTTATGATATAGGGGAAGATTATATATTATCTGAAGCATGAATACTCGCATGATTTAGCCGTGCTTTATAGATAAAAAGGAAAAGTTTGCGGACAGACTATATTGTTATTGATTCTTATCAACAGAAAAAGACAATTACAGTTTTCCATTTATTGTTCAGGGCCATCTTTCGTGATAATCTGTAAACCTTTCACAACAGGTTTTCTTGAAAAATTGATTTGTTGTGATTTCCCCTCCAAAATCATAGATAATAAATCACTTATCACACGTAATCTCTTCTTTATATAAAAGGGTTTGAGCAGTGGATTTTTTGCTAGTGTCTGTCGACTGTAACCATCGTTATGTTTCAGTCATTGTTTCTGGCCCTCTTTGCAGGGTTTGCAGTAAGCAATGTTTTAGCAGATACCCCTGCTAATTGTATGTACGAAGACGTACGAGGTGTTTGGGTGTTTTACGAAGGATCACGAAGTGGCGATAGCAAAATTAACTGCAATGCTCCGCTTGGTAAGTTATATAACCTTGAAAGGTAGACTCGTAAAAAAGAAAATACTAAAGTTTTGTGGAAAATACAGTGTTAGAGCATTTCTATTTGAAGTGTGCCCTCGGAAAATATGTGAAACATACTTCATTCCCACCCCCGCCGCCCTCTTACGTAGGAAACCTTCCCTTTGCTTTGTGGAAAGAAGTGAACGACCTCTGCTGTGTTGCCAATTTGTCGTTCAGTCATTTGATCTTGACGAGTGAAGATCGTAGGCTACTTAGAGTGACTAACAAGGCAGTGCACAACGAAGCCCGTGAAGTAATTCCATGTGGCAACCCTGTCTGCATCCAACCATTCAAGGATCTCGGCCACAGCAACTTGTTCCTTCTCTTTTTTCGAGAGAAGTACGGGAAAAGACACATCAACAGCAGGACCAGCAGGGGCAAACTTGAAATAGAAAAGCTCTACCTGAACTTACGAGAAATCCGAGTTAGGTGTGGAAAACACATATTCATACAAAATGTTCCAACTTTTTTAAAATATGATACAAAGTTTAATAATAAAGTCATTGAACGTTATACAATGTTGAACAAACAAATCAAAAACGAAAGCACATATATATACGTTGTTCATCATTAAAAGAAAACACGAAATACAGGCAAAAGCAAAATGTCTTTTGGTGGTTTATTTCGTGAGGCTAAGTCAATGGGAATCAAGTAAGCTATAATCAGCCGTAGGGTTGCCCAATTAGCCACTTTGTGGCTAGATTTGGCCATTTTGAGAAAATGGCTAGCCATTACTTTTCGAGAAAGTCACTAGTGGCTTCTCTAGCCATGTTTTTTTTTTTTTTTTTTTTTAAGCTTCTATTGCATTGTTTTGCCTTTTTTAAGTTGAAGTTTGCTCAGTTAGATTCAAGTTTGTATGCGCACAAAGTTTGTAAAATGGACTGAACTGGAATACTGCCGGAGTATTTTTGTAAAAACTGGTTATGTATCTTCTGTGCATTTCTTTATTAATGCTTTGTTAGAATGTATAAACAATAGTAATTAGTGTGAACAATACATTTTTTTTTAAAAAAAATGCCAAAACCTCAGTACACTGAAAGTTATAGATCTGAATGGGAGAATATGCCAGAATTTAAAGATTGGATTCAGCCTGTTACAAGAGACAATACTATAGTACGAAGGCCGTTCGGAAAATAACCTCCGATTGGTTAAAAAGAGAAACACCAAAGTAAATAAAAAGAATTTATTATATTTATCTGAAAACTACTTCTTTGTTCTACTTTTCAACATGGTTTCCATAACCATTCAACCACTTACATATCTCTGCACTAGTTTAGATATCCTATCAGCATAAAAATCTCCCGCCTGTGCCTTTGAGCCAACCTGTGACCGCTCCTCGTCACTAAAGCACTGAGATCCAAGCCATTTCTTCATACGCATTGAAGAGATGAAGAGAAGAGATTATGAAACGTCGATTTTCACGAACTCTTCCACCAATTTTCTGAATGAGTTCATCAGTCCTGCTACTCCTGCTATTCCTGATAGCCTGCTACTCCCCTCTTCGTCATGAATGTTTGTTTGTCCACTTTTAAATGAACGAACCCATTCACGAACAATTTCACTCATCACACTTGGTCCATACACGGCACAAAGCTCCCAATGAATAGCTGCTGGCGAAGATTATTTTGCCCTAAGATAACGTATAATAGCTCGCACTTGGCGCCTTTTTATTATTATTATTATTATTATTATTATTATTATTATTATTATTATTATTATTAATATTATTATTATTATTGTAGTATACCTACATAGTTTGAGACGCTACAAAAGTGGACCTAATGATCAGACAACCTTCTTTCTATCATGGCTAGATGCAGACTGATCTACCGCGCACGTCTGTTAGAAAATGATTAGCGCTGCCGCCACTATATCACGCACAGTAACCAATCGGAGGTTACTTTTCGAACGCGCCTCGTATTACGTAAATTGAGAGCTAAATTGTTTCACTTTAAAACACATATACCAAAAAAATAAATAAATAAACACATTCCAGTAGGAAAGCCGTTTATCAATAAAGCACAAACGAAACTAAGTTTTGAACCTAGTCTTTAAATCTCAGGTAGTGATAAGACAAAAGTGAAACTTTCACTTTTTTATTGCGGCACATCCACCACTATTTACTAATAATTTGTCACAGTTATGCAAGGACCTTTTTTTCTACTTCTAGGAACTTCAAAACTGCAAATATTTATTTGTTTAGTTTCTGCCCATTCTTGTACATTTTTAGTTATTAGTTTCAGTCACCTTTTCTCGTCGCGTATTGGCAACACTATAATCAGGCCGCAGTGAGTTAAAACGTCCGAGAAGAGACATAGTCTAGGCTCTGTCCATAAGAGCTGTAGAAAAGTCGGGGATGACAGCAGATCTCTTCAGAACCTGTTAGAGGGTGATCAATTAATGAAAAAAATCGAAGGTAACACTTCCGCAACCGGGGCCTTCATTGTGAAATTCAATATTCAAAATGGCGCCCGCGCGCAAGTGCCAAATTATATTTGAACTGAAATATCTTCTCACAGAAACAAGTTAGAAACTTCGTTTTTGTACCAAACTAAAGATAATTGATAGTAGAAGTTAGAAAACGGAATATATTGTTTACATGTTGCCGCCATATTTAAAAATAACGGTTATTTGAGCAAAAAATTAGTCTTTCTCATTTATCTTTTTTCATTTCATGACAAATAACTATGAAGTTATTAAAAATATGAAAACGAAGCCCAAACTAATAAAAGGAGCATGATCTTAGCTTTCTATCGTTACCAATATCTTTAGTAGATCTTAAAAAATGACGGAGCTATTTAAATTTAAGTGCCGCAGGGTGTAGCGTTTTTGGACTGTTTAATAAATTACTGGAAAAAACTCACTACGCGCAAAACTTTCAAAGCTATTACTTTTCAACAAATTAAAATAGTCCATTCATTTTATCGATAAATTAAAGGTAATAGGTTACTGTGTCGTACGAAGTGAAATAATAATGTTATTGCATTTGTCAAATATTATTATTAACATGTTTGTTCATATATTATGTAGCTAATGTTGCAGACTCTAATGTGTACAGTGGAACAATAAAAACCCATAGTTGGCACCAATATCCTAGACAATGTCTATAGAAAACCTGTTTGGCATCTCCCTATCCCGAGACACCTCTTCCTCTGCATACGTATTAGACGTAAATGCCTGCATCATTTGCCAGAATCGTGGCGAATAATCAAGTAAAACAATGTCGTCTTTCCGAGGGAGAGAAGATGCTATAGCTGCGGCTGAAATTCGCAAGAATGGTGTTCTGAAAAGACTTAAGGATCTTCAGCGAGGTGCAGAATTTCTGTATCGTTGTAATAACGCATTCTGTATGTTATATTGAAGCAAGAATGTGTTGTTACGGAAGAAAAAGAATAGAGAACGTACTGAAACTGAGGAGCTGGATCAACGTTCAATAAAATCTCTATCTGAGCCAATGGCAAAGAAAATGAGAGTAGATATTGCAGTTCGACAATCACCATCTTCAAACAAGAAAGCAAGAAATGTTTTAAGAGTAGTATGTGGGAAAGAGAAACACAACGGAATTAAACAAAAGTACAGAATATGTGAATGAAATCGTGCAACTACATTTTTGCCCGCAACCATGTTCTTTGAAGATGACGAATTTACGAGAACTTGTTATTTGGAGGATAAATTACCTGTTTTCGGTGCAGATCTCTATTATCATAAGGCCTGTCTTGAGCACTATCTTCTGAAGTTCAATAAATATTCTCAGAAATTAGATAGCACAACTACCGAGTCTAAGAAAACTAATAAAAGTGCAGTGTTTAATAAAGTGGCGCCAATTATCGAGAAACTATTGGATGAGGGTGTGCATTAACATTGTCGGAAATTCGAGACTTCATTAATGGAAACATTGAACTTACTTTTAATAACAACGAAGTTAAACTTAGGAGCAAAAGTAACGTTTTCGAAGCCTTCGAAAAGAAATAAACCGATTCTAGGTTTCAACTCATTATTTAGTGCTGAAGAAGTAGCTGACAAACTGAGATCGATTAACATACTTACGAGTGCAGCGAAAGAAGTACGAACGGCTCTCCTTCACACATATTTCGGTATTGTAGGAGCATTTGGGGACAGTCAGCAACTTTGTAAGTCCTGGCCAACAACTAGAATTCCTCAACCTCTTTTGGATTTCCTAGCAGAAGTGCTACAAGTGGTCAAGCTGAACATCATATCTGGGACGCATGCGAAGATCTACATATCAGTGACGAAGACAGTGAAAATGATCTTGAAGAATTCTCCGACCAACAAAATCTAAATTTTCAGAATCTATTGAAATCAATCTTCCAGACTTTAATCTATAATATATATCGCAGTAGGAAAGCAACCTCCATGCATTTAATGGTGGCACATTCAATTCATGAGAAATGCAAAATCAGACAACTGATCTCAACTATAAATAAATTAGGTCTGTCAGTTGGCTATAAAGATATCATGTAAGCACGAAGCATCCTTGCACAATATACACTAAAGACCTGTTCCTCTATCTTGTCTTTTTCAAGCCACTTTTAGGTTCATAGTTTCACGGTAGGAGCTATGGACAATTTCGACCGTTAAGAGGCTACTCTGTCAAGAATCCTTGATAGCCACGATACAGTCATGGTGCTGGGAAGTGCCAACAAAAGTCCCATCGAAACCGAAATTTTCGAAGTCGGTATTAGCAAGACCTCCAGTCATCTTCGATCCTTGCTTCCATCTCAGCAATTGAAGAAATAAGAAAGGAAGGTACAGCCTATATCGATTCAAAACACGCTGACAATTTTTCCCGAACTGTATAATTTGGACATCGATAATCTGCATCAGAAGGAGTTTACTCAGGACATAATGCATGCTGCATACGAGCTCAAAACTAAAGAATCCACTCTAACGCGGGGTACTATGAATGCGATAATAACGGATTCAGATGTTTCCAAGAAACAAGTTGGCTTTCTTCCAGTACTGCCGTATCCAGTAAGGGAATGTAATAGTGTATATACAGGAATGAAAAAACTTCCAGAGCCTACTTATACACTCAAACCAATCTTCAATGCCTGTAGTATATGACGAAGGAGTGTATCACATTGCTGTCGAAATTCAACTTAGGAGCAATGAATTTTCAAACATTGTCCTCACGCTAGGATCATTCCACATGACATTCTTGTATGTACAGGAAAGTACATTTCTGGTAGTGGTTTGGAGTCTCTTTTCATAGAAAATTTTTGGGTCCAAAGTAACCGAGAGTATCCTAAATGGAACTATCTACGTTCGGGCAGTGAGAGGTTTGTTTATGTTGTAGATGTGTTTATGCTAGAGGGAAGGCTTTCCTGGAAGAAGAATTTGAATATTGTAGGTCTGTCATCCAGCAGTTCGTTGACACTATGACAATTATGAAAGAAAGACAAGCTTAACGTGCTCTTATCAGTTCTTGGAGTTGGTCATTAATTCGGATGAAATATCGAAGCTTTGCAGAACTTTTCAGAGAAACTCAGCTCAATCTCAGAGCAGTGCCACTGCCTTGAACAGTTTTTACATGTTTTATTTCTGCTGAAAAGCCTTATAAGAGCTGACCGGGAAGGATACCGGCCGCTGCATCTGTATATTGTACAGCAGTTGCTACCGGTATTCATGGTATTCAATCGAATCAATTTCCTGTGGTGCGCGTTCCTCTATCTTAAACAAATTAGAAATTTGCAGATTCAACACCCGGAAATAAATGCTCAGTTCATGAATGATCACTTCGTAGTCAGAAGAATGAACAATGTATTTAGCGAAATTGGTGCTGATATGATACTTGAACAGATTATAAATGGATCTAAGAAATCATCGGAAGAAATTATGGGTCAGACGCGCAGAAAAAATTATATTACGGAGTGGGAACTGTCTTACCACGAAGTTCTTTCGACATGCCAAATCTTCAGTCAGATTCTTAGTATATCACAAACAGACCATGAATTCCTTAGTAATGTACTTGATGTAGTTCATAACTTTGTTAACAGAATGGTAAAATTTTATGGAGCGCAGGGAAAATCCCGTACAAAGTTCACAGTCCTGTAAAGTTGTACCATTTCATGTCGCATGAAGTTGTACCAGATTCTATTGCAGAAGAAATCTTGAATTACCTGACACGTAGCCATGAAGCTTATGTGGCATTCCGAAACGAGCGATTTTTGTACAAAACAACTCCGTTGTCGAAGACCATTCACAGACGAAAACTTCCACTGTTTCGTCAAGCAAATAAATTAGTCTACTTAGTCTACTTTGCGAAAGTTGTTGGGACCGTCTGAGTACGTTTTCGAAGGACATTCATCAATGAATACAGCAATTACTGCTGATGTTATGAACCAACTTCGTAAAACTCGAGTGAAAGGTTTACAAACATTTGCTGATCTGTTTGTTGTATACTTCAGGAGCTGCAGCAATGTTTAAACACGCACCAGCAGGGATTTTATATGATATCTAATTACCCCGGTCAAAAATGTGAAAAGACAGCAAAGGGTAACCACCTTATCTATACTACTAGCTAATCTGTCATGTACACATTCCTACCGGTGCAAATGGAGAGATTTTGAGCTTTCTCGGAAAACAAAATTGAAATTCAATTTGTCTTAAAAGACTACCTCTGCACAAAAGCAAAGTTTATCGTTTTTGAAATGTATCTGAGTGAATTACTGCTTGAAAATGGTGCAACTCCTACTATATCTGTCACTGCCTCTTCAATTGTTCCAAAAATTACATGAGTGTTTAAAGTTGAGTGTCAGTAATTTTACATTATGCTCTGAAAAGAAATATGTAAATATTCTCTAAAGCACAGCTAAAGTCATATATTCGTAAAAATTTTGAAACTGTAGAAAACCTTAGTTAAATATTACTAGCTCTCAAAAGCACACATGATATTATCATCAAATTAAAGTAAATTCTCATGACATCAAAGACTGCAAAATAAAACAATATAATAATTACATTAGCTACATATTATATGAACAAACCTATTAATAATAATATTTGACAAATGCAATAACATTATTTCAATTCCTACGACACAGCAACCTATTACCTTTAATTTATCGATAAAATGAATGGACTATTTTAATTTGTTGAAAAGTAATAGCTTTGAAAGTTTTGCGCGTAGTGAGTTTTTTCCAGTAATTTATTAAACAGTCCAAAAACGCTACACCCTGCGGCACTTAAATTTAAATAGCTCCGTCATTTTTTAAGATCTACTAAAGATATTGGTAACGATAGAAAGCTAAGATCATGCTCCTTTTATTAGTTTGGGCTTCGTTTTCATATTTTTAATAACTTCATAGTTATTTGTCATGAAATGAAAAAAGATAAATGAGAAAGACTAATTTTTTGCTCAAATAACCGTTATTTTTAAATATGGCGGCAACATGTAAACAATATATTCCGTTTTCTTACTTCTACTATCAATTATCTTTAATTTGGTACAAAAACGAAGTTTCTAACTTGTTTCTGTGAGAAGATATTTCAGTTCAAATTAAATTTGGTACTTGCGCGCGGGCGCCATTTTGAATATTGAATTTCACAATGAAGGCCCCGGTTGCGGAAGTGTTACCTTCGATTTTTTTCATTAACTGATCACCCTCTAACAGGTTCTGAAGAGATCTGCTGTCATCCCCGACGTTTCTACAGCTCTTATGGACAGAGCCTGGATTAACAGCATTGCTGAGATATCCTGAAATATTTCTATTCAGTGTTGCTTCAACAGACCCGTAGCTAGGAGGTGGTCAGTTGTGGTTCACTTTCCCCTCCCAGAAAATTCTCCTTGTTCGTTTTAATAAATATAAATATTCAAAGAAATAAGCAGTAAAGATCTTACAGCTTACTCCGTTGCAAACCAAGAAAATGTTGAAATTTGGATGTGAGGTGAAATAGTGAATCAAATTTAAAATTTTAATTTTTCCAGTCCATTGCTTTTGTGATAGATTTTCTTTTCTTCTTCTTTTTTTTATTTTTTAACTTGGTCACTTTTATTGTGGAGGTTTCTGTTCTTATTGACTTAATATTGTTGAAAAAAAAAAAAAAAGATGGATTCATTCATTTCTTAAGTCCAGAAATTAGTGTTTTGTCAGAAGAATCATTTCATTTATGGTGCTAATATGGCTGCTCCGGTATGTCCTTTCTATCGTTTCATGAAATGAAATCTCTAATTTCACATTTCACGGTTATGTACTTTTTTGTGACCCGAACTGGCAAATCGTCATATAAATAATGTTTCTTCCAACAAATTGGTGCATCTTGCCACATGACTCACCAGATTTTTTACTTATTGCACCAGGCCCGCAAGCAGCCACAGAGGTTTGGGGGGGGGCATGAATATGTTAGGGGGGCCGAGTCATTATAAATTCTCTTACAAATAGCTAAACTGTGTTTTTTGTATTAATAATAGTATTTCGAGTTAAGGTCTGGAGAGTCCACGAAAAGTTTAGGAGGGCCAGGTTCCCTGGCCCCCCTTGGTTGCGGGCCTGTATTGCACGAAAAGTTCCATGGATGTTCGTTCGAGAAAGGTAGCCTGAACTGGTCGCCCAAATCATTTGTTCTCTCCCACCTGAATTATTTTCTATGGGATTATCTCAAGTCTCAGGTCCGTAAGAATGATCCGGGAACAATTCGTAAAGTAAAAGGGAACATTTTGTATGACCATTGCGAATTTACCAAGCAATATGTGTACAAAAGTGGAATGTTACCTTGTACAAAAGGACCAAGCAATATGTGAAATTCTACCGTCACAATCCATTTCATCTATCGAAGCATATGAAGACATTTAAACGATATTATTTTCATTGTATAATATCATTGATTACTTTTCACAACCACATCAACAATAATAATTATTATTGTTGATGTGGTTGTGAAAAGTAATCAATCAATTTCATTATAATCAATCATAATCAATTTCATTATTACTTGTAGTTTTCATTCTATATCTTCTTTTTTTCTATATCTCGCACCATTTGCAAGATTTGAGCCTACTTCCGGTTGGAGTTTCTAGTTCATGTATGATCAGTGTTTTCTTTCTTCTTGCATGCAGTATGTAATAACCAAATACATTACACACGCGATTAATTATAATGTCAATGATATGTGGTGTTCATTGGGTAAAATACTCCAAGCAATAAAGATTCATATTAGACTAAAGAAATGGTTATCCTTTGTTTTTCATTGGCCATGAGACAGACGCCTGGGAGATATGCAACTCCTGTATACAAAAGGTTGTGCTGTAATGTATAACTCGTAGGATTAGATGCTTTACATTTTTTTTTAAATTTCAACATTTCCAGTGAACCCCTATAAATGTAGCAAAGGAATAACGGTCAGGGTTCTTAAATATTCCATTGGAACTGAACAATCTACACAAAATTTGCAATCGACCAGTGAAAACGGCAACTTTCTAGAGCCTATGGTTTCCGAGAACTCACTGTCAAAAGGGATTGGCCACAAACATACAAACTTTTCCACCATTTTAATACATAGAAGATTTTATTTTTGTGATCTTTCATTGCAGAGAAAGTTGAAAAGGAAGTTCGAGTGAATCTCACATACCCGAACATAGCAATTGATGAATATGGAAATGAAGGCAGGTGGACTCTTATCTACAACCAAGGATTTGAGGTCACTGTCAATGGGAGGTCATATTTTGCATTTTCTTTATATGAACAGGTACGTTTTGTACTTCACTTATTTCACACTACCAACGGGGGAGGGGATACTTTGTGCCCACCACAGTACTTTTTTTGTAATTATTATTCTAATCGTTTCTTTAAAATTGTAAAAAAAAAAAAATCGTATGTTATCGCTCGAATATTTAGCTAAAGTGTATCCCTTATGGTGATGCAAATTGAACGTTAGTATGTCTCATAAATTTGCTATTTTAAGTTGGTAGGCACAAAGTACCCCCTCCCCCTCCGTGCGTAAATGATATGAGTGATATTTAGAAGTGTCACCCCCAGATGGCAGAACAGTATAATAATTAGTTGTATCCCGCCTTTTCTGAATTTGGCGATTAGTGTTATCCCATGTACTACTCACTTCAATCACCGTAGATTTTTTGTGAGAGTTTCACATTAGTATGTGTAATAAATTTACTATTTTGAGTTGGTGGGCAAAAGAAACCCCCACCTCGTTGATAGGAGACATGACTTACCTTTAGAAGTGTCACTGCTAGATGGAAGTATAACAGCTACCGTTGCAAAGCTAAACCAGCACCAGCACCTGAACGTCCAGAATTAACTGTGCCATTAAAAACAACACACACTACAGTTCAACCCAATCAATCCATATTACCTCCACTCACAGTAGAAGATTTTCTCCGCTTCACCAGTTTAGTTCTTCAAAGCATTTTTCCATTCCAGAGAGCCCATATTACGCAACATATCATTTCTGCCGCAAAGTCAATTTTTCACATAAATCTTCATGCCACCTACTCCAACAATTATGTTCATTTCCATGTTGGATCTCTGGAAACTGCAGTCTAAATTCATATATATACTTTTCATTATGAAGATTAGTTTTCTCTTTGTTAATATACGATCATTTTTTCAACATAGACGTTTATTAGAAGCTCTGTTACTCGAGGAGCATATCAATGTATTTGCACTCAATGAAACTGCGTTGAAACCAAATATATTAGCTCACATTCCTGGATATCTACTACTACGTCATGATTATCATGACCACATGGCTGGTGCCCAAGGTGGAGTCGCAATAAGGCATTCTCCAAAATATCCGATTAGAACATATACCCCACAAGCTTTCGATAATATCCCGGAATATCTACTTTGTTCCATATACTTCCCATCAATAACCATAAATTTCAGCACAATCTATATTCGACCACGCCAACCTTTACCGTTAGAATATTTCAGATACATAGCGAATGCCTTTTCCAATATCATTATCATGGCAGATATTAATATCCACAGTCGGAGTGCTCGAGAAAAAGATGAATTTCAACAGTATATAACTGATCATCATCTTTATATGCATGTTCTTCCTAAGCACACCAGGCCTATAAGCCAAACTACACCAGATGTTGTCATTACATCTCTGAATCTCATAAATAAGTGCCAGCTTGAGGTGCTTGATTCTATTGGTAGTGACCATCATCCAGTTAAACTAACGTTAACACATGGACTTCCAGTTCGTCCTGTTATTGCGCCTCGCTCCGTCTTGAGATACGATAAGGCTCATTGGCCTGAATTCCGACAAGACATTGAAGATACTCTTCACAGTGTAACACCACCTACGAATGATATCGACCTCGCTTCTTGTCTCAATACTATAACTACAGCAATACAACATAGCTCTCAACATCACATTCCAATAGAACAAGTTCATCCTTATAAACCGAAATTGCCTCCAAGCTACCTCGCACTTGCACAGAAGGCGCGACAACATCTTCGCGATTATTATCGAACAGGAAACCGTGAATCTCTTCAGCACCACCGTCAATGGCAACGCACAGTTAAGAACTATCTGGATGCATATAAACGCAGGAATTGGGTTAAAACCTGTACCAACTTATCTAAGGATGCACATCCTTCTCGATATTGGAAGCGTTTCAATCAATTTGCTGGAAAGAACACCAAAATTACCTATCCTCTCATTGACCATGGCACACCTCTGTTTTCGGATCAAGATAAAGCAAACGCCTTTGCTACTCAGTTACAGTCAGTATTTACTCCCTCTGCCGCTTCCACACGTTCAGAACGGATAAATATATCTAGCATCCCTGCTCTGCAGCACTCCACAGAGCATGTCATAGATCCGGAACATCCTCTTACAGCATCTATCACCACTGCTGAACTTCACACCGTACTAAAGAGGAAAAAGAATACAGCACCAGGAATTGATAACATCTCTTACCGTCATATCCAAGAAGCTCCACAATCACTACTGGTCCTCCTTGTTGCAATCTTCAATTTCATCCTACAAACTGGTTACTATCCACTGGAATGGAAAGTATCGAAGGTCTGCATGTTTCACAAACCAAATAAGCCTATACATTCTGTCAGCTCATATAGACCAATCCAACTTATTTCAGTGTTCAGTAAGCTACTAGAGAAAATTCTCGTGTGCCGGCTTCATTCATATCTGGAAGAACGCAACATACTACCTATTCATCAAGCAGGCTTCAGACCACGTTTCTCAATTAATGACCAATTGCTTCGCCTTAGCACTATAATCACAAACCAGTATAACAAAGCATTCACATCATGCCTTGTACTCATGGATTTAGAAAAGGCTTTTGATAAGGTTTGGCATTATGGACTAATTCAAAAACTTCAGTCACTCAACCTTCGTATGTGCTATTTGAGGCTCATTCATTCTTTTCTTACAATCGTATTGCTTACGTCACTGTTGGTAATGTGCTCTCTTGGCCTATATTTCCGTTTACTGGAGTTCCTCAGGGATCAGCTCTTAGCCCCTTACTTTATATACTTTATTCTTCCGACATACCTCCAACTCCGCACAATGTATTTACTTTTCAATATGCAGACGATACGGCTTTCCTTGCTCTTAGCAAAACTGTACATCAACTTAATACTGCTCTTCAAACTACACTTAATAATTTCATCACCTGGTGTAAGAAGTGGCATCTAACTATCAACGAAGAAAAAACACAAGCAATAGTGTTCTTGCCACCTAAAAGACGTTCCAGAATTCACAGGAACCCAACTCTTTCCCGAGTCACCGTAGATGGATATCTTATACATCCTACATCAACTGTTACCTACTTAGGCGTGGTCTTCGATTCCAAACTCACCTGGAACGCCCACTTGAAGAGACTAACAGATAAGGCTAAAAATAGATTGAATCTCTTACGCCGACTCACTGGAACAACTTGGGGCCTCAAAGCGGATGTCTTGCTTCACACCTATAAGGTGTTTCTCCGCCCCGTCCTCACTTATGGACATACGGCCTGGTGCAATGCTTCTGCTTCATATTACGAAAAGCTCTGCATACTGGAGAGACACGTGATTCGTCTAGCCTATCGCCTTAAACTACCATATCCCACATGGCTCACCTATGAATACATCTCCTTTCCGAAAATTACGGAACATCTTGCAGAACTACGTATTAGATACGTGAACTCTCGAATACACACAGGTCATCCGCTCTTTTTAGACATCCTTCACTCCGACGCTCTCACCGACTCCACCTTTCGGTACAAACTTTCACCATTAAATATATTTATATCTCTATATATCAACAACACGCACCTGACACTGGACGAACGAGAAATCTACGACATTTATTTCATTGGTGATCACATTCCTCATCTTTTTCCATTATTGCACAGAGATCCTCATCATTAACAAGGGCTTCCCCCTGTGTTCATCAGTCTCGAGTCGCACCGGGACAGAAGATATAACCCTTCATCTGTCTGATTAACACGTTTATGTTTGTGACGTTCTAGCACTTCATCTCATTTCTCATCTTCATTACTTTACAATTTCTCTGGCCACATGTTGCACCTTTTCCTTATCTTTGATTCTCTTACACTATATCATATATATGTTTTTTTTGCACTAAATCATTATGCACTGTTACAGTTATTCTAGTTATATATATTATGTTTATTAGCATTAATAAAAATAAATGTAAAATGATGATATGAAATTAAATGATGAGTTCACAACCCTCTTAATAGATGTTCCACTTCAGCTGATAATAAAGAATATCCCTTAGCCCATCCCCTACCTTTTATTGCACCTATTTTGTATAAAAGAATCACATGCCAAAGAGAGGGCGTAACCCTCTGAGCGGTAGGAGGATAAAATCTATTACCTATAGACTCGAATTCTCTAAGAGAAATTATAATGTCTCTTCCTACTTAACTAAAAAAAAAAAAAGGAAGTATAATAAATAGCTGTCAGTATTACCCTGTATAGTGTTCACTTCAGATACTGTAGATTTTTGTGAGATTTTCTAATTTGTTTCTTTTCCGAGGCACGGTATGTTTAATCTTTACAGGTGGGTACAAAATGATCCCCCTTGGTAATCCAGGTTACAAAAAATTCCTAGGTAGTGTGAAGGTTAAAGTCCAAATAAAAAGATTTTCTTCAGTTTTATAAAAGGGAAAATAATTACATTTAGAGATGCAAATGTCTAAACTAACAATACGACGTGATTGTTTCTAAGAATTTTGAAATAAAATATGTTAATTCATAAAAAAAAGAACAATGTTAAAGGAAATTAATTATGCACAGGAGACGGCAAACAAGTAAGCCATTCCACAAATCGTAAACAAAATGTCTGTGCCAATTCAACACGATGGCTCTGTGTTAGATTTTCACATAGCCCGTTGTTACTTCAACTTCATTGCATTTTGGAGTAAAATGTTAAAATAGCAGTCGATAAATCTATTTTTTGACATGATGAGGAGTCATTTTAGTAACACAAGTATATAGAGTTGCCAAACAGATACAATTTACAAGAACGTCTTCTTTCGCATTAAACGGTCATGATTCTTATGAGGAATAATAAAATATGGCATAAATTATTCATAAGGAACATAGTGAACGTTGGAACAACAGATGGTAGTAATGCTAATCACATAAATGCCGGAAATTTCGTATGGTCACAAAAGTATTTTCGTGAAAGTTTGCAGGAAAAATATTGTGTTGTTCGTTTATTGGTATAAATATAAAATACACCGCGAAAAGCTTAGTTATAGCGTAAAATAGAAATTAATACAATTCTCAATGCCAGCTAATAGATAGGCCTATTTATGATATCCGTAGAAGGCAATATGTACGCTTCAAATTACATTATAAATACATCAATTTGATACCCAGGATTTTGAGGCGGATGGTATACCTTTGCTAGGACATTGTTCTTAGTAAATAAAGGTTTCGCTGATCAGTGTCGAATAATATAGTTACTGATATTGCTATCTCAATGGCACGCTTTCATCATGCTAGCTGGGATATTACTAATATCATATGGTATATAAGGAAAAATCAACTTGGCGGAATTCTTATTTTCGCGTTCCTTTGTTCATTCACATAGTTCTTTAACACCATCGCGGTGTTACTTTCATGCCGCTTAATGCCGTCTCTGTGTCAAATCAGTAATACCGGTCTGTGTTAATCTCAATACTGTAATTTTTAATGTTGCAATGCTCGGACCATTAACCTGTGTTAAAAATTATTTCTAACACCTTCATTTCTTGATGTGTAGAATGAGGTTAAAAAATTGTGGTTCATTATTATGCAATTCTTATATAAAGCTAGCTTATAGTGACACCTAGCACTGGTTGGTTCGTGCTTTTCACATTTCTCTTCCTTTAGGCACATACTGCTGTCATTAACGTACCTGCCATTACGAACGCACCTCCAGTGAGACCCTTCACCTTAGCGCTGCCCTGAACCGAATTCTAGCACAAATCGTTGCGTGTCGGTTTTATGGCATTGCGTAGAACGCGTTGGAAAATATCTAAGTACCAGTCATCTATACCCTGACATTGTGAGTAATATCAGTAATAACTGTTTTGTAACGTCAGTATAGTGCGCAGAAACTCGTCAAGGGTGGGGGCGGAGTTCAGGTTCTTAAATTCACATAACTTATGCTGTTTATATATATCTGTGCTGCTTAATCCAGTGTAAAGAAAGTAGGATTGATGCCCAATTTATCCTATGTATGCCTAAGCGTTAAAGGGGGTCTATAGCCCCATTTGCCCCCCTTGGATTCAAATTTGTATATATATATATATATATATATATATATATATATATATATATATATATATATATATATATATATATATATATATATATGTGTGTGTGTGTGTGTGTGTGTGTGTGTGTGTGTGTGTGTGTTAAATTCTTATTATTGCATAATACTTTGCTCCAGGGGGAGGGGCTAAAATCCGAGGAGGACTCTTTGTTAGTCAAAAGAGGCGTAAACAACAATAACGAAAATAAATTTCATGGGCCTTATTCAGAATCGTTCTGACGCGTGATTAGTGTCAGACTAAAGAGTTCGACTAACGTATGTTTCCTTCAGTAGACAGGCCTTTAGTAAAATGATAATCATACGTCAAAACGACTCTGCATAAGGCTGCATACAGCCAAGGAAAAATGTAATTAGCAATAAATAGCAAGCAAGGTATACGTAGTACAAGAAACAAAGACAGAATATGTGACACTTACTGACGGTTACTTCTACCATGTATAGTAATGTTGTCACTTCTCTAATATTCAATTCGCATACATTTGTATTGTAATACTCGTTCTAGTTACCTCTGACGAAGAAAATGATAAAGAGAAACGTGTGCTATTGAAATATCATTTGTTCCCAAAGTGCGTTGCAAAAGGATTTAGAATTCTCCAGATTTCGCGCCAAGCCACTGACGACCAATTTTCACCGTTGGACGTGGTTAGGAAACCACTAGATTAAGTGAGAAAACCACACTGGCCTTGGCAAGCCTGGTTACCGTAGACCTTGTCTTTCTCAAATTTCTCGAAAGCTAAAATTGTCAGAGGGCTACACTTTTCTTTCTTTCTTTTTTTCTTAAAGTGATGCAATCAAGGATGTTATAAAATAGAGGATCTGCCCATATGTATCTTCATCCGATTAAATCAATGAACCCAAAAAACAACTGAGCATCGCCAAATCTGATTGGCTACTCTCGTTTCTTGCATCGTCTGATTGGCTACTTTCGTTTCCGCCATGATTGTTGGCTCAAAACATTGCGATCCTATTGGCCAGAGTGGGCAGAGTAGGGGTGGCGAAACTGTGACGTATGGCTTCAAGATTTTGTTGTAAGGGCAGATCCTATATTTTATAAGATCCTTGGATGCAATTGAAAAGTATGACAGGTCAAGACTTTCTCCTATATTCTCAGAGTAGCAACATTAGCTGAACCATGGAACTTACTTTGAAGAATTTGTTTTTAAGTGTACTTTCAATAAAATATTCTTTTCTATAATTTTAATTATCTTCCGTTAAACCCTGTATTTCTGAAGGATTGTTTACATTTCAACAAATTGATGTGGAAATATATTTCTTTGTGTATACCAGCAGGCCCGTATCCACGGGGGGGCAAGAGGGGGCCGGCCCCCCTAAATTTTGGCTGGCCCCCATAAAATTTCATGGGAGGCTTGCAAATGAACTATAATATGGTGATGAAGTATAATATGATTGGGTCGGGGCCCCCCAAAATTTTGGGGCTGGCTATGGGCCTGTATACCAGTACCAGGGTTGCCACACTCCAGACTCGCGATGATGCCAAACACGAGTCTTAATTATGCTAGATTTTTGTAAATTATGCCAGATTTTCAAATTATCCTTCCTAACTAATTTTAAAGACCCGCTCCTATTTATCTTCATTATTTTAATGAAGTGTTTCAACTGTATTTATGTATAAAGCTAATATGACTCTGTCAGGAATGATAATGAAAGAAATTGGTAAATGATACATTATAGGGGAGGAAGGTCGAATTTATATTTTATGAATAGATAACATTTTAAGAAACATATACACAACATGCCGCTTCCGACACAGCCCTGAAGCATTTCTTTTAGTGTATTACTAGCTGACCCCTGACGCTCATATCCCTCCCTCTCAAGTTGTAAATTGAAAGGGACAGAAACATCCCAGATAACCACACATTCAGGTTTCAGTTGACAATAATAAAACTATGGGTAAGTAAATATGTTTTATAGAGTCACGTTTTGCTATTTGTGAACATTTCTCTAAATTCAACAACAAATTACAATCGCGGAAATACTGACTGGTTTCATTGTTCCAACCATTATTCAACTAAGAAGAATAATTCTAGACAGCACTTGAATCATCTAGATGTTCGTTCTTTTTCTGTTCACCAGAGGGAAGAATGAAATTATGCTAGATTTGGCCAAGATGCTAAAGTCAAGATGCTAGATGCTAAATACATGTGAATTATGCTAGATCTAGCACCAAGATGCTAGATATGGCTTCACTGACCAGTACATAAGTTAACATCTAGAAAATAATGTGGAAACACGTTTTTTACGCCAAAATGATTGAAATGGAATGCCACCTAAAGTACTGTTGTAATCATAGCGTAACACTATGTATCATTATTAAACGAATACAAACTACAATTAATTTGGGAGAAACTTTTGCCTTTGTATTTAACAATCGTGTGTTCCCTTAATTTATACTAACAGTATTGCAACATTTAATAACAACAAATTTCCGGTTTCAACATTACATGCAACGGGAAACATTGCATGTCTATTTCCAAATATACAGTCTATGCAATTGAATTGGTTTTCACGGCCATCTATTGACTTGTGTATCTATTTGCTTGGTGTTCTTTAAGTAGTTACATTACAGGTATGCCAACTATAGCCACGGTAGTATGCCAACGATAATTTATTGTGATATACATAATTTAAGTCAATGCTATGTGCCAGTGGTCGTCAAACTTTTGAACCTTCTGAGCTACCGTGCCGTTTTTAAATTATATTGTGAGCTACCAATCAAAAGAACTGCAAACTTTTTTGAAAAAAAAAATCTTACGGTACTTTTTTTATTACCTATAAACTTACATTTCAAGTAAATATGAAATCAATCTATCCAAGTTAGCAAATGTCTAATATACTCACGAAAAACATAACGTTTAGCAAATGTCTAATATACACACGAGAAACATAACATTTTTAGCAAATGTCTAATATACACACGAAAAACAATGTTTAGCAAATGTCTAATATACTCACGAAAAACATAACGTTTTTAGCAAATGTCTAATATATACACGAACAACATAACGTTTAGCAAATGTCTAATATACACACGAAAAACATAACGTTTTTAGCAAATGTCTAATATATACACGAACAACATAACGTTTAGCAAATGTCTAATATACGCACGAAAAACATAACGTTTAGCAAATGTCTTACACACGAAAAACATAACGTTTAGCAAATGTCTAATATAGACACGAAAAACATAACGTGCACAACCCCACGCGTATACAATCAACTGTGAAATGAGGCCGACAATGGCAGTTGTGCGGAAGAAACAAGCATTTGTTGTCGTCAGCGCCCCCTGTCGTTAGCGTAAACTCACTGGAGGAATTAAACTTAGCCAACCGGAGCGTTAACGCGATCTACCGAAAATGTTCCTGAGAGTTACTAGTAGCTCGCGATCGACGGTTTGGCGATCACTGCTATACAGTAGGTATACGATAATGCCCTTATGATAATAGGTGAATATTTGAAAATTTTAGAACGCACACTTTTTTGCTGTTTTATGCTAATAAAAAATTGTACTATTATAAATCATGTACAGTGACAGGTTTTCGATAATTATTCCCGCTAAAATAAATCGATAACAATTTGAGAATTGGCAAATGGTAACCCTGCAAGGGCGACGATCCTGGGGGGCCGAGGCCACCCCCAAAGCTCCTGTGAGCCCCATGTATTTTCATGAATATATATTTTTATTGTTATATGTATTGTTACATGTATTTTTTTATGAATGCTTCCCCCCCAAAGTTATAGGGAAATCGGCGCCCTTGCAACCCTGTATCCATTTTCTAAAATCAATTACTTTTACGACGGGGTGGAAATAATGTCGTTGTTGAGAATAGTGTTAATAAGGATTTAAAAAAATGTTCAGGACAGTGATGCCGATTTGGAAATGAAATGTTTGAGTTTTACGTCCCACGATTATGCCGGCTAGACGAAAGGAGACGGTGATGATCAGAAATGAATGAAATGCTAAAATGAAGAGAGTAGGAAGAAACGGGAGAACCCCGAGAAAACCCACGTACACGGTGTTTGTCCACCACAAAACTTACTTGGCGCGAGATAGAATCAAACAAAAAAAAAAAAACGCATTAGAGGTGAAGGCTCAAACACTGAACCACCGAAACCCGTCGCCGATTTGGAGTTCGAAACTGGATTACTAGATAAATTTATTATATGTTATTGATATTACTAGTAGTATTTTACTTCTTACTATAATAATCACGTGCATAGAGAACATACGATAGTTAAAATACGATAATTTTAAAGACTAAAATTGATAATGTTGTTATGTGTAGTGGCAACTCTGATTCACAATAAACGTTATGAATGTATACACTCTGAGCTTTTCTATGGCTATATGCTTCACAATGTATATGGCTGCGCATGGGTAAAATTGTGGGGGAACGTGGGGGGACGTCGTCCCCCACTTCCATAAAATATCGATGGCGTCATCCCACTTCCTAAAAAAAATACAATGGGCAAAGATAGGCAAGGGAGGCGGTGTGACGTCATGCGTTCCCCTATCTTTTCAGATCCACTTTTACCCCTGGGTTAGCGTACTAGTCTCTGGTGCGGGAGACCCGGATTCGATTCGATTGCCGATTGAGCTCATTGGTTTTGGATCCCACGTTAAGCCATAGATATCCACGTTTCATATAACCGCAGCATTGAAAAAGACAAAAATTCGTACCAGTTTTGTAATCCATTGTATAATAATACACTAATGAAAAACGTGAAACTGGATGTGTATTTCAGAGCTCCCCCCCCCCCTCAGCCGAAAGCAGAATCTGACATGATACAACTGGTTTAGTAACCTTTAAACGACGAATGACGCAACTGCTTCGTCAAGAATTTAGATTTCAACAGCTCAGTTCCTAATTAAGCAAGGATGATAATTTTGGTACCAATGTATGCTTGAAGGCTGAAGCTTTAGGCTAATATTCATTTTATGTACTATGTGGGGAGGTACCACGGCGGAGAGGGATAGGGTAATGTTCGTTTTTTTTTTTTTTTTTTTTTTGCATCAAGCTTTTTGAGAAGCCATTCCCCCCTTTCTTGCGGGTACACTCATAAAAATTGGTATGTGAAGCAACGAAGTAGTCCAATACATGGTAATACTTCATATGTGTACTTGTTGCTTATACGGGGGGAGACGGGGGCAAAATTTGCCAATTTTTTTAGTCTCAGTTTTTGACGTAAATTACATTTATCTTCAGGACGGTTCCATATAAGACAAGATATCTTTTCACTGAATTTGTCTAGAAGCATAAGACTTAATTCTTGTTTCTGTACATGAAGTGTGCAGCAAAAATAATGTGCCAACGAGAAGGTCTGCAAGAGCCTTTCGAAAATGACATCGTTTTTGAAGGGATTTTGTTTCGAATTTTTATCTCGCTTTGTATTGTACCAATGGCTACCATTTTCCTATATTATTGTTACAAGTATATTGAATACACATTAGCAGCATTTTGTCAGTGTAGGGTGACTGCAAGAGTTGCCAGAGCCCTCCAAATTCTATTTTTTTTATAAAAATATTATTAGGACATTTTTGCTTCTTCTTCTACGGATAGGACGGGAAATGCGCAAATGTTACCTTGTTAGAATCTCTGTTGTATAAGCTTTCTAACGATATATTAATCATGACTCTGTGGTAATTAGGGGAGATACCAGTGACTCCAACGTGAGAGTTTACGATTTTCTTCAAATCCCTTGCGGACATAGAAAGGTTAAAATTCATAATGTCATTTTTTTTATTTTAATTTGCAACTCAAAGAATAAACTATTCTAAATATTATGGTAATATTATTTTCTCTTACCGTCTGATCAGACCGACGAGGGAGTTGTGAGCTATTGTGACCAGACTTTCAACGGATGGTCTCATGACGTTACCCTAAGACACTGGGCTTGCTATTATGGACAGAAGGAGGAAGCTGTGGAACCTAGGATACAAAGAACGTACAAAAGAAGTCAGCTTAAGAAGAAGTTGGTGAGTACGAAAGCAAATATGACTTAAGGGCAGTAGAACCCAGGCCCAAACCAGCCACAGAAGTTTGGGGGGTCATGGATGTGTTTGGGGGGGGGGCAAAGTCATAAAAATTTATTCTACAAATTGTTTTTTCGTATTAATAACAGCATTTTGTATTGAGGTCTGGAGGGGCCACGAAAAGTTTAGGGGGCCAGGTCCCCCTAGCCCCCCTCTGGTTGCGGGCTTGGTAGAACCTTGTGCATTTCTATTTTGTTTTCTAAATGCAGAAGTAATTTATCTATGGCAACCAATGTATTTTACTTCCCAACAGGCCCGTATCCAGGGGGGTCTAGGGCGGGCCCCCTAAAATTTTCACGGTAGGCTTGCAAATGAACTATAATATACTGATAAACTATAATATTTTTGGATCGGGCCCCCCCTAACTTCAGCCGGGCTCCCCCTACATTTTTGGGCTGGCTACCGGTCTGCTTCCCAATAAATGTAATACACATGATGGGCAGTCCCATTTTGTGTGTCGCGAATAAAAAAACAAGTGAAGCATTTAATAATTAGGGAAAATTAATTTTGAGACAAACTGTATTAATTAATGCCTCCAGCGCCAGCAATAGGGTTAGACTACTTTGTAGAATATTACAGTCTTACATTACTATTCTTTGTATTATTATTAATAAAAGGTAAAACAAGTGTCGCAAAGCGTGTCGTCAGTCAAAAAAGTTTGAAAACCACTGCATTAAACCACATGACGTAATGAAAAGTATATATAACGTATTTTCCATATTGAAAAAACGACGTAACTATTCTCAGCGTCCTACTAAAGGGGAAATTAAAATAATCTTATCGGGTGTTCTAAAAACGGTGCCCACGGACCACAGAGCATTATTCTACAATTCAAAATAAAGCGAAAATATTATATAATGGAATGCCCTCCGGGGCCTCCTTCAGCCGCTATGGGGAATCAAAATTTCACAATGTGGCAACATCGCATATTAAGTTGGAACCATTAGCATTGCTCTACAAATCCATGAAACAGTTACATCGATTGTTACGCTTATATAAGTGGTGCTAGTGTCAACTTCTATTGACTTTTAACTGTTATCTGGCAAGAATTGATGTAATTATTTGATGGATTGGTAGATCTAACATATGGTTCTTTATCTGCGACGTTGCAACGTAGTGCAATTCGCGTCTCTGGACGAGGACCCAAAGAGTGTGCATTAGGGATGCGCACGAGACAAGATTTCTGGCTGTCTCGTCTCGAAAATGTGCTGTAAAAGTGATGTCTCGACTCGTCTCGTACTCATCCCTAGTGTGCATATATATTCCCTAGTGTGCTCATCCGTTTTCAGTGACCACTTGATGTACAGACATGGTTCCTTTAAATTTTTTTACCTTTCTCCTGGATAATTTGCGCTGCATTTGTTTAATATCATCCGATGATATCTCTTCAATGATTACACTTTGCATGCTCTCTTTTAAACACTTGACTAAAGCTGCTGAGTTTGCAATATCCTTACCCAGTGTTACTAGGTTGTCTGCCACTCGTTTGCACGTGCCTCCAATGCCATCTGGTGCGCCTTTACCATGACCAGCTTCATGATAGTTCCAGGTGGCTTTAGATATGTTTAGGTACATTTCAAAAAAATCACTGCACAAAACACTAAACATCAAGTTATTCCTATATTGAGTAACAGGGCTGTCACTCCAGAAATGAATTATATCTATAGTCGGAGGCAGTTTTTTCATCACTGGTTGAAGATGAGCCCAAATCGCAGGTGCTCCATGTAGAAGGTTACTGGACAGAGTACAAAAACTTCGTATATTAATGTTAGACTCACTTTTGTCGCGGGTATAAACGACCACCGTGTGCATTGCCACTTGTTGTCTTGATCCTCCAAAGTTAAATGACTGTATTTCTTCTGAATATTTACATGCATAATTCTCACTAAAATCCATGTGAATTATTGCTTCTCTTTGAGTTATGGTCTCTTTTTGCAATCTCAAACTATTTTGTTGGTGTCTTACTCGAGCCACATGCTTCGAAAATTCATCTACTGTTTCTGTTAACTCATTTGCTATTTTTGAAACTGTCGTATTTATTTTTTCTTTAACGACTTTTTTCACCGATTTTACCGATCCATTGCTATCTGTATAATTTTCAGTTTTTGTGATCCATTTTGAATATTCGGCTTCATGATCATCAAATTCCTTGAAAATGATTGTTTTGTTGTTGCATCTTTCACGTTCTCTTAATAAACATTGTTCCTCTTGCGAGTCACAGCAAATTATTTCTAACACCAAGTCTGGTTTTGACACATCTAAACAGCCATATGCATAGAGAGCTTTGATTAACATTTCCATATTTGAATGCTTCACACATTTGCACATCTCTGTTTCACCGATAGTCATTTTCGTCACCCATTTTGGCCGGTACCGGGTAAACGTGCTATAGCTAATATATTTCCTTTCCGGGTTATCTCTCAAATACTTTGTATATAAGGTGGTCATGTTATCTTCCAATACTCTTCGTTGATGCTTTCCACACTTAGAACTGACATAACCCTTTTTTCCTGGGAATATTCTACTGACATTGTCTTGCACGTAAAACGAGATGATATCCTGTTGAAGCTTCAGAGTAGCTTTCTTGCGCACTCTGGTATTTTCTGCCTCTAACATTTTTACGCGCCCTCTCTTCAGAAATCTAGCTGCAGACAACATCCGATATTTTTTAAACATTTTTCCTCTTTTTATTAAGTGTAACATTCGTTTTTTTCTCTCCGAACCCCCACCCTTCATTGTCTCAATTGATTGTGTTAACCGTTGATTAATAACTTCACCAAAGAGAAGCCCTTTTCTTATTTCACTTTTATTTCTTGAAGCTACGAGCTTTCCTACTTTCTTTCTTGGAGTTAAAAATGATTCTTTGTTTGAGCTAATTTCCTTAGAAGATTTCGTTTTCAATCTTTGCAGCCGTTTCTTGTATTTATCCAACTTTCTCTTCAGACATTTAATCACTTCATCTTTTACTCTCAACTCGCGATTTTTTCTCTTCTCACTTTCTTTTTCTCCTGTTCTGTTGTCTTTATAATTTCTGCTACAATTTCTGGGGAATGTGGAACATCCTTCCGTTCCGAAGCACTGTCTGGTGGGATAATATCACAAGAAATAGTCGTATTAATTGCTACTCTCCGCCTTTGTCTCATTCTTGCTGTGTTTTGACGCCACTGTTTTCTCTTCATTCGCTTTTCCCTTTCTGACATTTCTTTGATGAGCTTAACCTGTTCTTTCTTCCGTCTTCTTTGGTATTTCATTCTGGACTTTTCTTTCAATTCTGCAGCGAAGGAAGGACACTCCGCAGCTTTTTGCTTCAGTCTCTCATATCTTCGACGTTCAGCTTCTTTTTTTTTCCGAAGACGCTCTTCGTTACTTTGCTTCTTTCTCGCCATCTGCAAGTGACAAGGAAGTCCACTTCAGATTCCTTATAAGTAACGTCTGGGTGCTCTGACTCCTGATCACGTAGCAGTTGCCATTCTTCTGGCTAGTCGGTCATTCTCCTGGCCTGGCACGAAAATGCCAGGAGAATGACTGCGTAATTATGACAGGAGAATGACATTTCGGTAACATTTCGTTAAAATCTTACATCGTATTTATCTGTTACATGAAATGATGTACTCTTTTTAAACATATATGTTTTGTCTCTCTCAAGAAAGCTAATTAATTTATATATTGTAAAAAACAAATTAAAATGACTTACCAGAAGAATGACTGGAAATGCTGCAAAGAATCACACACCTACTTCGCAGTACACTTACTCAGAAACTGGCTGACGCAACACGCAGGTTGAACAGTGTTGCCAATATCACAGATATAGAAGGTACTATCTGTATAAAAATGAACTCTTACGATTTTGTACATGTAATCAAATGTGATCTTGAAAGAGAAGAAAAATCACCCAGGAGAATGACAGAAATATTAAGGACAGAGTTTGATCTTATAGAAACTATTATTAAAATATTTTTTTTTTTTTTTTTGCTTTCTCTTTTTGAATTGAAAAAGTGCCATATATTTCAAATATTGTATGTGAAATTTATGAAATACAATTGACATCAAAATAAAATATACAAAAGTTATTAGTAATAATTGTACATAGGGACACCCAGGAGAATGACATTTCTATTCATCTTTCCTCTCAAAATATATTAAATCATTACGAGCTATGTAAAAAATACCGATTACCAGATTGATATATTTATAAATAATATGTCTCTCGAAAAGAACTCATTTTTAAAAACATTTTTTTAACTTACTATTGAAAGACTTCAAAAGGCCAATCTATTTGCAAACGACCCATATATATATATATATATATATATATAATGGTTTATTTTAACTTATAGAATGGTGCTCTGTGGTCCATGGGCGCCACTTTTAGAACACCCGATGTATTCCGATGTTGGTTGTCCGTTTGGCTTTTGCCAAAAAGCGTAATAACAACTACGAAAATTTAAAGATTCTCAATTTTTAGGACCGCTTGAAAAGGATAAGATAGAGTAGGGTAGAGTAGAGTGAAGTAAAGTAGAGATAAGTAGGGTAGGGTAGGATTAGGTTAGCTTAGAGTTGGGGAAGATTGGACCCATTTTTTTTTTTTTTTTTTTAATTAATAGAGTGTAAGTTCTCGTTTCTGTGTAAGGTTGAGTTGAGTTGATTTTAGTTTAGCGTCCCTTTCAGCAGCGATTTCTGTGTAAGGATACCAACTCTAATGTGTCTGTACACCTGCAGCCATGTTCAGAATACAAATGCTCGCTACTTTAACACAATCCAACCATGCGGTAACCTTGCGCGAAGTAGTTCCCTCCGCTTGCCTAATAGTTACATGATTATATCCGCTCATATAAAAAAAAATCACAAGTTCCGCTCTTTGTACATATTATCAAGCACACAAATGAGAAAATTATCAGTTTCTTTCCGCTCACACACACACACACACACACACACACACACACACACATATATATATATATATATATATATATATATATATATATATATATATATATATATATATATATATGTGTGTGTGTGTGTGTGTGTATTGTTATATTTCGTTCGATCATCCTATTTTTACATATGTTACTACACATTGTCCTATGTGTTCACATTAGTAATTTTTTGATAGGTATTTTTTTTTTTTTTTTTGGCTTTGATGCAGAAACTAACTTCATTATTTTAATAATTCGATTTTCCTAATCAAATTCTGATATCATTTTTAGAATTCTGTACATCAAATACAATGGCTACAAAGAGGGACGTACGCAGAAAGTGGGTTCTGGCAGGCCCGTATCCAGGGAGTCTAGGGGGCCGGCCCCCCTAAAATTTTCACGGTAGACTGGCAAATGAACTACAATATGGTGATGAACTATAATATGGTTGAATCGGGCCCACTCTAACTTCAGCCGGCCCCCCCCCCTACATTTTTGGTCTGGCTACAGGGCTGGGTTCTGGGATCCGGATCCCCCTGAAATCCCGACTTTTTCTGTAAGTTAAAATTAATTTTAGAGCTAATTTTACAAATTTTAATATAATTTTTCCTCACAGTGAATTTAAATCCTTTGGATTTCTCCCGAAATAAATTACTACGTACGCGCCTGGCTACAGAAATATTTTACGCTAATGTCACCTCATCAACTGAAATTTCTCTTTTTGGCTCAAAAGATAAAATATATTCCAATCAAAAATTTTCTTATAGGCCTTATATCTGAAGAACTTCATATAGTGTAACCAAACCCAAACTATCAGCAAGGGCGCCGATTTATCTGTAAATTTGGGGGGCCCATTCAGATGCAGAAGGTGTATATATATGAAGATTTTAAGACAAAGTGCAATCAAATTATTCCAAATATTGTATATACATAAATAAAATAAGGGGCCCACATAAGCTTTGGGGGGCCCGGGCTCCTTCGCCCCCCTAGAATCGGCGCCCTTGACTATCAATTACCTCAGTATGATATGCTTATTCCGTAGAATATACGAAAACTCGATTTCGGGACCGTTCAAAAATTTTGTGGCCCCTGAACCAAAAACTAATTATTGGCCAAGATCGTAATCTTTTGGGGCATTTTTGTATCATTCCTAAAATTCTTGGCCGAAATCGCAATCTTTTGATCATTTTTTATCAAAATTCTAAAATTCTTGTTTATCCTCCTATACTACAGTATAAAAAGCATTCTTGCATGTTAATGGACATCCTTAATTCTTGAGAAACATTTCTTCGAATTTCCAAGATGTGGCAGTCGATCTATTTTCGGTCAGTTTCTAAGAACAGAAAATATATTTTAACTTTTTTGTTTTCGTTATTTCAGAATGTATTTCTGAATATTTACTTGTAGCTCTAGGGGGTAAAACGACTTCAAAGAAAATACCAGAACTATACCAAATAGAAAACTAAGTTTAATATTCCTAAATTATATACGAAAAATCATTTTTAAAAGTCCGTTTACGATTTATGTTATAGTAAATTTATATTCTAGCTGAAAGAATAGAGTGTAGATAGTGTCGGAAAAATATGAATAAAATTATAGTAGGTGTTTTCGAAAACAATTTCGGAACTATGTTAGTCTCAAACGTAAATAACCTCTATATGTATTAATACCATATTATATATACCATACTATAGTCGGAGTTCGCTCTTTATCAAAACTAAATTATGGTCTGAGTCAACGTCTGCTCCTGGATAACTCCTACTGTTCTCACTTGATTTCTAAATGCTTGTCGGAACAGTATCTAGTCTATTTGATATCTTTCTTTGTATTCGTTTTGTCCATGCGTATCTTCTTCTTAGTGGTTGCTCGAAGAGGCTATTTGTTACAATCAGATTATGGCTTTTGCAGAACTCAATTAGCCGTGCACTTCTCGCATTCATTTCTCCTAGGACGAAATTAACAACTAATTCTCTTCTTTGCCTTCGCCGACTACTGCGTCCCAGTCACCGATGATCATTAAATTGTTCTGGTCTTCCACTTTCATCAATACTTCTTCTATTTGCTCATAAGCTTCTTCCATTTCTTCATCTGTGTAGCATGATGCAGGCGTATATACTTGGATTATCGTCATATTCTTTGGTTCTGATGCTATCTTCAACAATAGTATCCTTTCATTGTATCTCCAGCTGCGTATAATTTTCTGTCCTCTCTTTTTATTCAAGACAAAACCGACTCCTGCTGTACCGTTTACAGCTCTTGAATAAATCATTCTGAAGTCCCCACTCCATGTCTCCACCATCAGACCACCTAACTTCGCTGATTCCCAAGATATCATCTTCATGCGTTCCATTTCTTTATTCAGGTTTTCCAGTTTTCCATACTGTAACAGCGATTGCACATTCCAGGTTCCTATCCTGCAGGGGCTTCGTTTGATGACGACCGAGGAGGCCCTGCTGTGTTTTCCTCCATTGCCGGGGACGACCCTCTGTGAAACAATAGTGTCATATTCTCTAATATCACGTTTTTTTCTTTTTAATTTCTCTTCCCATGTTGTTTTCTAGGGACTGAGTAAAGTGGTGGTGTACCAGCTCCTTCCACCTCGCAGTGAAACAGCCATAGAGGACATCGTGTCCCTTCCTGTTTTTGTCCACATCTGAGCCTTGTCGATGTCAGTCATCTTCAGCTTCAGTGTGGTAATGGTAGAGATGCTGCCCACTACCATAATATCTCTCTTCGTCTGGCTCCTACCCCTAATGGTCTGTGCGGCATGGAAAGCCCAACTATCTCCGGCATAGCTCTTGGGATCATTAGAGCACGCAAGCCCCCCTCCCCCAATCGATTAAATTAGGATCTTAAATCTACTATCTACTGATATGTAATTAAAAAGCTTTTGTATACTTTATTTTATTTTCAGAAAGAAACCTTTATTAATGACGACGAATTTATAGAAAGAATAAACAAGCAACAGAAATCGTGGAAAGCCAAGGCATATCCTGAGTATGAAGGGAAATCTGTCCAGTATATGATCAACAGAGCAGGAGGAATTAAGTAAGTACAACCTTCATTTATTTATGGGTAACTGGGAACAGAAATTGACCGTCTGTAAGGGTACATTATAAATGAAATGAAATCTTTGAGTTTTACGTCCCACGGTTGTGCCGGTTAGGCTAAAGGAGACGGTGATTATGAGAAATGAATCAAATGGTGGAATGAAGAAAGTGGAAGGAAACGGGAGAACCCCGAGAACACCCACGAGTACAGTGTTTGTTCACCACAAAGTCCACACGGCGCGAGCTGGGATCGAACCAGCGACCCCAAGCACCGGAGGTGAACGCTCTACCACTGAGCCACCGCGCCCCCTAGGGTACATTATGTGATATATACACTAAAGTCTAGCTCTGGATAATTCCAGTTAGATGGAACAAGGAGTGAAGCCATACCGGTCGATGTGCGGGGGTGTTTGGAAAATGGGAGGGGTTAACAGGAGTGTATAAAAAGAACTTTACATTGGAATGTTTCTATAGTGCATTTCAATATCCATAATTTTTAAGCTATAGTATGTAAAACTAGCGATATCGTTAACTACTGGTTCCACCTCCTCCGTTAACCCTTTATTCAAACCGGAAGTGGTTAAAATTAACCATTTCCGGTTTCAACATTTATCGCCGTAGAACGAAACGGCAACAAATAACAAAAAGCGGTTCTCTGCTAACGATTCAATATCTCAGGATAACGTATCATGACTATTCACAAAACTCTACCAAAACCGGAAGTGGTTCAAATGCACTACTATTTTCGGTTTCAATACTGATTTCCGTAGAGCTAAGACTTTAATACTATCAAGATGTTGTTGTTTTTTGCAATCGATCCAGCGTTCCAACAATAGGTTCCATTCATTTCGTTAACCATCTATTCAAATCGGAATTGACTAAAATGAATAATTTCCGGATTCAATATTTATCGCCATAGAACGAAAACGGTAACAATAACAAGAAGCAGTTTTCTATCAACGATTCAGCGTCTTAAGTTAACGTATCATGATTATCCCCAACACATTACCAAAACCGGAAGTAGTTCAAATGTACTATTACCTACGGTTTCAACACTACTTTCCATAGAGCAAAAATAGTAAGAGATAGAAGGAAATAGATATTTTATGTGAATTCAACGACCCAAGAATAGGTTCTACCTCCTTCGTTAAGCTCATATTGAAAACGGAAGTAGTTCAAATTAGCAATTTACGGTTTCAACGTTTATCATAGAAGCAAAACGGTAACAGATAGCGAGAAGCTGCTTTTTGCAAGTGATTGATCGTCTCAAGACAATGTATCGGACCGGACCGAATTTTAAGGTTCAAAAATGTAGTGGGTAGAAAGGAATAAAAGGTGCTGAAAAATCATTCAAAAAGGTGCGAAAAAGGTGCTAATAGGATATCTTCAATAAGTGCTATAGTATACAGTTACGTGAACATTCTTTATGCATTACACCAGCAAATATTGTTAAAAACTTGGCTTTAAACATTTGACATAAATTGCAAAATTGTTTTATTTATTCTCATAAACTTGTACAACATTCAACATTCTTGTAATAAAATTGTGGTTAAAACCAACTCGGTATTTTTTTTTAAAATACCCTAATTTAGCAATATTGTGGCTTGAGAAACCGTTACATACTATTGGGTTTTCAGAAACTGGTTACACTTGATTATGCATAACATTTCTATGGTTTCCAATGTTAATTTCTGTCGCTTGGAGTTCAGGTGATCGTTAAACATTGCTCGACATAAATGGAAACCAGTACTGCACATCTTGTATGCACACGGACATTAAATTCAGTTGAGTTTGCAAAGGTTTCTACGTCTGGGTTGTTTCACAAATTCAGTTCAAATTTGTCCCTAGCAAATCTGTCAAGATTGTTTCTAAATTTATGAAATATTATGTGCAAACCAGATTGAATATAAAACATATTGTTCTGTCCAAATTAAAAAAAAAGAATAGAAAAAAGGGACAATAAAGGTGCTGAAGGCTAAAAGAAGTTATAAAAAGGGGGTATTTATTAATTTAGCAAGAAAGGTGCAACATTCATGAAAAAAAGGTGCAACAAAATGCGTTCATTTCAGTTCGTTTATGAACGGAAATACCTATTTTGAACATTGGTTGTAATAACAACTACATTTTTAAAAAAGGTGCTGCACCTTAAAATCCGCTCTCTAGTCATGACTATCCACAGAACTCTACGGAAAGAGAAAGCGGCTTCTTGCAATCGATTCAGCGTTCCAATAGTAGATTCCACTTCTTCCATTAACCCTCTATTTAATTCAGTTGATTTTGTGTTTAACGTCCCTTGCAGCAGCGAAGCTATATGAGACGTGGACATACTGATTAACATGGAATCCGAACCACATGAGTTCCCGCCGGGAATCGGACTCGAGTCTCCCACGCCATAGGCGCGTACAGTAACCTCTTAGCTGCGAAGGACTTCACTAACCATCTATTCAAACCGTAAGTGGTTTAAGCTAACCATTTCCGGTTTCAACATTTATCGCCATAAAGCAAAAACGCTAACAGATAGCCAGAAGCTTTTTTCCCTTTTTTTGCAATACAACAACATAACATTACTATTCGCAATACCACGCGGAAGCTGGAAGTGGTTGAAATTTACTACTAGTTCTGGTTTCATTACTGTTTTCCATAGAATAAAAACGGTAAAAGATAAAGGGTTTTTTTGTTTTAGATGCGGAGAACTTTATGTTAAAACACAGAAAAGTGTTTTTTAATATCCATGAAATTGGCTTTACTTGACAGATCATTTTATGGTATTAATATCTGAATATGACTTGGGGCATGTGGCCACCACGGTTGGCGCGTACATGGCGTAAACTGGAGGTCCAATTTTCTCACACTCTTCGCAGTAAATCAGGCAGTATTTCGGCAGTAATGCGTCAAATGTTAGCTTCTAAGTGCTCAATTGTTTCTGGTTTCTCGGTGTAGACATGCGACTTTCCACACCCTCAGACAAAATAATCTAATGGCGTCAAATCGCACGAACCACATGGCCAGTTAATAGATCCATCTCGTGAAATTAATCGTTTGTCGAATTGAATCATATTTTTCAAAATAAATTTGCATAATTTGCAAACACTGTTCCGGCGCGAGTCTATTCATGATGACCTCAAAACCTAAACTAACCTCAAAACAACCGAGAACTGTAATATCAGCTCTCACAGAGAATAGTGTTCTAAGCCTAATATTAATAATAATAATAATAATAATAATAATAATAATAATAATAATAATAATAATAATAATAATAATAATAATAATAATAATAATAAACCTTCAGAAGGAAATAGCTGTTCATGAATACAGCGATCTAAGAATAAGATTACTTTCGATTTTTGTCTCTCTACAGGCCCGTAGCCAGCCCAAAGATGTAGGGAGGGCCAGTAGAAGTTAGGGGGTCCCGACCCAACCATATTATAGTTCATTTGCAAGCTTACCGTGAAAATTTTAGGGGGCCGGTGAAAATTTAGGGAGGGCCGGCCCACTCTAGCCCCCCGTGGATACGGGCCTGTTTCTCTATTCAAACCGGAAGTAGTAGAAGTCTACGCTTTCTGGTTTCAGCAATAATCAGATTCATTTTCGGATGTTGATACAGTACGGCAAGGAAAGAATCCATATCTGATTTTGTATTTCTAAATTGAAACCGGAACTGGGAGAAATCACGAATCACTTCTGGTTCTAATCTTATTTCCTATACATTAAAAACTGTACAAGTAAAGGACAAATTATGGACTCAAGATCCCAGCAATGGATTTCACCTCAGTCTTTTTCTCTTGACGCCGGAAGCAGGGCCGGTTTTACCATATGTGTAACATCGAGGGGTGACAAAATCCGTCATACGTGTAATTATACTATTTAAAATAAATATTTCTTGGAAACATATTTCATGATGATGTTAGTTAAATTTACTAAGATAACCTTCTATTTTAATAATACATTCATAAATCATGTTTAAATCACATTAGTTTAAGGTCACATGTAAAGTGCAAAAGTAAATGGACAAACAAATCCCAACATGAATTGCCTGATTGTTGTCAAATACACGAACTTAATTCTTAAACAGTAGCGAACATCTCTTCCATTTAGTTATCACAGTTTTGATATGAAAACTAGTTTTTTTTAAAAAACAAGTTCCATATCGTTAAAGGTATAAACAAGTTTTCTTTTTTAAAAAAAATTAACAGATGTAGAAGGAAAATCAAGAAATAAAGATACAAGAGAAAGTTGCACTCAATCGGAAACTGATATATTGAGGTTGAAGCTCGATATTTAATTCTATAAAATAATTACCATGTTACTTCTCTTATTGTGTTTGCTTTATCTTTCACTAACATAATAGGTTATTATTTAAAGGAACAAAGACACAACGAGATTTTTTAGGATTTAGATTTCTGGGCTTTCAGCATCTATGGCCAAGACAATGTTAGCCCGTTACGTATAAGAGATGACGTCCCTCGGCGATCACACTATCCGGGGAAAGGGAAGGAAGGAAAATGCCTGGGACCTGTACGTGAAGTACCATCCCGGCATTTGCCTGGTGTGAAAGAGGAAACCCTCACTCAGAAGGCTGGTCTGAGAAAGCTTTTTACACTTTTTTAACCGAGTGTTCATACCAGGAATCAAAGCCTGGACCGCTCACACCAAAGGCGAGAGCATTAGCAACTACGTTACGCGGAGCCACCGATATGGTATTTGTAGTGTTTTGGTCTTTCTGAGTGCGAGTACTCTTTCCCTCCCCTTCGTTGTTCATGATAGAGTAGCATAATTAAAATCGTGGCTTTTAAGATTTGTTCCTTCTGGAGGAAAGAGAAGGTGCCACAAATAATGCCATTGCACGTGGCGGCAAATTGCCTAGGGCCGGCTCTGACCGGAAGTAGTTGAAACTGGCAACATTTATGGTTTCAAAGTTGATTCCTATATAGTAATAATAGCAAGGAATAGAGAAATGTTTTTGGATCTGGATTGAGCGTACGAAAAGCGAATTCAACTTCTGACTTCTCTCTCTCTCTATTGCAACCGGAAGTAGTTTATATAACTTCTACTTCCGGTTTTAATATTGAATACAATTGTTTTGAAAATTTACCATAGTTTCATATTATGAAAGAAAACCCTTTTTTTAAAAAAAATAACATTTTCACTGTGTTGTGTTTGTGCATGATACCTACAATTGAATGTTGAAGATCCTAGAATTGGTTAAACGATTTGTAAAAACTGCACGAAATAAAATACTTTTTTTCCTTTTAACCTACAGGTCCAGATATCCTTCCCCCCCGACAGCCCCTGCTACTCCAGAGATTAAAAAGAGGGCCGCAGAACTACCAGAAAATTTCGATTGGAGAAATGTCAATGGGGTTGATTATGTGTCTGCAGTTAGGTAAGTGTTATTTAAGACTCGATATCAAAAAAAAAAAAAAATCTAAAATAGTTTTTTAAATACATTAATTATAAAAAATGTCCGAAGATAATATAAGCCTACGAGGTATGATCAATAAGTACGGTGAATAATTTTATTAGAAACAAAGTAATAAGCTTACATGAAATTTGATGATCAATAAATACGGTGAATAATTTTATTAGAAACAAAGTAATAAGCTTACATGAAATTTGATGATCAATAAGTACGGTGAATAATTTTATTAGAAACAAAGTAATAAGCTTACATGAAATTTGATGATCAATAAGTACGGTGAATAATTTTATTAGAAACAAAGTAATAAGCTTACATGAAATTTGATGATCAATAAATACGGTGAATAATTTTATTAGAAACAAAGTAATAAGCTTACGCATGAAATTTGATGATCAATAAATACGGTGAATAATTTTATTAGAAACAAAGTAATAAGCTTACATGAAATTTAATGATCAATAAGTACGGTGAATAATTTTATTAGAAACAAAGTAATAAGCTTACATGATCAATAAGTACGGTTAATAATTTTATTAGAAACAAAGTAATAAGCTTACATAAAATTTGATGATCAATAAGTACGGTGAATAATTTTATTAGAAACAAAGTAATAAGCTTACATGAAATTTGATTATCAATAAGTACGGTGAATAATTTTATTAGAAACAAAGTAATAAGCTTATATGAAATTTGATTTAAGTTCCTTTAAGGAACTATCCTTGGGTAGCAATGCACTTATCCCAACGTTGAATCCATGACTGGAAACTTTCATTTGGAAGGGCGTTCAGCTGCTCTGTCGTGGTTCTCTCAATGTCAGGAATGGTGTCAAAATGTTTTCCTTTAAGGATGGTTTTAATTTTGGGGAAGAACCAGAATTCGGATGGTACTAAATCTGGTGAGTAAGGCGGATGTAGACAGACAGGAATACTTCTTTCGGCGAAAAACTCGTCGATCAAAAAGCAAGGTGTGGCACGGCGCGTTTTCATGGTAAAGAAGGAAGCGATTTACTCATTTAATCGGCGGTTAAATGATTCTCGAACAGTGATTCTCCTGTTTGAACAAATCATTTGTGCCGCTTTTTGCACGTTATCATCTGTTTTGACGTCTCGATCGTTCTCGTTTTCAAACCGACTCGTCGCCGCTTTTGAATCGCTCATACCACTTGTAAATAGTCTTGAATGCCACAGCTTCTTCGTCATACACTCATTTTGACATTTCGTGAGCTTTTTCGGCACTTTTTTGCAGCTTAGAACAAAACTTAATGTTGGCGCACGACACTCTTAACACGTCCTCACTCTTCTGCCTCTGGAAGCCAACTAACATATCACAACTCGTTCAAACTCAACACTGAATGTACAAAAGGTTTAGGCTACCGGGTTTACTAGTTGAAATGGATACTGCATCGATAGATGGCGCTATGCAACAGCATTCACTGTACTGTTTGATCATACCTTGTGCACACATAACACAGTGACATATTTCCTTTAGTGAAGCAACTCAGGCTCTTGTTTCCTCTCTTATGATGAACACGAAGGAGAGTAGCTTTTCAGTCTCACAATCATGTGTTTGTTTATAAAGCGTAGGATATTCAAGCCTTTGCACATAAACTCTGGCATATTCAATGCTTTGGACATAAAAAAGTGACACCTTTCTCTCTCTCTTTCTCTCTCTCTCTCTCTTCCGTCGCCAAGTTTGCTTTGTGGTGGACAAACCCCACGTTGCGTGGGTTTTCTGAAGGTTCTCTCGTTTCCTTCCACTTTTTTTAATTCCACCATTTCATTCATTCTCATCATTACCATCTTCTTAAGCATACGCGTCATAATCGTGGGACGTAAAACCGAAAAATTTATTTCAATTCTCTATCCCGCGGAAATGGATAGGAAGAGCGGCAAGGACTTTGAAAATTTTCTTTGTACAAATGGGGGTGGGAAGGGGAGACATGCTTAGGAGACACTTAATGAGTTGAGTTGATTTTAGTTTAGCGTCCCTTTCAGCAGCGAGGCTATATGAGACGTGGACCTACTGATTAACGTGGAATCCGAACCACATGAGCTCCCGCCGGGAATCGAACCCGGGTCTCCCACGCCAAAGGGGCGTACGCTAACCGCTTAGCCACGAGGGAGCTCAGGAGACACTTAAGTCGTTGAACCTAAAACCTAGAACATTCAAATCTTTGCACATAAAATGTGTCACAATTTCACATTCAATTCTTTGAATATAAAACGTGGAACATTTAAGTCTGCGCATAAAAGGGACACATTCAAACCTTTGTGTTTAAGACGAGCACATTCAAGCCTTTGCACAAAATTCGGCACACTTAAGTTTTTGCACATCAAAAATGACATAGTCAAATTTAAGTCTTTGCGCATAAGAGGTAATATTCAAATCTTAGCACATAGAACGAGCACATTCAAGCTTTGGCACATGAAACACAGCACACTTAAGTTTTTGCATATAAAACGGGACACATTCAAATTTAAGTTTTTGCACATGAGAGGTGATACATTCAAACCTTTGGACATAAAACAGGCACATTCAAGCCTTTGTACATAAATCATGGCACATTTAAGTTTTTGCACCTAAAACAGGACAAATTCAAAACTACATAAAAACGTAGCACATTTAAGTTTTAGTACATAAACATGGTGTGTGGTGCACTGTAGATTGGCCCCACCTGATATAGACCTTAATTTTCAATTGCATGGCTAACATGTTATTAGTTTTCTTCGGACATAATCTCTTTATAAGATTATCCTATTCCATTATTAGTGATGACAAGAAGTAGGAGAAAATTGTGAAACATGCTTTTGTCTTTATTTTTTGGTAATAAGAAATCGAATAAGTAATTAGTAATACATATGTCAAGTATCGACTTCCAATGATTTGTGATAATAGACTTACATTAAAGAGCATATAAGAATAGAACGTAAAGTTATATTAAATAATAAACTTAAAATGTACACTAGAATATCAACAAACTTTTGTATGTGCAACAAAACTCTCTAACTGTAACTCAACAAATTTCTCTAACAAACTCTCTAACTGAATATCAACAAATTTCTCTAACTGTAACTCCTGGAAACAATCTTAGATTTGTGATTTCTCTTTGAACAGGGACCAGGGCAGTTGCGGCAGCTGTTTTGCTTTTGCATCGACAGCTGCAGTAGAAACTAGGCTTCGAGTCCAGACCAACAATACATTACAAATTACGTTGTCGCCTCAGGATATTGTTAGTTGCGATAACTATGATCAGGGATGCAGCGGAGGATTCCCGTATCTCGTTGGAGGAAAATATGGAAAGGTAAAAAATAATTTACTATTTATTACTTTCTGTATTTTACAGCATAAGAGAAAATATCAATTTGAAGGGTGGTTTAAGATAAGGTGAACAAACCAGTGGTGCCGATTTCTGTCTAACTTTGGGGATGGCATATTCCAAATTTGCTAGATGTAATCTAACAAGACATCAATAAAGATTTTAATACAAGTACGTTGATCTAAGCAAACTTCATGGGACCTGAGCACCCTCGGCTCCCGAGGAACGGCCCACATGGAACAAAGTACTCTTTTCTGTTATTTCCGTTATTCAAAAACCTGATTACCTGGTGATACCTCACTACCTCACCTACAGTTGGAGGAGCAAATTACACACGTGCGTTTACAATTAGACGAGTTTTGGCAACGTTATCAGTTGGCGGGAATCTTCCCGTAAAACCGGAAATTTTGAGTGTAGCGGCAGTTCAGGAAATTTTTGTTTCAAATTAAATGAAAACGGGACATTTTGACATTTTCAATTTTTCTAGCAGATTTGTCCAATCTTCCTTACTTTCGTCAATCTCTTTCTTATTCAGAGACAAGAACAGACGTTCGAACATCTCAAGGCTGGTGGATTTCGCATCCATCTAACCTGGAATAAAAGCAACTCCATGGAGAAAGAAAAGAAAAATGTCAGAATCGGAAAAAAAAAAGACTGAGACATACATATACGTTTTAGCTGACGGAAAATTTTGCATCCAATCGCAAGTTTCTCCGCCCCGGACACGAAATTTACTGACATGCAGTAGAGAACTGATAGTAATCTGCATAACAACAATTGTATGTTTTTACTCAAAATTTCCTGATCATACAATGTTCATAATGATCAATATATTTAGTCATTCATTTAGTTGGACCGGAACGACGTTCCGGAAAATATTTGTCTTAGGTACTCTGTAGTTCATCAACAAATTGGTTGCTGAGACGTGTGTACTACAGTCTCCAGTAAATATAATTTTCCAGTTAAATCACTGCATTTAGTGCTTTCGTTAGTACGTTAAGATCATTAACCAGCAGAGATAACTCCCTTGGATGTCCAAGAGACGCCAATCCCGGGAGGTTCACTTATGTCTCATCATTTGCCACCCACCTTCTTTCTCCAGCCAGGATTTTAAGTATGCTACCCCATCATGAACAACGAAGGGGGGGAGAGCAATTCTACTCAGAAAAACCTAAACACTTCAAATAAAATCTACGGGCCGCGGTGGCTCAGTGGTAGAGCGTTCACCTCTGGTGCTTGGGGTCTGGAGTTCGATCCGAGCCCCCGCCAAGTGAAATTTGTGGTGGACAAACACCGTGTACGTGGGTTTTCTCGGGGTTCTCCCGTTTCCTCCCACTTTCTTCATTCCACCATTTCATTCATTACTCATCATCACCGTCTCCTTTAGCCTAACCGGCATAACCGTGGGACGTAAACTCAAAGATTTAATTTCATTTCAAATAAAATCTCGTTGTGTATGTTTTTTTCTTTCTTTAATAATAATTTATTATGTTAGTCAAAGGTTAAGCAAACACACCTGCAAAGGGAAGATGGTAGCCATTTTTTATAGAATTCAATATCGAGCTTTAATCTTAATAATTCCAGTGCAACTAGCTTTCTTTATTTTTATTTTTTGATTTTCCTTCTACACCTCTTTTTTTTTTTTAAAAAAAAAAGAAAACTTCTTTCCACCTTCAATGATAAGGAACTCGTTTTTGACAAAGACTAGTTTTCATATTAAAACTGTGATAACTAAATGGAACATGTGTTCGAGAATTGAGTTCTTGTATTTGACAACAATCAAGCAATGCATGCTGGGATTTGTTTGACCATTTGCTTTAGCATTGTTCATGTGATCTTAAACTAATGCAGCCTAAACGTGATTTATGAATGTAGTATTCAAATAGAAGATCATCTTAGTAAATTTAACTACCATCACCATGAAGTCTGTTTCCAACAAGAACCATTCTTTTTTAAATAATCTAGGTCTAGTTGTGACAGATTTTGCCGCCCCGTGCGAATGCATGTGTTGCACGTGCGATAGAGCCGGCCGTGTGCCCAAATTTGATGTCCCTTTATCTCACAACTCTGGTATTTGAACTTGAATCCTTTGTGTTCTGAACATCCATATATGGGTTCATATTAGTGGTGGGCACAAAAACGTTTTTTTTCGGTTTCCCTGTTTTAGGAAAACCGAACTCGGGTTTCGAAAATTTTCAAAAAATGTTTTAACCGAAACCGGCTATCGGTTTTCTCCAAAACCGGTTTCGATTTCTCACAGAATCCGGTTCCGGTTTACTTCAAAACCGGTTCCGGTGCTCTCCAAAAACCTGTTCGTTTTTTTTTTTTTTTTTTTACCGAAACCGGTTTCGATATATTGATTTTATGGCATTGAAACATGCGTCAAGAACACAAATGAAACAAGCTCAAAAACATGTTTAAATTCTCGTAAAAAGGAAGTGCAAACCGAAATCAATATACTTAAAAACCAATATGCTTAAAAACCAATATGTTTAAAAACAAAACTGTTTTTGTTGTAAACGGATTCGGTTTTCGGAGAACTACAAAACTCTACTCTGGTGAGAAACCGTACCGGTTTTGGAGAAAACCGAAATGTCGTTTTTTCATATTTCGGTTTTCCTAGAAACCGGTTTCCGATTTTTATAAAAACCTATTTGCCCATCCCTAGTTCATATACAATACATAAACTTATTTTCCTATCAAAATAATTTTCAATTTCATACAAAATCTATAACGCTTAATTTTGCAGGATTATGGTCTGGTAGAGGAAAGTGAATATCCTTATTTGGGAGAAGATGCTCCCTGCACAACATCTGACTCTGCCTTAAGACATTATACAGCAGATTACGAGTACGTTGGAGGTGAGTGGCTTATTTAAACTCTAGTGCTTCATTTTAGCATATACAGGAGTTGGGCAAAAAAAAAAAAAAAAAAAAAATCTAAAACGTTTGCAAAAGTGTGAAAATCATTCCTAGTATGGTGTGGGGCCTCCTTTTGCGTCCAAAACAGCTTGGATCCGACGTGGAATGGACGTATACAGCTCCTGAATCTTGGTGTGTGGAATTTTGTACCAATGTTCCTCCAAAACATGCTCCAGCTCCGTAAGGAATGCTGGTGGAGTTTAATGAGGCCGAACACGACTTTCTAACTCAGACCACAATGGCTCAATGATGTTCAGATCTGGTGGTTGTGGGACCCAGGGGAGCTGTGATAGCTCCTGGTTATGCTCCTCAAACCATGATTTCACCGTTTTTGCAGCGTGACAGGGTGCCAAATCATCTTGGTAGATGCCATGACTGTCAGGGAACAATATTTGGGCCATGAGTAGAACCTGGTCCCCCAAAATGGCCTCATACGCCTTAGCATTCATCATTCCATGCAGGACAAGGATGTGACCTGCAAAAGACCACGATATCGCTGCCCATATTGCAACAGAACCACCCCCATGCTTTACAGTTGGGAGCAAACAGTTTGTATCATAGGCCTGCGACCGTGTTCTCCATAGTAAACACGACTGGTTGTTGGAAACAAGGTGAAGAGTGATTCATCGGACCACAATACGTGTTTCCACTGCTCATGAGTCCACGCCTTGTGGTCCTTGCACCACTGGATACGCCTCTTCGCATTTACTGCTGTGACCAGAGGTTTGGCGATAGCGGCTGTCATGAATTTTCATTTTATGAAGTTCTCGTCGCACTGTTTTCGACGAAACCGGGTTCTGTAGACCGGAATTGAGTTCAGACATCATTTTCATTGCAGTGATCTTCTTTTTTGCTGCTACAATCCGTTTTAATGCCCTCCGGTCCCTATCTGACAGGATTGTCTTTCGACAACTGTTGTGCTTTGCAGACGTCGTTCGCTCATGAATTGTGTATGCCCTCGTAACATTGGACACTGTGCCTTTCGATACCACCACAATGTTCGCCACTGTTGCCACTGAAGCTGCAACCAGACGGGCACCAACGATCATACCTCTTTGGAAGTCTGTCAGGTCGCCCATTTTATCGCACCACTTTCACAGCACGACACTCAGGTGAACTGGTTACTGTTGACGGAAGAGGAAGGTCCACATGATACATTAAAAACAAAAAACGATCGGCAACCGCAACACGTGTTGTACAGTGGAGGGCCAAACTTACGTGACCTGTATTAAGTGTTTTTAGATTTTTTTGTCTAACCCCTGTATTTTATTACAATGAAGAGTTCCAAACAATATTAGATCTATACATAAGTATGGAAAGTCTTATTGAATAACTACAGTCCTTAACAAACGTTGAAGGCCACGTATAGAATATGGTAAATGTTATTGTGACTTTAAAACGTATAAAAAAGATGTTTCTGGACAAATTGTTGGACATTTTTGGAAAGAATAAACGAAGTCGCTTATTTTGGCGTTTGAAATCTGAAAATCGAAGCATACTTCGTGAAAATATGCCACTCCTTATGATTACACAATGAGTGAAAACACAGTATTTCTTCATCTTTGTGAACGAAATTTTTAAAAATGGGGAAGACTCTAACACGATTTCCAATACTGCCTTCATCTTCAAGATTTTACACACATACTGCAGTTGCTCAAGCGATTCCTGCCGCAACTGTAGAAGATCCATTAAATTCTACGGGTATATCAAAATAAGTACCCATGCACCATGCACCTTGTAATTGTTTTGAGGTTTTGGTCACAAAAGTTAGACGAAAGTGCTTATAATAGAGAACTTATATCCCTTTATTTACGACATTATGAACCAATGAAGCAAGACATGATCTTCTTAGTGTTTTTTGTTTGAATTGGAGTAAAATAAAATATTTTTGCGCAACAATTGAAAAAAATTCTTTCCTGAATTTTTGGCGGTCCCTTTGACTCAAAAGTACCGTCAGGTCAGAAATGTCATTTTTCACAAAATGCACAATATACAAGAAAATGTTTTAACTATTTGTTTTGTGATTTTTAAAATAAAATATGACATGTAAGTGAACAACTTACCTTTATTACTACTCTGAAATATATGTAGACATTTACTAATCACAGTTGAATACAAGATAGCCTAAGTGCCAACAGGAATAACTTTGGCACGATTGGAACACACAAATCTATATCACTGCACCAATAGTCTTTGATTTTCGGAAGTCTGTGGTACCCAAAGAGAAACTATAAACCAAGAAACCCATAAATCTCTCCCACACTTATTGGCTGTATCTTCCTTTGTTTTTGATCGGAATACAAATTGGATTGGTAGACAATGTTATTAATGATATTACTGTCAAAAAATGTCAGGAAATAATCAGTAGTGGTCCAATGAATAGAATATTTCTGTAATGGGACCTTTCTGCAGTGTGAAAATCGGGATAGTTGTGCTTACGTCCTTCTTCCGCCATTTTCTTGCGATTGGAATATTCGATGGAAGCGAACATTCTTCACCTTCTACAGCAACTTCTGGTTCCCTATCGTCGGGTAATGGCTATTTTCTGGAACAAGAACTTGCCTGTTGACCAGAATTCGGATTTTCATTCTCTTCGTCGCTTGAACCCTCAGGCGTTACGACATTGTCGTCCATCTCTTCCAAGCAGAAAAGGATTTCGTCTGACGGGAGCAGACGTCTATGTTCAGCCATCTAAAAAAAAAATGTTAGTATCATAGGTGAATTACATAAATATCGTACAAATAAGTTAATTTTAGAGCCCTATTTACTCAAATGTACCTAGCCCGTAGCTCAGTCGGTAGGGTGGCCGACTGCCAATCCATCGACCCCGGTTCAATTTCCTGTGGGTGTAGTAGAGGAACCTTTCACCTCAGGCCGTCAGTCAAAGAGTAGTGCTCTCAAACGGGTCGGGTCAGGTCAGAGCAGCTCAAATCACTTGTCGGGTCAAGTCAGAGCTACTATTACGGTCGGGTTGAACCTTGACCCGACCCGTTGAGAGCACTATCCCAGAGGTTCACTCATCCTCTGAAAATGAGTGCCGACGAAAACCGGAATCAAACCAGTCGAGAAGGTTACTCAAAGCGGCTGGGAATAGCGACACACTAACCCCGTGCACCCCACAGAAAGCCGCTTAGCTGGCCCTGGTCCTAACAGGTTGTTGCGCCGTATGTTCATTTTATTTACACTAATGTTACTGAGGAATCTAGTAGATACTTACAAATTTACTAGCACAACCGGAAGTATGATTGCTCATCGGATTGTGTCCCAAACTCTCCCCACGGGTACCTTGCTGGTCGCGCCAACAAAACACCTGAATGTGTTAATGGGTGCATTATTGGCGCGACCAGCATGGGAAGATTGATCATCAGATGCTCTCCCGAACATTCCTTATTTACTTTGACTTGATTACGGTATCCATTTTTCAGATTATTTCCAAATATACATTATGTTATATAAAAAAATCATGGAGACGAGTGTGCCCTAATCCCCTATCCACATACGCCACTGATTGCATCTGAAAATATTAAATCTTTGAGTTTTACGTCCCACGGTTATGCCAGTTAGGCTAAAGGAGACGGTGATGATGAGTAATGAATGAAATGGTGGAATGAAGAAAGTGGGAGGAAACGGGAGTGCCCCGAGAAAACCCACGCACACGGTATTTGTCCACCACAAAGTTCACTTGGCAGGGGCCTGATTGAATTTGAGTCAGATATATCTATGCTTCATTCATTCAAAGAAGTTGCAAACACATTTCACATTACATGGAGAAGTTCACTCAATTCTCCCATAAAAATCACAAAAACAAGTAAAATGAGTCAATAATCTATCTTTCCTGCCCGGACGGTACTTCAAAGGCAAGAAACAACAATTGGCTTTCTCTCACATAACAATCAAAGGATTCCGAAACTGAACAATGAATACATGAATACCGAGTACGTTGATAAAAATAAAAAAATATCTGAGCACCTACCTGTTTTAGTTAACTCTCCAGGACCTTTCAAATCCTTAGTAGCTAAAACTGCGTGGCACCCTTTCTGAATTGCTGAAACAAAATGGCTTTGGCGGGGAAAATATTTCTTCTACATCGTGCAGCGAGCTGTTGGTCGTTTTGCAAAACAGAGTGAAGCGTTACCAAGAAGTACCGTTCGAACACAACGTACGAATGATTTTCTATAACGTTTTCTTTCTGCATGTACTTAAAAGTACCGACAGTAAATAAAGGGATATATACCGCTTCGTTTGTTACTAAAATGTATGATCCGATGAGTCCTCTTTTCCCTTTTTATGACAACAGACTGTTTATGTATGGTTTACACCAAAGAAGATCATGCTTTAAACTGTTTCTTCCCTACCGCAAAACATGGTGGCGGGTCTGCAATACTGTGGGCCACAATTCTTTATATTCCTTGCGTCCTGTGATTAAACTCACAAGATGCAACACTACCAGTGATATGGGGACATTGTATGTAACCAGATACATCTTACGGTAAAGACTTTCCCTGTCAATGGCGCAATTTGACTAGATAACAATTCATCAGTTCATACTTCTGGTTTTATGAGCATCAGGACGAACTACAACACCTTCTCTTTCCCGTCTAATCCCGAGATCTCCACGTTATTGAACAACTGGGATCAGTTCTGGAATTCAGAATCCCTCTCTTGTCCGCTTAATCCCAAGATAAAACATTATTGAACAAGTGTAATCAGTTCTAGAGCTCAGAATCCTTCTTTTATCCGCCTAATCCCCAGACAAAAATATTGTTGAACAACTACTATAAGTTCAGAATCCTCCCTGTTCCCACACAATTTCCAAATCTCAATACTATTGAACAGCTGGAATCAGTTCCAGAGCTCAGAATCCTTCTCCAGCACGCCTAATCCCCCAGGCATAAACATTATTTAGAAAGCTGGGATCAGTTCTAGAGCTCAGAATCCTCCTCTTACCTGCCTAATCCCCATACTTCAACTTTATTGAATACCTGGAATCAGTTCTAAATCTCAGAATCCGGACCAAATAATATCCTCTTCCATCCGCACTGCTGGAACTGAGTGCTGCAGTGCGTAAGGTATTCTAGAAACGATTCGTGACAGTCTATTTCCAATATATATGCCTCCATTTTACGGAGAATCAGATCTGTACTATAGACTAATGGTAGTTCCACGCTGTATTTGTATATAATCACAAAAAAATATGCAATGTAAGCGTAAGAATTCTTTATATTTACCAACGAGAGGGTACAATTTAGAAAAAATGAAAGGTTAAAAGTTGCACAAGCTCAGACATTTAGCATCACTGAGGAAAAAGTGGATATATTCTGTATTAATGTACTTAATTCATCGAATTTATTTAATTTATAAACATAATTATAGAGAATACAACTATGGAATAATATATTTTTAAATTCTTTGTTCGTCAAAAAGAATTCAATGAAGCAATATAAATGTAGATTTGTTATAACGAAGAGACATACTAATTACAAACATTCTTCAACTACAGGATACTATGGTGGATGTAACGAAGAGTTGATGATGATAAATCTAGTTGAAAAGGGACCTCTGGCAGTTTCTTTTGAAGTTTACAGCGATTTCCAACAATACGAAGGTGGAATTTATCATCATACTGGCCTTCAAAGTCGATTTAATCCATTTGTGGTGAGTATTTGTTTATAAATCTCTCTCTTTTTAATAGATTCGCTACAAGGAAATATTTACTAAATATTCAATTGGTGACCGAATGTTCGAGTAACAAGCATGCCAATTTGTGTATACAAGGGTATTATTTTTGTGTGTATGAGACAAAAATTTACCTTAACCTCTCATATATATTTTTAACGTACAGAGAGGTGCAAAAGTTTGAAACAGAAAAAGGATGGTTGAATTAATCTTACCTGAAGGCAATGTGTTGTTAATCGAGATTTTTTTTTTTTTTTTTTTTTTGGAGAAGCATTTTCAAATAACTACTGTCACTTAACGTGATAAAAATGTCCTCTGCTATGAGACAAGATAGTTATGAGCTTTTCCCAATCCACGTGTAACCGAGGAAGAAAGTCAGATTGAATATCATCACACACAGAGGCATTATTTAGGAAGTGCAGAAGGGAGGAATTGTTCCTCCCAAGAGTTTGAGGAATACATATACTTTAATCGATTGTCTACTAATATAATAGTACAAAACGAGAAAGTCTTATATCGGTGGTGCTCTTGTCATCTCAAGCGAAGTTTGCAATGACGCCCCTGATCTAGTGAATCGTTGCAGAGATGAACGACCCGGAGTTTCCATCAAATGGAGGTGGTTTATATTGTGGAACTCAAAGGCAGAAGTCGAACGATGTGAGATCAGGGAAACATGATGATCACTCAGATGGTCCCCGACGACCTATCTACGTTCTAGGAAATTACATTTCCATTTACTGCCGTCTTGCGTTGGCGTGTAAGGTAAAAAAAAAATTAAAATAAAATAAAATTTTTCTTTGCTATTCGTTTTCTATTTATCCGGTATCGTTTTATGTCTAATTGAAACTTTATTCCTAATCGATATTCTTTATCTCACACTCTTACGAGTCTGCCATTTTTACCTTACAACAAAAAAGAAAGAAATTCCAAAAGAAATAATTCGTCCGCTCGCTGTTGTCTAGGTAACAGGTTCAAAAATACGATTGAGTTAAAAAATAACAAGTCAAAAGATTTACGGAGAATAACTTGATTTATTAAGCTTAATATTTCTCTAATTTAGGTAAGGTGAGTGACTAGAAATCTGAGATTCAAAGGACGTTAATTCGCCCTTGTAAAATTAATCTTTAATATTTTGCTCGACTTCCCAAAAACTCATCATGAGAGTTCAAGGAGCACAAACTCTAATTTAAATATCACTAAAACATAAAAATAAAAAACTTCTCTAATAATTGTTTGGGAACTGCGGTAATATGGAAACTAGTACTCTCTCTACTCTAGGTCCATATTCCTTACTTTCAAAGACTGCTTAACTTCAATTAGTAACAGTCCGGCCTACACCTGATTTGGACTCTCAACACTCTGAGAAATCCAGAAAAAGGAAACTAGCTAAAATCTTAAGGATAGGTAACTTAGGGAATTAGGAGTAGCAGCCGTCACTCATGGCCCAGCTATATTACGTCTTCCATTCAAGACTAACGTCTTCCATTCAAGACTCTAGGTTAAAAGGTGAACACACACTCTAATACTTTCAAACACGAAAGTCGCAGTGTGAAAACAAAAACACCAGTCAAGTCTCATTATTGCATGACTGTACAGGGAAACGAAACCAAATCGCAACTTGGATTCTACTTTAAATGGGAAAAACCTCCAGCACCTGGAGAGTTTCAAAACCTAAGTGCCCTGGGTTCACTCTCTCCCTAGGGTCACCCCAAGAGCAAATTACTTTTCACTCCTTCTAACCTTTAACTAGAGCCCAGTTAAGTCATTAATCTGACGTAGAGCTCAAAAATCCTACTTCATTCTTTAATTCCTATTCCTAACTCTGGAATTCACCTAAGTTACGGCCAGAGACCAATTTCTCTAGCGGGACTGGAAGCCACGGACTAACATATCCACTGGACAACCAGTAACTAATCTAAAGGACAAAACTCCCAGGAAAAAGCTCTCTTGCTAATTCCCTTCGGACTGAACAGCCACCAGCATAGCCCTCTACTCTTCAGGCCTCCTTAGCTGAAACAGCGAAAGCCATAAAAAAATTCCGCCTTTTTATATGTTTTGCCGGGGACAGAAAAAATGAAGAAAAAATTTAAGTATTAACGGTTCTAGAAACTTCCACAGCAGTGGAAAAATACTGAAAAAGTATGAAAGAAAAGTGAAATCTTCAAAAAACTAGCCTCTCTACCAGGTCTATAATCAAGTGGGAGCGAGAGTAATACACGATCTAACTAACTGAATCTTAATCTTAAAAGAAAATTTGGCTTATATAAATGATTGGGATAATGCACTAATTGATATTTACATACATTTACATATATTAAACATAGTAAAATTATATATTATGCTATACTTATTAAATAGATAAAACCCAGGTAAATGCATTAGATAAATACGTGTCAGGCCTGACTTATTATTAATACACACATCTTAATTATATATATATAGATTTAATATTAAAATATATAAATGAAATATCAAAGCAAGGTAACGAAGTGCCCCTTGCAGTAATGACGCCCCTGATCTAGTGAATCGTTTAAGTCAGAGATGAACGACCCGGAGTTTCCATCAAATGGAGGTGGTTTATATTGTGGAACTCAAAGGCAGAAGTCGAACGATGTGAGATCAGGGAAACATGATGATCACTCAGATGGTCCCCGACGACCTATCTACGTTCTAGGAAATTACATTTCCATTTACTGCCGTCTTGCGTTGGCGTAGGAGATAGGGGAGACATCTTGCTGGAAGAGTCTGGAAAATTACCCATTTTGGCATCACAGACTGGTCAAACAGCTGCTGACACTCTGCACTATTGAGTATACAGTGGTCGAATGAGCCATGTCTCCATATTTTATACCATAAGAGGAGTTTTCCATCAGGTAAGATTTAATGCTACCACCGTTTCTTTGAGCTTTTCCTAGTATTAATCGATAAACCGCATGACCCCCTTCCATTTCTTTTATAAGGTAGTTAGATCCAAGATCGCGGAATTGCGTTTCACATTAAAATTCTGTATTTATCATTGTTATTTGTATGTATGTAGGTTGCAAAAAATACCACCACCTAACCGGGAAGTGATTCCTTATAACAAATGAAAGAAAAAGTTCTAATGAAATTGGATTTAAAAAAAAAACGCCTCCTTTTAGAATTATAAACTGTCGATTGTCCTTTGGAATTTCGTCGGCAATGTTGCCCCACTTGGTACAATTGTATCAAATTCATCCCTTTTTGTCATTCATCGGCCCGTTGATACCATGCTGGCATTTTCAGCCCCTTTTGTGAAAAAGTTGATACAAATCTGTCCAATTCAGCACTATTTAACAAACATTACATTTTGTTAGCCTCCTTCGCTCATGAAATAAGCGAGAATAAGGTACAATAACTTATATTTGAAGATTTTATTATAATGTATTTTTTACACACGAACTCGGAGATGATTGATTTGTTCCTCGTTTAATGTATGTTTTCATATATGGCCATAATACCGTTTTGGTTTTGTTGGTCATTTTGAAATAGAGGTGCGTTCGGTTTGCTAGCAATACTGTACATACTGAAGATGATAATTGTTTCCCCTTTTTAATTTGAGACCTCTGTTATACTTCCTCCGTGAGAATTTTTTTTTACCTACTTCCACGGTTGTTCGGAGTCCTCCTATTTGGATCTTTATGAAAAGTAATTTTCAAAAAGAGCACTTTCTTGATTTGGACTCTTGGAAAGGTGGGGGCTGGGGGAGAATGATCTGGAACTTTGCCTCTTAGATACGTGTTATGCAGTCATATGTTACACTGGTATAAAACAATGAATTCAGCCCTTTTTGTTTCAATTTGGTACTATTTTTCAGCCCACTCCAGAGCTAGGACTGTGGCAACACTGTTTGTCGGTCAGTGCTTCTAATCTGTATGTATCCAATAATATTTGTAATGGTGAAATGATGAAGAATGCGCCATCATTATTTTTCTTCTTGATAGTAACATGAAAAAGTAAACGTGATTTAACTAGGATTAGGACCTCACGAGCTGTAAATGCGTCTGACGAAGCGTCCTGACTTATGGAATTAGTCAGCCTTCTATGATAATTCTTTCGATCTCGTGTCTTTCAGTGGAAAACTTGGGTTCCGTGGTTTTTGACATACAGGCAGTGTGTGTTTCTTTGCAAAACAATTTTGTCTTGAAGGCGTTTCAGCAAATCCTGTCCGTATAAGAGAACGAAAACATCATATTCCAAAATTCTGAAATAATGGGCAGAAAGTAATATTTCCAATGTTGAATTTGATCAGTGAGATATATGTTAGCTTGACGATTGTACGTATTTGAAAATCCCTCTAATGTTAGTGAAGAATGGTATGAGTTAAGAATTTGGAGGTAAATCTTTCTTGAACCATAAGAAAGTGAAGATCCGGTATCCAACATCACTAGCAAAATGTCTATGTGCAATCGGATATTAAAGTTCAGAAGATATAACGTCGTTGGCTTCCCGCGCTTGGGCCTGCTCGTCACTGGGGGTGTGATAAGAGGATAGCCAATCACCACCCACCAATCACCGCGCTCAGCAAGACAGGAGTAACCAAGCTGGCAACTCCGTATTAACGTCACTACCACTTTTCGCGGGAAGCTAACGACGTTATACCTTTCATGCTATAGTAAGTAATTAGTTTCCTTCAGTATTTAATATTGTATATTCCTGTCAGTTATTTAGTGTGATATCTCTAGCAAATAAATTATGAATTTCGTAATTGTATTCCTTCTGTTAATGGATAATACTGTATTGGCTGGTTTTTCTTCCGTGTTCTGCCTACTAGATTGTTGTTTGCGTTTCCTGTTTGGTGGCCCGGAGAAGTGGTAGGTTGTCCTGTGAACCTTTTATTAGTTTTCCAATTTATTTATTTTGATAACATTTGTTGACTCCGCGGCCTTTCTTATAACACATGAGCCATATTTAGAGTTGCCATTCGTCCCGGAAAATTTGGGACCGTCACGGAATCGAGATCTGCGTCCCGGGGTCCCGAAAATATTTCTTGGGACGCTTAAATGTCCCGGACTTCAGTGAAGAAGAAAAGACGGGAATATTAGAGTTAGCTTTTTTCACAGGATTAGGTATATAATTATTCTCTTTAACTTCTGAGTATGGTAATTCAAAAGTTGAAAAAGAAAAGCTTGAATATATAAAACATGGATTTAATAAAATTCATGATTTAACTATTTTGACATTGAACGAAGCATTCGTTTCATTGGGCCAGGGACAAGAGGTTCTACTGCTCAATATTTTTTGTCATCTTTAGAAGTCTATTTCAATCTGCATCTTGCTTCTGAAATATTTATTAATCAATAACCCCGACCGATATTTTTGGTAATTTTCCGCTGGTCATTCAAGAAGAAAAATGTATTCTTTTAATTAATAAAACTGAACAGACAACAATGGGAAAATGTTGGAGTATTTTTTTTAAATAGATGTTTATGAAGGGGATAAATCATCTGCTTACGTTTGCTTAACTAGGGAGGAGAAAGTTTACTAGGGAGAAAAATGTGATTATATACACTGAGAAAAAAAATTGTATGTGGCGTACGTAAAACTGTGTTACGTTTGTAAATCCTGTAGTATTTGGACTGTCTTCACTACAGCGAAATTAAACTACCACTAATTTTTAGAGTTTTTCTGTAATATCTTCAAAAGAAATCAAACTATTCGAAAAACAGAAACGTAGTGAATTACACAATACTATTTTGCATGTGATACCTTTACCACAATTCACCTATCTGCCTTCCGTATGCCGCTATTTATGGAACCCGCAAAAAATACTAAATCTGTCTACAGTTGATAATCGAAAGCAGATAGTGGAGTTGTGATAACAGTGTCACATGCAAAATCGTATTGTCTAGTTCACTACGTTTCTGCTTTTCGGATATTTTTTTATTTGTTTTAAAGATGTTACAGAAAAAACTCTAAAATTAGCGGTAATTTAATTTCGCTGTAGTAAAGACCCTTAACGTACAGCAAACAGCAAACAAACTTGTTTAACTGAAATCGCATGTTTTATAATACTTTCTGTATAAGTATTCCCTCTATACCTCTATACTTTCCGTATGAAACAATAGTATATAGGCGGTCAGGATCTCACATACAAATGGGCATATATTGCCATTTGGTCGACAATTCAGGGTTAAGTTCCTTTATTGAATCTAGTAATATAAGAATACCGTTGTAGACGTAAGCATCAGTAACTTTATTTTAGATTTTGGTTGAGGGAGGGATAAAAGTGGATCTGAAAAGGTAGGGAGAAGCATGACGTCACGCTGAACCCCATGCATATCTTTACTCATTGTAATAAAAAGTGGGGGACGCCATAGATATTTTTGGAAGTGGGTAACGGCGTCCCTCCGCGTTCCCCCTCACTTTTACCCCTGGGTTGAGGAGAGCAAGACTTTCCACCTATATAACTGGGTTTGCACCTTTTCTTTATGGTATATTCTTATAATATAAATGTACCGGGTGTTCAGAAAGTAATTGTGCAGTGCCATGTTGTATAACGTCTTCAAGAACATGCAGAAACGTGTGTAATTGTGTCTTCAAGTGCAAGAGGATCACTTTCAGCATCTCCTATAACTTCCATGACATTAAAGTTTATCTTCGAGTTAATTTCAGTTGTTTAAAGTGGTTTATGGAAAATAAAATACGGCAGTTATGATCTGCATAGTTACTTTCTGAACATCCTGTATATGTTTCAAACTCATGAGGAGGAAATTGTTTTGCTGTGATCCACTAAATGACGCTCCTGGTTGAAACATAAGTATTTGAAAAATCAATTAACCATATTATCATCATAGCTACTTCTACGCGATCATAGATAAGCTTAAAATATTTATGAAAATCTTACACAGGTAGAAATAAAATAAAATTCTAATTCTCGAAGTGGATATGATTAAAGCAACCAGTTTCTTAAACCCAAAAACTGTTATAATGAAAAAATTATGGAAGTCAGGGTAAAAGCAATTAGATTTCCACGTTTCTTGGCATGACATCAGGGGTGTAGCCAGCAGGTTTGTGTAGGGGGGCCCGACGTTTTTGAGGGAGGGCCAGCTACAATGTACAAAGCAAAAAAATGTGTTTCTGCTAGTCTGTAAAACTAAAAACACTATTTTAGCTTCTTCATCATCATCTTCTTCTTCTTCTTCTTCTTCTTATTATTATTATTATTATTATTATTATTATTATTATTATTATTATTATTATTATTATTATTATTATTATCATTATTATTATTAATATCCATAAATTATATTCAAGATAATTTTTATTATGCTTAATCAAGAACTACTGCCCGGGACAAAACGCTATACTTTTGTGCATAACTATAAAGGTAACCAAGAAAGTTCTGTCACTTTTCGTGGAGGTCTGTGTTCAGTTGGACCTCACATCGTGAGTTGAATGCGAGTGGAGATAAGGCGAACGTCAGTTGTTGTTGTGGGTATATCCAACATGCTACCTTGTTGTGGCAATTCAGACACACCGTGAACTTGCGTAAAGACAGAGGGAACATGGGACATCGACAGAGCGTCATAAGAGCATGTATGTTGAACGAGTTCAAATGGAGGTCAAACACCGCTGTAGCGGAACAGAAGATATGCCAGGACTTTGGTGAGGGTGTAGTGATGACGCGGACATTGCAGCGATGGTTTAACAAGTTTAAGGACGATGACAAAACCCCGAAAACACCACGTGCCAGAAGACCAACACATGTACAAATAGGAACTGGGACTACAATTCTGTGTGTGGAGAAACCATTGGGAAGCACATCCATCAACTTTTGAAGCACTACAAGTTGGGTCGATGGGTCTCTCATATTTTGACTCCGGTCCAGAAGGCAACGCGGCAGTCGCCTGTGTTTATTTACTGTTTCGGAGCCATTTCTAGACAGGGCGTTGACATGTGATAAAAAGTGTGTTCTATACGAAGCTCCACGGCGCCGTCATCATTGGTTAGCATCCCATGAACCGATTTCAAAACAGCCGAAACCAGCACTGTACCAGAAGAAGGTCCTTCTGTGTGTTTGGTGCATCGTGCATCGGGAACTGCTACCAGCTGGTCAGAGTATCAAGGCAACTGTGTAATGTCAGCAGTTGAGCTGTGCTCAACAAAAACTCAAAACTCTGGAGCCATCACTTCTGAATTACAAATGGGTCCTCGTTTACGGGACAATGCTAAGTCCCACGTGGCTAGGATGACTCAGGACACAATTTTTCGCCTTGGATGGGAAACAATATTGCAACCACTATATTCCCCGGGTATTGCACGGTCCGATTATCATCTGTTCCATTCTTTGGACAATCACATTAGAGGACGCCAGTTCAAATCCCTAGTAAAAGTCCAAAATGCACCTGATACTTTCTTCGTTTCACGGCCCACCACGTTCTACCGCGATGGATTGCATGGCCTTACAGAACGTTTTCAGAAGGTCGTCGATGCTGATGGGGACTATTTTTGATCTTCCAGGTTAGGTGACATATCGATGTTCGAAGGTGGTGGGTGAAAAAGCAACAAAACTTTTCTTGGTTACCTTTATATTTAAATTTAAGACCTTGTATACAGAACCTATCTACACAAGATTGATTTTCTTTGAAATTTCTTTAAGGTTTCCTGACAAATATATTTATTTATTATTCGTGACTAAAAAAAATATTTTATTACAGTGGGTAGAAATAAAAGAGAGAGCGAATGAAATTCAAATTGAATAAAAGCATTGTTTCTCACTAAATTTTCCATCCTCTATGTCTTTTAAAACACTTGTTAAAGCATATAAAAATATACTATAGTTAAAAATCAGTTTAGTACCTTTGTTTTATGGCTGTATTTGTAGTACCTTGTTAAAACGTTTGTCTTCAAACCGTCAAATATAAATCGCAGTAAATTGTATAATCTGCTGTCACAAAAATTATCCTATTTTTGATCGGTATAAGGAAGATATACTATACTATTTTTTGATCGGTATGGAAAAACAATATTTCTCCATATTATTTTACCATAAATTATTAATTGTGAATAAACTTTGTTACTTTTAAATGAATGAAGCGAGATAATTTTACTATGATGTTTTAAAAGTTGGTCATTTGGGGGGGGCCAGGAAACCATTTAGGGGGGCCCGGCCCCGATGGGCCCCCCCTTGGCTACACCCCTGCATGACATAATATGAATCCATCATCGATTTTGGACATTTTGTTTTAGAAAAAGTTCTTATTAGCACTGAAATATGCAGTGTACCGCTTTCTATTTGCTCAATGTTTAATGAAAACTGTGTTAGATTAACAAACTTCTCATTGTATCTTTGGGTAGAACTAATGTGTATTCTATATTCTATATTTTGGTTTTCCCTTTAGATCGTAAATCATGCAGTACTTGCCGTTGGTTATGGCGTGGAACCCTCAACAGGTGAAAAGTTCTGGATTGTGAAGAACAGTTGGGGCGCTGACTGGGGTGAAAATGGTTATTTTAGAATCAGAAGAGGAACCAACGAATGTGGAATCGAGTCCATTGCTGTCGATATTACTCCAATTCCATAATTAATATTGTTTTGAATTTGTTCTGTGATAAACGGTATCAGTGTTCTGTGTAAGATATTGTTGTAATGTAATACTTTAAATAGAGTTGTTTCCAAATTTATTTTTTATTATTTTCACACCCCTATTTTAGAATATTTTCACCAGAAGCATATATAGTTTGGACAATTTATACGAGGTGCTGTCCAAAAATATCGAACTTTCTTTCCCGCGTAAACCAATGAACCGTGCAACACTTTCTTCAATGTAGCTGTACAGGGGACACCCATGCGCAGACTTGAATATTTCCCGCTCGCATAAAGCGTCAGTTTTTGGCAGTGGGCCAACTAGAGAAGACGTGTAATGAGCGATCGTCAGATTTCAGTTTTTTGTAAAATGACAGAAAAACTTGAGCAGCGATATTGCATCAAATTTTGCCAAAAGCATGGCGATACCAAAGCGCAAATCATTCAATGGCATCGGTACATTCAGTTTTGAACGAAATTTTGGGTATAAGGAGAGTGTCCGTGAAATCTGATTCAAGCTTTCATTTCCAAACACAACATTCCTGTGTGTTGTCAGGCTTCCTACTCACCCGACATGGCTCCATGTGACTTTTGGTTGTTTCCCAACCTGAAAATACCACTAAAATAGACTCGATTTGAGTCAAGAGAAGACATCTTGCGGAATGTGACGTCACGGTTGCTTGCCATTCCAAAAACTACGTACAAGAATTGTTTCCAACAATGGCGGGAGCGCTGAGAAAAGTGTATGCATTACCAAGGAGACTATTTTGAAGGGGATTTAGTGTTTCGGATTTCCAAATGAATAAATGTAATTTGGCTAACCAAAAGTTCGATACATTTTGAACATACATCGTATTTCGGTGTCTTGCTTTCACTGAGCTTCCAACCTAAAGTCACGTTCTATTGTATTTGGCTCTAAAACCAGGTAGTCGCAAAGGTAGCCTTTTGCATGGGATGGCATTAGTGTCCCAAATCTCAGGATGTATGAGTCGCAGCGGGCCAAGCCTAACGTTATTTGACAGATGATCGTTGAACCTAGCAGATGTGCCAAAAAGTGTTGGAATTTTTATAATCAGACGGAGCGTATTGCGCAGTGGAGACGAGACATTTTAAAATTTTATTTCTATGAAGGCGCAAATGTTGCACAGGACCGTGAAGAAATTTGTGCTGTTTATGTGCAAGATACGTTATCAAAGGCAGTAGCCAAAAGATGATTCTTTTGCTTTTGTGCTGGAAATTTCGATGGCTAAAATGCTTCTCTCCGTGGGCGACCAATCACAGCAAAAGTGGATGAAATTATGACAAAAGTCGACCAACACTGCCACGCCAGTATGCCATGATATGGCCAAGTAGTTAAATATCCATTCCCAAGCAGTGTTAAACAATTTGGACAACTGCAAATCTCTACTGAAACGTAATGAATTCGAGCCATTTCCGAAGGGGGTTTATCAAAAGTGATGGAAAGTGGATAACCTCCAGCAACAATGTGCGAAAACGATTATGGTCGAAGCGAGAAGTTCCACAGTTTGTGGGAAATCCCACATTGAATTCAGGGAGGTTATGCTATGGTTTTAATGGGATTGGAAGGGCATCGTGCATTGCAATCTAGTGCCGCCAGCCAGATCGAGACTCGGACGTTAAGGCTCGGTATACATTTGCGATTTTTTGACGCGGCGATATCGTCGCGGTGAGTTTCATTTCAATACACACTTGGCGGGAAAGTGACGCGCAGTCGGTGCTGAGCTTCTGAAGACAATGGAAGTGTATCAAAAGAAGCGTGTTGTTTTTGCATATTATGTATACAAATTATTAAAAACAAAAAAGAGAAGGTACCGGGTACATCCTTTCGTGAGTTCCCGTGCTTTGAAAAGCGCATTTAAATCAATCAAGATAATAAATATTATTGAGATCATGATGATAATAAATAAATGATGTTCGAAAACCACTTACCAAGTTCATTCTTCTCTTGCTCCGACTTCTCAGTAAAGTTTTCTTCCACTATCTCACACACTTTTATCCACGCTGCTCTTTTTTTTTTTTTATTTCGGTCATGATATTCTTCACAGGATAAGTCCCATAGTTCAGGAAAATTTCTAACAACGTCAATAAAAAGATCCGTATCAAGAATCTCAGAAGCCATCCTCGCTGTGGTAACAACTCGCGAAGTGTGTATCGGAACAATGCAACGTTGTTGCCGCTTCCTCGCAGACTGTCGAACGATATCGCAGCGAGTGGGTAGAAACCGCCGATCACTTTTCTTGTCGTCGCGAGCTCGCTGCGAGTTCGCGACGATTTCCGACGAGTGTGTATTGCTCCGTATAACGTAATGTTCTGCCTACTCGTACGATAAAATATCGTTTACGACTTCAACGACTTTTATCGCAAATGTGTAGCTGTCTAAAATTAACGCGAGTGCCCCTAGTAACTCGAAAGAAACCGTGAGAGCTGGTCAACAGCAAGCATGTCATATATCATGCTATCAACGCTAGATCACATACATCTTTAACGACACGACAAAAATTAAGAAAACATAACTGAGATATTTTGATCCATCCACCGTGTACTCGAACCTGCCACCGTCAGACTATCATTTGTTTCGTTCTCTGCAGAATTCTATGAATGCTGTTAAGTTACTTTCAAACTTCCAATTTCAGAACTTTATGTTTTAAGACACATATGGCATTAAATTCCCTAGCACAACTCATGTAATGTGTGTCCGCATCAATTTTCCATCCATGACTTACTAATTTTCAAGCATTAGTAGCAGTGTCCCATGTGTACACCACGTGAAGGAGTTTGGTTTGTATTGCGTGATATTTTCACAATATTAAAACCGAGAGAGGCGGTAGATTTCTACCACTTCCGGCTTTAGCAGAGAGATTAAAGTAGAGATAGAATATATTCTTAAGACGGTTAATTGATTGCAGATAACCACTTTTCGCTATCTTTACCGGTTTTGCTCTACAATAATCAATATAATACAGAAAATGATTGACTTCTGACACTTCCGGTTTCAATAGTGTTAAGAGAGAAGATGGTACTACCAGAATTGGTCACTTCCGGTATGCGGTACCTAATACAACTACCGTAAGTAGAATGTTTCCAGCAATAGAACACATGCAATATCTATATATCAATCAACTCGTTTTGACAAGATATCGGTACCGGAATCGATAACTTCCTCTCAACATCTTCCGGTATACGGTACCTGATACACTTTCTGGAGGTCCGGTACCGATCGCTTTCTTTCGTCAAGACGAGTTGATAGGTATATATGTTGCATGTGTCCAATTATTGGAAATACTCCAGCCCCGAAAACTGGATTAGGTATCGTGTACCGGAAGTGTGACTAATTTCGGTACCGATCAGTGTCTTTCATCAAGATAAGTTCATTGATATATTGTTGCATGTGTGTAATCGTTGGAAATTCCACACCACCACCCCGGAAAATATTATTCATTAAAAAATACTTTGTACTCTAACATTGTAACCAGACGACCACGGATATATTTCATCCATCGGTGGCCTTTTAAAAATTCATACAATTCACAAGTAACACATTTTTGGCCTAGAATAGGATGCTTAGGGCTTATTGGATCCAAATTAATACACAAAATCTGGTAAATACAATAGCATAAGTCAATGTTCACTTTTCAACATTCGTTAACATAATAACATAAAGTGAATTTATTTATTATTTTTTGAAAGAAAATTATATTTGCTCATGTATTTGTTAGATCGTAATGATAGTTTACGATTATTTGAGACTAAGAAAGCGAACATTTTGAAAATTAATATTGATTGCCATCTACAGGGATAAAATTAAAGGGTTGCAGGCACATGGCAAACTTTCATGTTGGCCTCTTTTTGCTATAGTGCTGCCAAAATGTCTTGAGCCGTGGCAAAAATGCGAACTAAAGCTCACACCTTTTACACACCCACGCGTTAGCCAATAAGGGTTTAGCTGTTGCTAAGAGAAAGTCTTAGCGAAACGGAGTGGAATTCTTTCAACCGATAGCAGCGCTTGGAACAGAACACTAGGTGTCAAGTCAATGTGGTATATCTTTAATTTCTATAACTGGCCATACGCGCCAACTATGTGGGTGCTCCGGAGCTCCAGTACCCACATAAATAATCTTGTGAGTGCGGCGAACCCACAAGATTTTTAGTTTGATATAATCAAAATAAAATAACTTTTTTTTTAACTTACCATTATCAAAAAATAGCAAGCAATTAAAACATGGAGATGGAAGTTAAAATTTCTAGCCTCTAAAACAATTGTTTGTTTGAAATGTGTTTGTGCAAAAGCAAACGAACAACACACTCCCCCTTCCCTTCCTTGCCTGTCTCTGGTCTAATCAAAGACAGTCCCCACAATAAAAAAAAATGGAAGTACATTGTGAATAGAATCGAGCATAGCCCTTTATGACAGTGTGCATAAACATTTTAACTAATAGGAAATCAATCAAAAAATATCGATAGTTCTACTCCCCTGAAAACATACGTAAGGGTCTATAACATGTCGTACAATTGATATGCACCGACATAAATTTTGGAAAGTTGGCGCCGTTGTAACTGACAGTTGACATCCTTACAAATTTTACAATAACTGAATTATTTTAGAATTCAGTAAATGTAATATGATATATTTCAAGATTAATGCTTTTATCGATACTGTATTTATAACATTTTTAATATCTTGATTTCTCTACGTCTAGCTTAATGAATTTATATAGCCGTATTACTTCTTCGAACTCCAGTTTCCTAACCAATCGAAAGAAATGCTAATTCTTTTAGTTTTGCTTGACCCTTGGTGGTCCACAGATAGCTTTCCTCACAGACTAAAATATACAGATCACAAACTCAGCGAAAAACTGGAAACTTGGCGACAGTAGCGCCTCTAACACGCGACGACGAAACTAACCAGTCGATCCGACGTCACCTGCGTAGAGATTTCGAAAGTAACTATCACTCTTTCGCTCCTTTAGTTGCAATTGGGAAACAGCTTTTTCTGTTGAAGTACTTCGCGGAACTTAGATATTTTCAAAATGAACTCTTTAAAAGAAAGAAAAATCTGTTTATATAAAAAAGTTGGAAAGGAATGTCCAGTCCAGAGACAGTACAAGAAAAAGTGAACATTAGCTTATCTGATCTTTCTGCACTACATCTGATGAGAAGCAGACGAAAACAATCTGTCGGTTACTATGACAACCCATGACGTCGCCTTCCAAGACCGATGGCAGCACCATCCACACACGACGACACTGATCCCGCCCACCAAGAGCGTTGATTGGTTCTTTCGCTGTGCAGACGGTCCAAAAAGATTTCAATATCGCATATAGGAAGTTGCTCGTCTGTATGTATTCTAGTCTGTGGCTTTCCTTATGATTGTTAAGCTTGGAAAATGAGTGCTTCGCGCTGAAAGTATGTTGCAGTAGTGATCAGGAATTTGAAATCTGTGCCAACTTACGGTTAATGAAATGAAGTGGATGTTTTAGCAGTGATGCCAACCAGTGGCAAAAATTCCATATTATGGGATTTTCTGACAATTTTTCGAAATGGGATAAAGGGAATTTTCACGAAAATTTCCAGGATTTATGGGATTTTTCATATAGCTATTCCATTGACGCCAACAAAATTGTCTATGGACGAGGAATAGACAAATGCGTCTTCAATAACTTTGAAATTAATGCTAATTATCAATTTTTGTTTCCATGAAATGCATGTTAGTGTTAAAGTAATTTATGCAGTGACTTATGAATCTCAAAAACACGTTTCAAGGAACAATAATTCTACTCCCAATCAGGATTAACGGGAAAAAATGAAATGAGAAACGTCAACTTCCAAATCGTTCAATACGAAATGACTGAAGAATGAAATTTATCTAGTTTTATAAGGCTCAGTAGAAGATATAGCAAAAAAAAAAAAAAAAGTATGATGGAAATATTTAACTTACAACAAAATGTACTTCTTTTCATCAGTATTTTTAATTTTCTCTTTCAATTAAGGAAAATACCTGTATCATCAACTGTTTGATAAATGTAGACGTTTGGAATTTTTTGATAATTCACTCATGTGTAGAAGAAAATAATTGCTATACACTAATTTCACTGTTCATGTTTTCTAAGTATAGAAAATTTTGTTATTAGTATAGCGTGGGAAATCCAAGAGCAAAATGGCAATTTCTGACTCTTGAGATGGGATTTTGCAACGTTTCAAGTTGGCATCACTGTGTTTCAGTGACTGAATCCCTTTTATGTTAACAACGCTTTCGTGACTATGTTCAGGTTAAGTGATGTAACGCCGGACCAATTTTAGGAAATTTACCGTGTCAATTGGAGAATTTATTTAAGTTTGTGAGAAAGAATGAGTGAAAGTTAGGTCAGGAGAATAGTAAAAGTTAAGAAAGTGGTTGTTTTCGATGTTGTAATCGGCACTGTATCTGGAGGCAGATGGGCTATTTCGAGAAGAGGTACACTTGTTTTACTATACGGATCCATAGATTGTAAAGTGTACAGAAAAATTTGAGCAAATATTTAATTTGCCCATTTCATGTCGAGAACAAAACCCAGCAACCCGTGCGGGATTCTAACCCGTTACTACTACTATTACTACTTCTACTACTACTATTACTACTACTACTACTACTCAACTATTACTACTACTACTACTACTACTACTCTACTACTACTCTACTACTACTAGCACTACTACTACTACTACTCTACTACTACTAGCACTACTACTACTACTACTCTACTACTACTACTACTCTACTACTACTACTATTACTACTACTACTCTACTACTACTAGCACTACTCTACTAATACTACTACTACTACTCTACTACTAGTACTACTACTCTACTACTCTACTATTACTACTACTCTACTACTACTACTACTACTACTACTACTACTACTACTACTACTACTACTTCTACTGCTACTTCTACTCCTACTCCTACTTATACTATGGATTCGTATAGTAATATACTGCACGCCTAATGTAGCGTAATCTAACGTAACTTATTATAATCCAATCAAATAGGGTGACCGAATGCAGTAGATTTTCGTACTTTTCTTGATTTTCAAATTGGTCCGGTGTTACAGCATTAATGCCCTATATCCTGTATATAATAAAAATTGTACTGGTTCACGGGTGAGCCTGTAGTGGTTTGGCTGAGCATTTGCCAGTCCACTCAGCCTGTAGTGGTATCATGAATTATATGATAATAGGTATGGTAGAAGGAAAAAGAGGGATGATCCAAAGAAGCTTCAATTGATGGGCGGTATTAAAAACAAAATTGGTACTTAAAGTCGAAGAGGTGAACTGAAGACTGTAGTGCATTGAAGCGCCTCAGTTATGGCAACGGATCTACCAATGATGGCAGAAAACCGATTATAATGATTATCTTTCTTTTTCACTTTTCTGGATCAACGTAATGTTTGCGAGGTAGTTCAACATGAATCGGAAACATAGACACTTCAAACACCGGAAAGAAATGAATGGAAGAGAAGGTAGGGAATTAAAGATGTAATAGTGAAGGAAAATCCTGCAAATTTTTCAGAGAAGAAAATAGCTTAGACTTATTTGATACAAAACAATCGAAAACTTATGCATTTTTGGCCATCATAAACAATAAACTAGCACGATACGCCATTTAATACTACATTTAGAATAGATAATTTACTTTTGGAAGGAAAATCTGCCAGAAAGAACGGGGTAGGGAAGACGAACGGAGTTTCTAGGTGACACCAAAAATGGCAACATATCAACGGATAAAGTAAAAAAAAATGTAGATAGAGGATTTAACCCTTCAAATATCACCCACTAACATTTAGTTAAGGCAAGAATCCTATTCTATCCATAGCTCATGAAGCACCCTTATAAATTAACCTACTGTCATATTTCTCCCCAAAAGATAAAAATAATAAGCAATACCATTTTCATACCTACTCAATAATTCTGAGGGTCAGTGTATCTCTTCCGGCTTGAATAAGGCCTTATGTCCGTTTATTCTTTGGAAAGAATCTCTAACCAAGAATTAATAGCCATAAAATAACAAGTCTGTTTATTCGCTGAACATGAACCTTGAAGTAAGGGTAAACAATAATAAAATAAGTTGTCTATTTATTCTCTGAAGACGGACTTATAACCAAGAATAAACAGACATAGGATAATATATCTGTTTATCTTCCAAAGAAGAACCTGTAGTGTAGCGTGCCTACTTTCCCTCTGAAGTGGAACCATTAACCAAGGATAAACAAACATAGGATAATACATCTCCTTATCTCCCAGAAAATGACCTCTAGTATAGCGTGTCTACTTTCCCTCTGAAGTGGAACCATTAACCAAGAATAAATAGACATAGGATAATACATCTGTTTATATTCCAGAAAATAACCTCTAGTTTAGCGTGCCTACTTTCCATCTGAAGTGGAACCATTAACCAAGGATAAACAGACATAGGATAATACATCCAGGGATGCGCACGAGACAAGATTTCTGGCTGTCTCGTCTCGAATATGTCCTGTAAAAGTGATATCTCGACTATTGGAAGAGCCGTGTCTCGACACGACTCGTGCGCATCCCTAACTACATCTGTTTATCTTCCAGAAAATAAGCTCTAGTATAGCGTGCCTACTTTCCCTCTGAAGTGGGACTATTAACCAAGGATAAATAGATATAACATAGCATGTCTGTTTCTCCTCTAATGAAGAATAAACAAACGTAGGATAATATTTATGTTTATCACCTGGAGAGAATAAATATAACTATTGTTCGTAGGATTCTTTATAAAATTTCCCTCGACTGATACAAAATTTTCCCTTTTCTTATCAAAGTTCCCCTAGTTTGTTGATTGTCTAATACCTATGTCTGAAGTTATGTGATAACATTAATTTATTAAAGGAAGCGCCAACCATATTTATTCTATTCATTGCTTTTTGCTTCTATTTTTTAAACAAACAAAAAAAAACTAATTACAGAGAATCAAGAATGGGAGACCGCGATCCTAGCTCGCGACTAGTACACTTTGTGGTGAACAAACACCATATGCATGGGTTTTTCTCGATGTTCTCCCGTTTCCTCTCACTTTCTTCATTCCTCCATTTTCATTCATTTCTAATCATGAGCGTCTCCTTTAGCCTAGCAGTCATAATCGTAAGACGTAAAACTTAAAGATTTCATTTCCAGTCAAGAATGGGTGCAATTTATGCTATTTTGAACACACATGCACAACATATTGCTATTGTATTGGTTAATTTCTTTTTTTAAAAAATAAGTATTTATATTGGTTAATCAGTGAGCGCAAAAATTTCCCTGGATTTTCAAGCTTTATCGAAAAATTCCCTTTTTATTCTCTTTTTGCTAAATTTATCCACGAAATTTCCCTCAAACTGCGAGCACTGCTTGTAACTAAGAATAAACAGACAGTATAGATGTCCGTTTGGCCTTGATTAAAATATCCACTTCAAACACCTTTTTTACACAAAATTTGAGCTTATAAATAAATCGACTATATAAACTATTTCTCCTTGTCGCACTAACCTTAAAAACTTTGCTGACGCAATTTACGTCATGACTCTTCATTGTTCTCGCCCCTGATTAAGTACCAAAAAATAATTTATGTGTTACTAATTGCCAGTGGCGTATATTTATAGGGGGGGTTCCGGGCTTAAGCCCCCCGAAATCTTACTTACTATAGTAAAGTATATGAAATATGTTGCAGAATTTTCACATTTTCAGGCAAAGGTCCCCCGCCCAAAAATTAACAAAGCCCCCCCCCCGAAACAAAATCGTAAATACACCACTGCTAATTGCAATCCCTTTATTTCACTTATTCTAGTATTTGTTAACTTTTCAGCTATCATTTGCAATTGATTTCCAAAGTGAGTTACTCATAAGTTGCTTAATAGACATTAAAAAATCTTTATTTGATTACTCAAGAAAATTGCAAAAAGAAATCGTGAGTCATGAAATGTATTTGAACAGAGCAGTAAAGAGCGCCTATTGAAAACAAGAACAATATTATTTTGTTCGTTGGAATTCCATTGTTTCTTCAACTTAACAAAACGATTTACTGCTTAGTTTATTCAGAGCAATGGTGTTGTTGCATAGTTTCAAGATGATTTGTGCTCACATGTTTTCTTGGAGTCTTTTCATAACAGCAGTCACATGCAGAATGACGTTTGCATATTCTAGAACAGAACACATAATTACACACCTGTTGTATTCCTTGCTTTAAGGAATTCGTTTCTTTTACTTGTAGAGAGATTTTTCGTTAGCAAACTCTAAAGCATAAGAAGAATAGAAGTAACATCATTTTGTGTTGTATTGTATAAAGCTAAGGAGGTATCCTAACCACAACTAATCCCTAAAGGCTGCTATGAAGCTAAGAGGATCACCTTAAATACCATACCTCATAAAAACTACTATAAGCAAAAGTTACCTAAAACCAAATCCTTAAAAATCCCAAAAGCTACTATAAAACTAAATAGTTACCCATGCAAAACACTATAACCTATATAGCTTAATCATTAGAAAAAACACTTTATTATTAAAACTTTTATGAACACAAAAAAACTTAATTTTATAATAAAATTAATAAAAATAAATAAATCTCAATCCATTATTAACTCTACCAAAATCATTGCAGTATATAATACTTACACCAGACGATAGTACTGCTTCAAAACCAGAAGTGTATTTTTGGATTCAAGTCGAAACGAGAAATTCATTTTTGAATTTGAGACTAGACAAGACGAGGTCATTTTTGAATTCGAAACGAGAAGTTCATTTTCGAATTCGAGAAGAGACGAGAAATTTATTTTTTGAATTTGAGACAAGACAAGACGAGAAATTCATTTTTGAATTCGAGACGAGTTCATTTTTGAATTCGAGAAGAGACGAGAAATTCATTTTTTGAATTTGAGGCAAGACAAGACGAGAAGTTCATTTTTTGAATTCGAGACAAGACGAGAAGTTCATTTTTTTTAATTCGAGACGAGACAAGGCGAGAAGGTCATTTTTGAATTTGAGACGAGTTCATTTTTGAATTCGAGAAGAGACGAGAAATTCATTTTTGAATTTGAGGCGAGACAAGACGAGAAGGTCATTTTTCAATTCGAGACGAGTTCTTCATTTCTGAATTCGAGAAGAGACAAGAAATTCATTTTTTTGAATTTGAGACGAAACAAGGCGAGAATTTCATTTTTTGAATTCGAGACAAGACAAGACGAGAAGTTCAGTTTTGAATTCGAGATGAGACAAGACGAGAAGTTCATTTTTGAATTTGAGACAAGTTCGTTTTTGAATTCGAGAAGAGACGAGAAATTCATTTTTTGAATTTGAGACAAGACAAGGCGAGAAGTTTATTTTTGAATTCGAGACGAGAAGTTCATTTTTGACTTCGAGAAGAGACAAGACGAGAAATTCATTTTTGAATTCGAGACGAGTTCATTTTTGAATTCGAGAAAAGACGAGAAATTCATTTTTTGAATTTGAGACAAAACAAGACGAGAAAAGTTCATTTTTGAATTCGAGACGAGTCAAGACGGGAAGTTCCTTTTTGAATTTGAGACAAGACGAGAACTTCATTTTTGAATTCGAGACAAGACCAGACGAGAAATTTTATGTTTCGTGAGCATCACTAGGTCATCCAAGTCTATGATCTCAACCATTGTTTTAATGTTACATGGTTAATACTATAAAAACAATAGACTGTTAAAGTGGTTGTACTAGCGGAATGAAGAGCATTTATCAACGTTAAATACATATACGCAAGTCAATACTTAATATACTCCAAATAATAAATGTGGTTTAAATGTTTTTTTGTGTCCAACACTTCGTAGACGTCGCGTGACGTGCAAGGATTCTGATAACTTCTAGGTGAAATTAAGAAAAATATTCAGAGCATAAGCTTTCTACGTAAGTTTAAAAAAAAAAAAACAGACAAGAGAAGAACAATTTTCGAAAATCGTGACAAGACGAGAAAATAATTTCTCGTGGGCAACAATAATTAATTATGGGTCGCTGGATCACCTAGAGCACAGTTCTTTTCCAGGTCATCCGAGTTACAATCTATTGGGTAACCCAGAAGAAGAACAAATCATCATCATCTCTACAGCATCATTCCACCATTTTATACTGGGTTTCTATTTTCTCCCCTCCTACTTCTATATTTGACACCGACCGCTTCGTTCCAATCACCATGGCTTTTGTCTTTCTAACATTTATTTTCAAACCCATATTCTTCACAATTCTTCCTTAAGTGTTCTAACATCTTATGCATTTTCTCTTCAGATTCTGCAACAAGCGCCATATCGTCCGCAAATCGTATACCGGTACACAAAATAATTCTACCGAAATACCGTCTTCATTATATAGGCTCTTTTTCATCATCTCTTCTACAGAGATAATTGGCGAGAGACAGCATGCCCTATCGAATTCCCCTTCCAATTGCACTCTCTTCTGTCATTTCCTCCACTGTTCTAACTAGAAATGGGCAAAACCGGTTTCTAGAAAAACCGAAACCCGAAAAACTGACATTTTGGTTTTCTCCAAAACCGGTTCGTTTTTTCAGCAGAACCAGTTTCTGTTTTTCCAAAAACCAGTTCGGTTTTTCATCGAAACCGGTTTCGGTTTTCTTCGAAACTGGTTCGGTTTCCACTGAAACTGGTTTCGGTGAAAACTTTTGAAAAACACATAAAACTATTTCTGTGGAAACGGATTTGGTTTCCGGAGAACAACGAAACACTATTCTGGTCAGAAATAGAATAAATTTTGAAAAAAAAAACTGGAACCAGTTTTGAAGAAAACCGAAACCGAATCCGGTGAAAAACCGAATCGTTTTTTTTAAAAAAACGAAAACTCGGTTTTTGTGCCCACCACTAGTTCTAACACTTATTTTTTGGTTCATGTATAAGTTTCCTATGAGTCTTCGATCTTTCCATTCCTACTCAACCTTCTTTTGAACTACCAACAACAATTCCCAATTTATGCGGTCAAAAGTCTTTCCGAGATCAATAAATACCGCCTCTTTGCCTTTTTTTCTATAAATCTTTTACCGATCACTCTTAATAATCCAATTGCATCTTTTGTGCCCTTACCTCTTCTCAACCCGAACTGAGTCATTTTAATATTCTCTTATTATAAGAAATTTATTTCTATCCTTCCCTGTATTCTTTTATATTTTTTTCTTACTTCAAACTCTTCCTAAATTAGATTCAATGGACAAAATTGTCAAAGTGTTCATACGTTCTTGCTGAATTGATCACCTCAAGGAAGTTTGCATGAGTTTCAACTTGGAGAAACTCCTTTCTGTAGATGCCACAATTGCTGGAATTAACAAGAAGATTGTATATACATATCATATGCTACGCTAAAACCAATACATGAAATTCTTTTTTTTTTTTTTTATGCAAGAATTAATTCAACTCTAAATCGTGAAGTACTGATCTTGCGTTCAATTTCAATGAGAGAGCTTACAAAATGAAAACATATTTAGTGTTCAGGTTCGGTTCTCGATGAGAAAGCACTGAATATTTTAAGACATTAAGTATGCTCTTCGCTATGCAAAATAGCTACATATTCAATACATAACGAAAAGACGAAAATTAATCAATCAATCGAGAAGCTTCGAACTTGATATTCAATCAATTGGGAAGCTTCGAACGTGATAGACGTCCAAGAGTATGAGCATAGTAACAACGTTCGCTTGCGTTCTTCGCAGGATGGAGTGAAGTGGAGGGGTTTGGGGGGTTCAAATCCATAACGAAAAGACAAAATTCAATCAATCAATTGGGAAGCTTCGATCATCATAACTAATAGAACTCTCATCCGTCCAAGAGCATTTAGCTATTCAATACATAACGAAAATCAAAAATCAATCAATCAATTGGGAAGCTTCGCCGTCCAAGAGTATGAGCATAGTAACAACGTTCCGTTACGTTCTTCGCAGGAGGGAGTGGAGGGGTTTGGGGGTTCAAATTCATAACGAAAAGACAAAAATCAATCAATCAATCAATTGGGAAGCTTCGATCATGATAACTAATAGGACTCTGATCCGTCCAACAGTATGAGCATCCAAGACTATGAAGGCCAAGAGCATCTAGCTATTCAATACATAACGAAAAGCAAAAATCAATCAATCAATTGGGAAGCTTCGATCATGATAACTGATAGGACTATGATCCGTCCAAGAGTATGACCATCCAAGACTATCACCATAACAACAAACTGTTCTCATAGGGGTTCAGATAAACCAAAATTTTCCCACGCGCTTCTGTACTACCCATAAAAGGCTATGAACATAGCAACCAAAGGCTTGTCGAAACTTGCCTCCCAATTCCAGGAAATGATAACGAATTCTAGGAAAACAGGATCAAATTTCGCTGACTCGGCCATCCGAAGTGGGGTACATCTACTGACGTTTTGTCCAGGAGGAACAAATTCATGTTGGACGATGCCTTTGATGTCAAAAAAGACAATAAGCATCGTTTTCACTTTGGATTTGCTCATTCTTTCCTTTTTTGGGCTAGGAGACGCCAGCGTGTGCCACTCGGAAGATTGCCTCTTTGTCTCGGGATCATACTCAAATATCCATGATTCGTCACCTGTGATTACGTTATTCAAAAATTAGGGGTCACTTTCACACATGTTCAAATTTTCTTGACACAATTCCACTCGCCGCAAATTCTGGTCGTCAGTGAGCACTTTTGGGACAATCTTCTCCCACACCTTGCGCATGTTCAAATGCTCCGTCACAATTTCATGAACCACAGTTTTTGGTAAATTTAACATCTGGGTAATTAAACGAATACTTAGTCGACGGTCTGAGTTCAAAACTTCGCGCACACGAGTCACACTGTCGTCGAAGTCGAAGGTCTTCCAGCACGGTCTTCATCGGCGACCTCTTCCTTGCCCTCCGAAAAGGCCTTGTGCCACCGATACACACCACTTCTTGCTAAAGCATCATCTGGGTAAGCCTGGTGGATCATATCAAACATCTCTGTCTCAGATTTACCGAGTTTACCACAGAATTTAATCGCGTACCTCTGCTCTAACGAACGCTGCATTTTCGGCTTGCACCACTCACAGAAACACGTCGCGCGAAAAAGCCTGTCTTGGCTCTCCGTGTGCTCGGAGACAACAGACCAGCCGCTCGTTCGTTAGCTAGGAACGCCCTCTACCGGATCCAGTCGGTGGGCGCACGCTCCGAAGTACAGTCATGGGCGAAAAAAATCAGTCCTGTTACTTCCCGGACAAACCCTGTAAGTTTTATCTAACATTGATAACACAAACTTGAAGAAAACAAGGGCTCGAAATCTGGAATGGGTTTTATTTTATTTTAAAAATTAAAAAATCCTCCTCTGGGAGGGGCAATTGTCCCATCTGGATCCGTCCCTAAGGTGTTTCTATTTACTGATTGGGCTTTGGTGGCTCAGTGGTAGAGCGTTCACATTTGGTGCGTGTGGTTCCTGATTCGACCCCTGCTCGTGTCAAGTGGGGTTTGTGGTGGACAAATACCGTGTGATTATGATTTCCAGCCATTCTCCCGTTTCCCCCACTTTTTTCGCACCACTATTTTTCATTTCTCATTATCAACGCCTCCCTTTGCGTCGGTGCCTAACCCCAGGAGGTGAAACTAAATATTTAATTTAATTTCTTCTTACTGGTTATCTGGTGTTCTACCTGAAAGCAGATATTTGACACGAAGAGAACCCATGCGCGCATAAACATTTGGGGGATATTCCCCACGTTAATAGCTCTCTTAAACACATCCTACTGGGACCACCACCAGCCCTCCAACCACGCAGTTTTAATAAGTCATTTGGCCACCTTTCAATTGTTTTAGGGTTAGTAGCGAAAATCATAACATTGTAGAGGATTCTTAAATGAGGTGTAATATATTTTCTTGATATTCAGTGGCAACACTGATCACTATCGATCCTCACATGCCGCCGCTGGAGAAAGTGTCGTAATCTAGAATGCGAAGGGGCTATCAGCACAATTCCTTCACAATTAATGAACAAAATATTTCAACACAGTTCCTACGGCCATTTTCCAAAGAGGTTAACTCGAGCCTACGGTTCTACCTAATAGAAGATTTATAAGAAACATACGATGTGAAATATATTTTTGTAGAGGAATGGAAGTGTGAATGTAAGTCAATACTGTAAGCACACAGCATATTGAAATGAAATTTTTGCATTACTCGAGCAAATGTAAAACAGAAAAAGGGGAAAAGGAAAAAGAGAAGAAAGAAAGAAAGAATGAAAGCTCTAACATATGTGATGCATGGAATAAGTCGTGAGTGGGAACCCTTCACCCCTGGTGGGGATATTCATGAAGCTATCAGCCTATGTCTAATTATATTGGAGTACATTATCCATTTCTTAATTTCGAACATACTAGGTTCGATCGAAATGAGAAAACTCTTTATCGGACTTGTGAAGAAAATAAAATAAAATAAATAAATACATGACCCTGTTTATTATATATGGAATTCCCACTCACGACCCCCTTTTCAGTTTTATTAAAATAGAAGAAGTAAAGAAGAGAAGAGAAAGTTGGGATAAAAAGAGAAGAAAAATAGAGAAAGTAAGAAGATAAAAAGGAACTGTTACTGGATATTTTGAGAAATATGGTAAAGGAAAGTGAATAATTATCGAATTGGGATCATTTCCAATAGCTATTGGGTGAATGTTTGGTATTAAGGTGATCAAAGGTAGACACATGTTAACACATACATCCCAGACCTAAATCCATTAAACCCCAACTAGGGAATTATCCTAATCTGGCTCTGAGATAGATGAGAAAGTTTAATTTAACCGTTTATTCAATATTTTCAGAAGTTCTAGACTAATATCCAATATTTGAAAAATAAACGACGAAGTTGATGGCATGTTAGAATCGACCACAGAAAAAAAATCAGAGCAACACACGTTTGTCGAAGATTCTGACTCTCCAAATTCTCTCATGATGATCGTTCGTCAGACTATTTCCGTCCTTTTTGCTTACTTTATAGAGCCAACTTAGATTAAGTTAGTATTGACATTCAACGACTTTAATTGCCAACTACCATTACCTATAGTAACTCACACATATATATATATCAAAAGAATCGGTGCACTTAATACTAAACCTACATTCACTCACACTCACATTCATACAGTACAGTGTATACTTCAGGTTACATTTAGTTGAATTAAACTAACCTAACTACATTTCTATAGACATTTATTACATTTCAATAAAAGAAAACTTAGTTTGACATAACAGGAAAAATTTGATACATGAAAAAAGAATGTTTCATAAGCATGCACAGAAATCTGCTACTTTCAACAATATCAAATAGCACATTTCTCTTTCTAAAGATATTAAAAGTTGGATTACATTTAAAAAAATTCGACAAAAGACGAAAGACAAAAAAATAAAGGAAAAAAAAGAAAATTCAAAGGTCAATATATTTAAGATTCAGTGCAATGAATACATATCATTGCGAAAAAAGAAAGAAAAAATATAATTGGTTAATCATTCTTAAAAAACACTTTAGTAGCATTTTATTGAGTCTCTGTCCCAAGAGGAGAAATTTCGACATTTTTATGAGTCTTTGTTCTCACGTCGATAATAACTCCTTTTTCAACTCTCTTTATTCACTATGATTGGTGTCCATGAGAGTATTTAATCGTTTGTCTTAACGACAGACAAAAAATTTAGTTCCTTCGTATTATATATATATAAATTTCTCATTTCATCACTTGACGCACTTGATATAAAATTTCAAAATCTATTCAGATTAAAAAGAAATATTATCGGATCCAGTCACAGACATTGGGAACTTATTTCCATTATACTATATCTAAATGGAGCTATGTCTTTGGACCTATCTAGGTCCTGTATTCACATTACTAAATTATTAACCAAAATCAGTTCAACTTAAGATCACTAAATTTTTATTTCCAGTATAGATCGTGGAGTCGAGAGATTGTAGTCACTGAACGGACGAAAGATAAATAATTATGCTTCCAGTCGTAGGGGAGGATTTGTTTCATAGATTACTGATAGAAGGATTCGTTGGTGGGGCGCACTGTTTCGTAGTTTACTGATTTCACTATGATCTCGCAAAATAAATTTGGATAAGGATTAGGGTTATTTTACTTTCCTTACGACCTGCTACTTGTTCTATTTACATGCAGTATTTAAGATGATATTCAACTTTAATAGTCACAAACATCAATAACAACTCAATAAGGTGTCATTTATTACAATTTACGCGGTAATACTTTATATCACAAATAGTTGGTCAGTGTCGGGTGTCAAAAATCTATGGCAACCTAAAACAACCAGGGTAAATACCGAGCCCTTTACATACATACTCGTATATATATATTTATTTATTCATATTCCTCAATATAATCAATTTCACTCTAATATCAATCTCAGTATTTCGTCGACGTTTAAATTCTACATAACCTTTTTATATTCAATAAGTATTCACATTTTATTGGCTCAAAGACAAAACAAAAACCCTGACTAACAAAATTCTTTTTCTTTTCATAAGGTTGCAACATTGAAATATATATGTATAAAACCGATAATTAATAATAATTCTCAATTTACTAAGATCCGCGTATAAAGGAATGATTGATATTATTTAGTAAGTTGACACAAGAGGTGGAAATACAACAAATAGAGCAGGCACGTAACCCTTTAAACTATGTAAGTACATATATAGATGTATATACAGAGAAAGAAAAAAATCAATGTTATTCGAAACTAGTGGGAACAAACTACTAATACATACACCATACAACCAATCAATAGAAGGAAAACCAGAAATCAGTAATCAGCGGGTATAAGTTGTACGATCAATCAATAACAAATAAGTTTCTGGGAATCTGAAAGCATAGTGTACATTCTCGTCAGGCCCTTCCCATTGGTGGGTTGAGTATCGTGAAAAACGGTAGTAAGTTGTTCTGAAATACCTTCACAAATTGTATTCCTCGATGTCTCAGTTAGTACATACGATCGAAATAAGTGATATGAATATTGTATGTTTCCATTAGTTTCAGAACCGGGGGGGAGGTTGAAAAAAATAAAAAAAATTAGAGAAGGAATAGAAGAAGGATAGGTAAAAAGAGAGGAGACAGAACACTACAACTACGAAAGATAAGTGGTCGAATTTGCGTATACAACATACTATAACCAAATATTCTCTTTTATGCCAAAAAGGGTTCGGCTTAAAAAATAAATAGCCGAAAAAAGATGTCTGCAAAGTCGAGACGAGTCTGTGTCCTCGATGGGATTTTCGGAAAGACAAAGGCTTTAGGGAAATTCCACCACTCACCGTTCGGAAGGTTAGAGGCGCTAATTTAGAATTTCAAAAAGGAAAAAAATCATCCGACCTCTCGGAAAGTAAAAGAATCCAGAATAGTAATGAAATTAGGGGGAAAATAGCTAAGATGTCCCTAATTAGTGATTTGCCAAAATATAAAAAAATTAAAATAAACTGAATTTTGGATCGGTGATTGCAGTGACCAAACATCACCGATGGCTACCCTGCGCAGACATGCCAAAGTCTGGGACGTCGTTAATTTCCATCAACTAATTAAACTGAGAAAAGAAACGAAAATACTTAAGAGGGTCATGGGTCGACGTCCGGGTACGCGATTGACATAAATATTAATTTAGTAGCGGTTGATTTAATCGGATAGTCCGAACTGAGCTGTCAGCTATATGAACACTGCACAATAAATAAGGTAAGGAACGAAGAAAAAAAATCTCGGAGAGTCAATGAATGTTAAGGGTACAAATGACCGTAACTGTACTTTTCGATGATCACAGGATATAGCAGTTATTTTTCTTAATTATCGTTTCTGTCAACCTTTAGAAGTAATTCCCACATAATGCTACCCTATCTGATGAAAGGCTTAAGATCCGGGGCTGTTAATATGAGGTCCTTAAATGCGAAGTAACACACAATTCCCAACTACAATTTACTATCCAAGTAGCAAGCTTGGTTGGATGAATGTACTGGTGTAGAAGTCAAAACTCGAGCGATTTTAGTAAACATATTCATATTCTCAATATATAATATACACTAGGCCTATCCATTTAAATATTGGTGTCATACCATCTCATTCATATTTTATATCATATTATTAATATATCATTACATTCATTCATTATTCACTCATTTTCGCGCAAAGTAATATTTTACAGACACCCTATTTCATACATTTTACACGCAGGCCATACACATATTTATATTACACACTAATAAATATATAATTATCACAATCTATCACGCTCAAACTACTACACGATAACATTCATCGAACCACGTACTCTTTGTTTCGAAGCACCCAAATCGTATTTACTTCGCAGTTAAAAAAAATCATACGTGTATTTACTGAAAGTTAAATTGTCAACGATGATTTTATTTCTGATTTGCTGATAAAACTAAAGCAACAATGGAAATTTTCTACAGCCACGGGAAAAGAGAATTTAAAACTACATTTTGAAACAAATAGTAGCAGCATATGGACTTTACCTCTATTAAGAAAATAGGCGTTTTTGATTTCAGTGGATATTTCGATTGGTAATTGACCTAGCAAGCTGTAATTTTCATAACAGTAAGATCTCATGCTATCTTATATGAATGTATACTAATCTGAACCGAAAACCATGTCCACGGGATGTAATTTAGAAATAAGGGGCCAAAATCAAACAATCTAGATCACTAACTCGTACGATGACGTAATGTCAACAAACAACTGATTATCGAAAACGGACACGATGGCGCTGTAGTAAGGAATAATCCGCTGTGTACTAAATATAGCCTTACACTTATTACTCAAAACTCTAATATTTATTCTGGGTTATTTATGTTTAGTTAGAAAAATGGTACTAAATTGACGCATATTTAATACACTGTCCTTATGGTAAAATCATGCACTCCCACGTAACTACCAACTATACACAACTATAAATACTACACATAAATACTAACTAAACGAGCACCATTTATTTACATGCATATTAAAGGCACCTTTAAACATATTACTCCTTGTCAGTATATAGAGTTGGCTCTATTGAACTTTATGGGGAGCAAAATGAGAAGGGTAAACCTAGGTCCAACTGACCTGACCAATTACTTGAAACAGGTTTACAAAATGATTACTAAAGATTGATGCCCTGGATGCACCTTAACGAGGTTTATTGAGGGACCCATCCCCTGAAAGGGGAAAAGGCCCTAAAACAAATAATAACTAACCCATCCCCCGGTAGAACTGGTTCAAGTTGGAGAGAGAAATAGGAGCCCCTTTTTGTTAAATTAAGCTGCCATTCTGCTGATTAACATTACACTACGAAACCTACCATGTATATGCACTTACTGAATAATAATAACAAAAATCACATTTACTATACACACTATAATATATGTACGAAACCTGGTCGTATTTCCCTAATCCTAACTGAGTTTTAAAATATCAAAAATCTTACAAACTGTCTGTGCTTGACGAGCAATATGGCGTCTGAAAAGCTGGTTCCTATTTCTCATTTATTTTTTTTTTACAGTTCACTTCATGAGAGTGTAGATTTACAGGCTCCTATATAATCATATAGCGTTTATCAATGAAATTAACTGGATATTACCTTGAGATAGTTAGAATTTCCGTCCTTTTACCGCAGATATGTAGAAGAAGAAATCACGAGCTGCGCCTCGTAATGTGTCTTCGATTATTATGATAACATTACGCCAAAAACGAAAGGGGTAGGAGGATTCCTCCAATCAGAACGAAATCTACCAGCCGCGGAAATTACAAAGCGAATGGAAATTTGGTGAAATCTAGATATAACCGGATCTGAAAGTGACCTTGTACTAGTGAGAGGGGGTGAGGGAAAGGTTAGGTACCTGACTAAATTCTACATTGGTCTGAAATTAAGAAAATTTATATCCAATGACGGAACTATTTTTTGGTATGACGTCAGCCTGATAAACCTTGTTACTATTCAACTTGTATATGCGAAAATGGGATTTACACTTAATCAAAATATAAATAAATATATTATTCAGTGGGAATATGGTTACTAATGAAACCTTTCGATTCGTTACATTTAATTTGAAGTAAAGAGAATAAATAAATTGTGTAATTAAACCGAAATTGAATTTAAGAAACATTTACTAGGTACAGAGTGAGTAAAAAAAATTGCCATTACTTTCAACTGTAATGGTACATTGCAAATGGTTCTTAAAAATTTTGACACATCTCTTACAGTTTTAGGTCAGGATAGAAATTTGTATTTCCTTCAGCACAGCATGCACTAAATGAGACGCTCCATTACTGCTGCAAATAGACTTCAGGAGGGCTCAGTACAAACACAGTGTGGACGTATAGCATAAATATTTCAGTGCGTAAAACATGGACCAACATGTAACAGGTGGCCACTAAAAAGCAAGAATGTTATATGATCGAGCCAGAACAGGAACACAGCAAGAGGGCCCGAGAGGAAGCGAGGTAGTGCGTCCGTAAAGAGCACGCAAGTCAGTGACTGGGAGTATACGCATAAACGATGATAGTGGAACAGAACACTTACACTTACAATATTTTCACTCTTACTCAAAATTCATTTCAATATGCTGTGCACTGACATTAATTACTTATATTCACACTCTCATTCCTTCACAAAAACTTTTTCTCATCGTATTTTACCTATACATTTTTTATTTGGTTGAACCGTCTGCTCGAGTGAACCAAAATTTTGAGTGATAGTGAAAGTATTGTAAGTGTAAGTGTAATAGATTAAGGGCTTAGCTGGAATAAACACATTTCTGAACAGTATATTAAAGATAAGCGTATCTTACGACGGCTTTATAAATTAAAAAGGCTATTTGTCGCAAGAAACAAGACTATATCTTGTAAAACTCTCATTTTGTGTTAGTTCGAATACTGCAATTCAATATTCAATATACTCAAAATACTAAGGCAATTCAGAAAATACAAAAATACTCTATACGTTTTTCCCTCAATTACAGAAAGTCTCAGCATATACTGCCCGTACTTAATGAAAACAACATCCTAACTGTGTCCCCAAGACGATATGTCCTTTACTGTTGTTTACTATATAAAGTAAATTCACATAAAACACCACATTACTTGCATCATAAATTAACATCAAAGATTCACCCTTACAATACCCGAGAAAGTAATAAACTGAATATCCCGCGCAATTCTTTAAAAATAACAGAGTATGCATTTTCAGTTACCGCAGCAAGAATCTGGAACTCCTTGCCAACTTCAAGCAATAACAAACCGTATTTTTTTTAAATCATCACTCCAAACATTTCTATTTAGTGACCAGAAACAAAGAAAGCATTGGCAGGCATAAAAGATTTACTACAGTATGAAATTGGAATAGCAGTATGAGTATAGTGTTATTTTATCATTTTCTGGGTGTTTCCTTTATCCTTATTATTATTGAATGTATCATGTTATTTTGTTATTTGTATCTTTTTCTTTGTAATGATGCCAAGGGTTAGGTGGCAGAGCAGCCTCCTGTTGAACCTCCCCTGCTAAAATAGAAAAGAGCAATTCAATTGAAGTGTGCTCTTCCACTTTACTCGCTTACGCTCCACGTCGCTGACGTACCTGCTCCCTACGGATGCACCCTGTCGCTGCGTCCTCTTGCTGTGCCCCAGGCCTGACACGTTTAGAACGCATTATTGCTTTTAATGGGCACTTAACGCAAGTCGTGTTTTATGCACTGTAGTTAATATGCCATACGTCCACACTGTAATTATATTGACCCCTCGTGAAATCAATCTGCAAGTTGTAATGGAGGTTCTCATTTACTGCATGCTCTGCAAAAAATCTACCTTAACCTGAAAGTGTAAGAAATGTATCAAAATTTGCTAGAAACGTCTGTTCGAGTATTGCCTCCCAAAATATATACTTACTGGCATTTCGTTTCTTGCTTGTATTCAACCATCTTCCACAAATAGTTCCATAATAACATACTTTTCGATGTATACACACTCCCGTATATGATTCATTGACTATAAATACTACATCATCACTTCACTACCTTCACTGTAATATTTTAAATTTGGTAGAGCCGTCTGATAAAGAGAACTTAATGGAGGTCTCCTCGTTCTTTCTAATGTGTTTTAGTACACTGTAAAAAGAAACCATAGGCAACCCTGTATAAGAGGAACTAATCTTTACAATTACAATACTCAATCTGCTTAATTTTACACAAAATACACCCAATTAGGAAACTCACTGAATGTACATACTTACTTGTCTTCAATCTGACTTATATTCACAGCATCTCCTGTAATAAGTGCCCATTCCAAACGATTGGAAACTTTGTATGGTGGGAATAATATTTCACTTCCATGGGATGCTTCTGAGTTTTCTTAAATAACACAGTACATTGTTCTTCTTTACACAGAAAACCATATTAACACAGGCTCACGATTCCCAGCATGCACTACTCGAACTGTAATTGCAGTATGGGGAACATCCGCGCTTTCAACACCTAAAACACACGTCTATTTGTCATTTTGAATTCGAACCCCAATAGCACGTGTTTATGCTGTGACTGTGCTACCTGGGTAGTAGACATTAGAAACGTATTACGTTCTTTACACTCACAGATCTTTGTATTCTAGACAAAATGAGGGAATTCATATTGAAATTCTTGCCCATTCAATTGAAACAATTCCAAATTGCTCGCTTTCAAAACAATTCAAGCAAGCAGGTAAAGTACAGGGGTATTTTTACAAATTTGTTTATCTTCTTTCTTTTACTCTTGACTAGGTTATGTGTGTGTGTGTGTTTGTGCCAGTGTTTATGTCTGGGTATGACAAACGGTTCTGCAAACTCAAAATATTTAACCCGAACTCGAAATATTTTTACTACCGGTTCTAGTGAACCGGCAGAATTCCACCACTGCATGGAGGTATGTCACTTGTTTAATTTTGATAGTGGATTTTTCTTCTGCTGAACTTTTGGGGATCGTACATAGGTCTTTAAAGACATTTACTTTTAGTATATAGTTCTTAAGTTACCGTAAATGTATTTATTGCTAAATTTGTATTTATTTTAGGAAAGTGTTTCTGACTCAGGCGATGAGGCGACAAAAAAGTATCTCCTCTATCATAAATGGGATGCTGTATCGTAATTTGAGTAATATTTAGGAAATGTTAAACAGAACAAATTGGAGTTCGGAATAAGGGACGACAAGCAGCTCTTCTTAATTCACCCTCCAATCGAAAACAAAAAAAAATTGAATGAAGAGTGGTCCAAGGATCCGCGGGAATGGATTTTGATTTTTTGTTGTTGAAGTATTCGATCACATTGTACTTCTCATTGAGTCACGAAACATGCGTGATCCTCTAACTCCCTCTATTTCTTGTCAGAGGTTTGACGAAGAAACCTCTGTTGGTCACAGGCAGGTCATTAACGATAATAATAATAACATAATTTTGGTATTACAGTAAACCCTCGTTAACACGAATTCCAAGGGACTGAAAAATCAGGAGTTCGTGTTAAAAGAATTCGTGTTAACCGGGGACCCAAATTTTATTATTCGAATACATTTTCTCCATACATACGCACTACAGTATACAGACTAAACATACCACTACAGTATATTATGTATGTCATAGAAAACACTAGAGATGGTATCGAGACGAGACCGAGTAGTCTCGTCTCGGTTCCAAATTCGAGACGAGACCAAGACTATTCTCTGTCTTGATACCATCCACAGAATTGTATCGAGACGAGACTGAGAGTTTCGGAAAGCACTCCTCGGTCTCAAATTCGAGTTAAGATCGAGATCGAGACTAGTTTCGGTCTCGGTACCATCCTCTGAAAAGTGAAAACACTACAGTAAGTTTACTATCCTATCTTCGAATATTAAAAAAAAAAAAGTTTCCACGCAGAAAATCCAGATCATGTTATAAAATTGATAATTCCGCTAGCAGGGTGAGTACCGCTAGTAACGGAAAGGTATTTATGATTGCTGTCACCAGTTTGGAGTTACAGAGGAGAGATGTTTTGTCTCGAGTTGTCCCCAGCTCGTCTGCCAAGCACCTGCATGTTCAGCGCTTGACGGAGGACAGAATCAACACCTCATAAGAGAGGCAATTTTCGTCTGTATAAATACTGTATGACAAAAACTGATCTGGAGTGAAATCAGAAATAAGAAAAATGATCTAAAAAAAAACAAAGGATTGAAAGTTCGTGTTAAATCAAAACCTTTTCTGACTCAAGGGACTAAAAATTATTTCGTAATTCGTGCTAACCGAAATTCGTGTTAACCGGTAAAACTTCCTATAAGATAACGTACAGCGATGACGGGACCGAAATTTTGTTCGTCCTAACCGATTGTTCGGCTTAAGCGAGTTCGTGTTAACGAGGTTATACTGTAGTAGTACTAATTTATAGTTTTTTTTCGAAAGTCTAACATTACGATAAAGCTTACCACACATAAATTCCACTTAAATTAATTTCCAGAAATGAATAATATCTACTGTACATATTTGTGGCAGTGTAGAAGGGTTAAAATGCAGTTCCTGGATATATTATAAAACATTTATTTTACGGTTTATGGTTTTTATTTCTAAAAGCAACTTTACTAAAGAATGGAATATACACAACCTAAATTATTATCTGTGATTCGAATTTCCAAAACACTCATTCAGCAGACTGTGCCAACACACAATGCTGTAATATAATACAATCTAAATACATTAGTAAGTTAGAAAAGATACAATCAAAGAGAGAGAGAGAGAGAGAGAACAAAAGTAAAAAAGGAGTAGAAAATAACGGAAGTTCGTTATCTAAATTTCCTATATTCTATTTGATAATAGCTATTTAGTTGGAAATCAGTACTCTCCAGATTTCCAAATTTTATACTTTATGTAATAAAAGGAAGTAGTTACTCCAAAACAGAGAATGCAGAAAAGTGCCAATCTGTTCAGAAGTTGTTTGTAGGATAAGATACTACTACTACTACTACTACTACTACTAATAATAATAATAATAATAATAATAATAATAATAATAATAATAATAATAATAATAATAATAATAATAATCAATGGTAATAGCAAAAATGAAAACAACACTCCAAAGACAAGAAACGAAAGAAGAATATATAGCGGCTTGTCACTCACTCTGTTCATCTAAACTAATGACCGACCGCATGTGTATCCAATTATTAGAAGTCATTGCCAACATTTTCGGGAGCTTATCCGGCTGCATTGTCGTCGTAGGTAATGCTGGTGCATGTGTAAGCTACAAATTGAGTACATTTAAGTCGATTCCATCGCCGATATTATTGGTTTCCCCAATATTATCATTGCCTTGTGCAAACAACCTTATTGGCTCAACGCGTGGGTGAATCGAGGGTGTGATCTTTAGTTAGCATTGTTGCCACGTATCAAGACATTGTTTCAACGGTATACTCTATATATCGTAGTGACTTTAGTGCATTTTGCAAATTAAATCCTTGTTCCGACGTTCAGGTAAATTAAAACTCTCTGAAAGTAAATTCAAATGTGATTTTTTGGGTTATTATTATTATTATTATTATTATTATTATTATTAATAATAATAATAATAATAATAATAATAATAATAATAATAATAATAATAATTTCTAATTTTATTCACGTGGGAACTAAAACAAACATACTTTTACAACGAATTTCAAATGTTTTTCTATAATTGTATTATATACTGAAAAGTTTCTGTACGATAATATACATGCAAAAGAGATATATGACATGAGGTTTAGGAATGATGAACAATTGATTTAGAAACGTCTTTTGATGTAGAACCATCTTCTTCAGAATTATTAGCTATTACTTCTTGAATATATGTTCTAGTTTTTTTTTTCGTGGAAAGTAAGACAAACATACTATTACAACGAATTTTGAAATGCTTTACAATAATTATATTATACACACTGAAAAGTGTGTGTACGACAATATACATGCAAAAGAGATATATGACATGAGGTTTAGGAATATTTTGATAAGCAATTGATTTAGAAACATCTTTTAATGTAGAACTATCTCTTGATATAGAACTATCCGTTGATGTAGAACTATATCTTGATGTAGAACTATCAGTTGATGTAGAACCATCTTCCTCAGTATTATTTGCTATTACATCCTGAATCCAATTCAGATATGAAGCAACTTTCGTGAATAGACCTGGATTATTTTCTTCGCTACAATCAGCAGCATTCCTTGAAATAACTCCTACAACTACATTATCACATATTAGAGGTCCGCCTGAATCCCCGGAACAAAAATTTTTGCCCCCTTTTAAAACTCCAGCACATATTGTATTATTCAGATGTGCAACGCCACCGTAAATTCTATTACAAATATTTAAATCCAAGATAGGCATCTCAACTTCCAGTAGTACCTCGGACAGTTTGTTTTCATCATTTCTACCCCAACCAACCGCCATACATGTACTGTTTGGTGTGTCTGTACTAGAAAACATATCCTTAGGCAATGTTGCAACAGACAAGTTATGAAAATTTGTTAGTCCTAGTTTCAGTTTTAGAAGCGCAATATCAGCAGTTGGATCTGCAGGACTATAATGGGGATGTGGAAACGCAACAAAACCCGTGCCTGTGCTCAAAGGTTCTGACGGGATTAGTTCCGCATGCCCTGCAAACACTTCAATTCTTTCGAATGGTCCAAATTCAACTACACAGTGTGCTGCAGTAAGGATCCAATACTGAGAGAGAATAGATCCTCCGCAAAGAGATGAACCGTTTTCTTTAATAATAGCCATATGGACAACATACTTATATTTCTCTATATCTGCAATGTTTCCTCCAACAATTCTACTGTAATTTGCTGTAGCAGCAGTACATAAAAAAATGTTTGCCACAAGAATTTCCAATAGATGTAACATCCTGCTTTTTGTTTGTTATAACTGATCACACAGTAAAACAGTAATGACACTTTCTCTTTTAAATGCGTAGGAATGTATGTTTTAAGTAACACATCACACCATATTATGATTTCATGTAGCGATCCTTAGAAACAATGTTCGAATACAAGGACCTGTGAGCATACACTGGATGCTTCCTGCTCGTAAATGTCATTTGGAGTAAGAACGCCCAATATGGGACCATAAAGGTTAGGATGCTACATACTGTTACCTAAAGCATAAACAAATACTGGTGTTACTTTAATATATTCTGTGCTGGGTGCAATTTAAGTTACGAACTATAGCAATACAAAATAATAATAATAAATTATATTAAAAATGTGACCAAAGTTACTACACTGTCATTTTTATCAGGAGTACCTAACAGGAGGGGATCTAGATTTTTGTGTAGTATTCGGAGTCCCTTTATTAATTGTCATTCAACAGTGTCTTTAAGCCAAATCCTGTAATGGTACAAACTTTTGAAACGTTACATATTCAATATACTTCATTTTCTTCAATTTTAGAATATACACACACTAAAAAAAAAACACTTTTCGTACGCATAAACTGTAACGAGTTTTGTTAACTTCTTTTAACATGCAAATGTGTACCAAGTGGGGTAAGAAATGAGTCTAAAGTGACAGCACAATGCCAACGAAATTACTGGCTCTATACACAGGACTAAGGCCCATATTTATAAACATTCTTTGAACAGTCTCTTGACTTGACTTTAAGGTTTCCTCGGATAAGTGCTCCTTGAAGTTCAAGAACTACTTGAAAAAAATCATATTTATGAACCTTCCTCGGCTGTTCCTTATCGAATATTGATTTCAAGGTAGACTCAAGTCAAAAGTCATAGAAATGATGAGGTCGTAGCCAACAGTCAATAAGCATTCATAAAATAAAAACAAAATTGGCATTCAAAGTAAGATTTTACTCTGGGGGACTCAAAGGATAGCCTTTCTCCTCTCATTTCTTCCAGGATTCTTGGCGGTCAGTGACGTCACGTGGAGGTATCTCGGTATTTTTCAAAATAATAAGTGAAATACTGCATAAACAATTACACTACTGTTTCAAGATGGACAAAAGTGCAGTAGCTCATTGTAAGAATAGAGGAAGAAATACGAATGAAATATTGTTCCAGCGTTTTCCTAAAAGTGAAGAACTTCAAAGAACATGGATTTCCCGCTGTAAGCGAATGGACACTTTTAGTGTGGATAACGCACGAATATGTTCTGCTCACTTTTAACAAGAGGATTCTCAAAAGGATTTGAAAAATGAGCTTCAGGTTTCCCGCAAAAGAAGTATTTACGATCTAACGCGGTTCCGTCATTATTGATACCAAACTGGCATGGGGAAAAAAACTAAACAAGACGTTAGTCAAGTTGGAGAACAAAAACAATAATAATTATTAGGTTTGCAACAACAATAATTTATTTTACTTTTACTGACATTTGTTTCTGAGGGTCTGAAACTTAAGCTGACTTATGCAAAGTTATTTTGACGTATGATTAGCGTCATACTAAAGGGCTGACTACTGCAAGAAACTTACGTTAGTCGAAGTCTTTAGTATGGCATTAATAACGCATCAAACGTCTCTGCACAAGGCCCAAGGAGTTTATGTATGTAAAGCGAGGTAGAAGGGGGTACTAACGAGAATATAAATGTATATTCACATATATTCTTTAGTTTAAATAATATTCTGAAGTTTTGTTGAGTATCTGATTCATTATTCTGGCAAAAGTGCACTTTGAGCAGAACATTCATTGGAACCTATTACGAACTAAACCTAATCTAATTTTACCTTACCTAATCTTGTCTAACAGAATCGTAAATATTGCAAAAAAAAATCACACTGGCATATTTTTTGAATTGGGGGCAGAAAGTTTTGCTTAAAATTCGTACTTTCTTTGTATTTTTTCTGTACTTTTCATGGTTAAGGTTAGGTTAGATCAGTTTAGATTAGGGAGTATGTTTAGCAGAAGGAGTTCAGAAGCACGTAAAAAACACAATATTACCAGGAGAAGTGGATGATGCAAGTACTTAGACGTAACATAACATAACCAAATCTAACCTAAGCTAACCTAATGTTAGTAGAAATAATCGAAATTCTATCATTTTTGGAAAATTATGCTGGGCACCTATACTAACATAATATAATAAAAACTAACCTAAGCTAACCTAAACTACCTAAACTGACCTAACCTAACCTAAACTAATCTAATGGGAATAGAAATTACCAAAATCGTGACTTGTTTTTAGAAAAAGATAGCTGGACCCCTTCTGCGAAACATAGGCCTAGATTAGTTTAGGTTAGAATTTTTGGATTTGGTGGGTCAGAATTATTTGCTTAAAATTCGTACTTTCTTCGTATATTTTCTGTTTTTTGATGTTTTAGGCTAGGTTAGGGTATGTTATGTTAGTACCTGGTAATTACCCTTACGTAATATCAACTCATTTCTCCTGTAAACATGGTACTTTGCTGTAAACATTAAAGTACCAAAAATGATTAAAACTGGTCGAGGAGAAGTTTATCTGTCAAGCATTGTTAGAATGATGTTTATTTATATGGATGGAAAATGCTCCCTCTTTTCCTTAAAACAGTAATTTTCAAGAACAATGAGACATGTTTTTCTTTAATTTAATGGAGAGTTTATGTATCGAGTTTGATGTTTCTAACTTGACGGGCTCGTCAGGTACTTTATTTTAGGTATATATTTTGAACCCCTTCGATTCCCTGACGTTGCGCCCTTTAATCAAAGTAAAATGATAAAAATCTAGGGTCAACTTATGTACCCAAAATTATAAAAATCGGCTCAGTATTGTAGGAAAAGTTAGCGAGCAAACATCATTATATTAATTTTACTTATGTAGGTAATTAATTATTATCAGTGATATTTACATATTTTTGAAATTATGTTGTCTTATCTGTGAGTAGAAAATAACTAATTTTTGCATTTGGAAAGACAACAAACTTGAAAATTATATTGTTTTGAATCCAGTTTTACGAGTAAAGCGCGAAGTGTAACAAGCAGGCAAGAGAAAAGGACATCCAATACCTCCACATTACGTCACGGACTGGGAGCCAATCCGAACGCTAAACGCGAACTGGTGCCACCCGTGTGACAATCAAATGAAATCCGGAAGTACACTGTTTTAGTTCATAACTTTCACTGCGAGAGGGTTGTCGGTAGTGTAGCTCGGTCTCGCGTGCTAATACTTACTTGTTTAAGAATGTGTCCATATTTTTCTGATAAGAACCGTGGTAATAGTATACATGAGACCGCCCTTGTTTTCGGTGCTCCAGGATACTTCTTACTCTTCCATTACGTAGGGAAATGAAGTTATTTCATGTGCAAGTGGTAACAGAACACAGAGGAAACTCAGATCATGTTGTATTCACACTCCAATATAAAGTGTGAATACACCCTGATCTGCGTTTCTTCTGTGTTCTGTTACTACTTCGACATGAAATACCATTTCCCTACGTAATGCAAGAGTAAGAAGTATCCTCGAGCAGAAGACATGCGATATGCGTTAAATTCCCCCACAGTCATACATAAAGTACAAGGGCACTACACATGCAGATATTATAAAGTACAAGGGCAAATGTGATGATATGTAGAGCAACAGTAGGAAGCATCCACGTGCACGTGACATGCGATATGTGTTTCAAATCCCCCACATATACTCATACAATATGTACAAGGACACATTATTATTCTTCGAAAACAAAAAAAGTCCTAGAAAAACAGTTTAAGTACAAGGGCCAATTTCAAGAATGCAATAAAAATAAGGGAGGGAGTATCAAGCGAAAACGCGCACAGACTTCAAAGCACCAAAATACAAACAGATAACAATCTTATACGCGGTTCACGATCCACGCACTTTAATTACACGTGGTCGTACGTTTCTTTCCCTACAAAAAAAAAAAACGCATCAAAACACAACTTACCAATCATAATTAATGCATGTTCGTGCAGCGTCCTCCTTCTTCGGCAACTCAGGCAGCTTCATGAATATTCAATATTTAGTCAAGCTTCTTCAATTAAATACAATATTTTTTAACATCAAAGTACGTCTTCACCACTCCAGCTTCCATTCTTGTCCTCCTATTTTCAATCGGCGCTTTTATAAATGTTGCCAGGTTCATGTAAAAATGCCATCGCACGTTGGCGGAACCTCTGCCGCCCGCAAGAAAATTCCCGAAAATGCAAATTAGCAGTAAGTGAAAGTAAAGAAGAAAAACACGAAAGTAAACAAGAAAAACAAACTTCCTGTTGCGTTCAGCTCATAAAAACCTCTACGCAATGACGCAAACCTGTACGGAATAAGCCCCAAACTTCCGTTTTTACAACAAAAACCGTTAAGCAATCACGCTAGTCCTGCTACTACTGCATACAGCTCTCAAACATTTGCACATCACTAAACGCCATGGTAAATAAAGGCAGAAGAACAACTAACAGGTACCTTCTTTTTATTTTCGTTTCACTCGCGAAGTAAATGAAAGTGGGTTTGTTACCCCCTTTTTAAGTTCGTAGATACTCAATGAATAATCCCTAAAAGTATGAGCGTCCAGCTGCTTCTGGAACTGATGCCGTCTTACGTATACTATATCCAGAACCGTTTTCAATATACTACTTTTGGTGAGAAGTCTTGTTTCAATGTGTTTATAGTTTCTTTCATATTTATAATTAAATGTCCGCTTATTTTATAATATGTTGCCGTTGCTGTATTTTGTATATTGAAATTCTTTAAAGCAGTATGGATGACTTCATTGTGGCTGTGTCATTACCGATTGGAAAGAAGTGCTGCTACATGTTTTAGTGTTTTCCAGAAAATAAGTTTGTTAACAACATTATATTTTAACATTATAGGGTAAATAGTTAAACGTTTCAGTGTTCGAATATCAATATTCACAAATAATAGTTTTAGTAACTTTTACCTAAAATTCAAATTTTGTTCGATTTAGGTTCTGTGTGTTTAACAAGGTAATAGAGTAGCAAATATACACGTATATATGGCAGACTGAACTTTTTCGTTATATATATATAAATGTAACAATATAACATAACATATAACAATAATAACATAACAATATAAATGTAACAATACTTAATATATTTGTATAAGAGCAGAGTGAAAGATAACTGTAAATTTAACAAAAAAAAAAAAAAACTGTGAAATTACAAAATGCGTCCTGTTACACCTTCATGTACAGATTAAGAATAGGTGAACCAATCTAAAATCTTCGTTTAGTTGAATTAGACTTTAGTGTCCCTTTCAGTACTGAAACTATATGAGATCCAGGCATTCAATTTAAGGTTTAATTTGAACCATCGTAATGCGTTTATATTTCAATGTACTTCCTAGAAGACTAGAATACTAAGATGGTTAGGCCAGCTTCACGCTTTCTAAAAGTTGTTTCAAAATTCAATTTAAACGGTATAGGTAATTAGTGCTTAATTAGTGCTCTTCATCCCACATGGTCCCAGAATTAGTGCTCAATAAATAAGGGCATACGGGGCATATGAAATTTTGGGGTAAATGTGACTTGGCCCAACCACTTCGAAAGAAATCAAAAATTTTCATGTCACGAATTAGTGCTTAATTACTGCTTTCAATCCCGCATGGTCCCAAAATTAGTGCTCAATTTATTCTCGAGATATATTGATTATTAAGATGGTTGGGCCAACTTCACGCTTTCTAAAAGTTGTTTCAAAATTCAATTTAAACGGTATAGGTAATTACTGCTTAATTAGTGGTCTTCATCCCAAATGGTCAAAGAATTAGTGCTCAATAAATAAGGGCATACGGGGCATATGTATTTTTGGGGTAAATGTGAGTTGGCCCAACCACTTCGAAAGAAATGAAAAATTTTCATGGCACGAATTAGTGCTTAATTAGTGCTTTCAATCCCGCATGGTCCCAGAATTAGTGCTCAATAAATAAGGGCATACGAAGCATATGCATTTTTGGGGTAAATGTGACTTGGCCCAACCACTTCGAAAGAAATCAAAAATTTTCATGTCACGAATTAGTGCTTTATTAGTGTTTTCAATCCCGCATGGTCTCAGAATTAGTGCTCAATAAATAAGGGCATATGGGGCATATGTATTTTTAGGGTAAATGTGAGTTGGCCCAACCACTTTGAAAGAAATCAAAAATTTTTATGTCACGAATTAGTGCTTAATTAGTGCTTTCAATCCCGCATGGTTCCAGAATTAGTGCTCATTTTATTCTCGAGATATACCGGTATTGATTATTAAGATGGTTGGGCCAACTTCACGCTTTCCAAAAGTTGTTTCAAAATTCAATTTAACCGGTATAGATAATTAGTGCTTAATTAGTGCTCTTCATCCCGCATGGTCAAAGAATTAGTGCTCAATAAATAAGGGCATACGGGGCATATGTATTTTTGGGGTAAATGTGAGTTGGCCCAACCACTACGAAAGAAATCAAAAATTTTCATGTCACGAATTACTGCTTAATTAGTGCTTTCAATCCCGCATGGTCCCCGAATTAGTGCTCAATAAATAAGGGCATACGGGGCATATGCATTTTTGGGGTAAATGTGACTTGGCCCAACCACTTCGAAAGAAATCAAAAATTTTCATGTCACGAATTAGTGCTTAATTAGTGCTTTCAATCCCGCATGGTCCCAGAATTAGTGCTCAATAAATAAGGGCATACGGGTCATATGTATTTTTGGGGTAAATGTGAGTTGGCCCAAACACCTCGAAAGAAATAAAAAATTTTCATGTCACGAATTAGTGCTTAATTAGTGCTTTCAATCCCGCGTGCTCCCAGAATTAGTGCTTAATTTATTCTCGAGATATATTGATTATTAAGATGGTTGGGCCAACTTCACGCTTTCTATAGTTTGTTTCAAAATTCACGGAAAGATAATTGGCTTAATTTGTGCTCCTCATCACACACACACATGGTCCAGAATTAGTGCTCAATAAATAAAGGCATACGGACGATATTTAGAATTGGGTTATAATTGAAGTTTCCTAATGAAGCTATACTTAAGCTATACTTAATTAAGTTAAACATATAGAAAATATTTTTTAACCTAAAGATTTTTTCACACATTTCATTGGTAGTCTCTCTTTTCTTCTAAAAACCATGTAACCATAGATGATGTACTGCGACCTTTTTCCGTCCTCACGGTGCAGTTGACCCTTTCCCTCCTGAGGAAATTTATTCATTGCCCACACTCCCTTTGTGGTGGAAACTTGTTGCCGTGCTTGCGTATTCTCCTCGCAGTGGCCCTCACACTCGTTCACCCTCCCCCTCGCAAAGGGAGTTGTCTGAGGCCCTTCCTCGTCCAAGTCCTGGTGTTGGGAATTTGTTTTCTCCCTCGTGCAATCTTGCCCTCGCTCTCGAAGTTTGTTCTCGCCCTCGTGCACCTCCGCACTCGAGTCATTGTGGGCAAAGACATTTGAGGGTTTAGATGGTCTCAAGAGGGCCACACTTGCGAGAATGAAACCTCTGCATGAAGTTACATATTGTGAAGTACCTGTCTATTGGAAATGAAGTGACTGTGTATTTGATATAAAAAGACATGAACTTTTGAAAACTTGAAAGAAAACTTTGTTTAGAAGTGTACATTCTCAGACACATGTTGTAAATGCACATTTGTTAAATAAACTCGACTAGCTTCCTTCTTTCCTTTCCGCATACCTTCGAGCACAGCCTGATACTTCCCGATTAGGTCATCATTCTTGAATTGATCAAAACCACGAAGAACAGAACAACAAGGGGTATTCAATATACGATTGGGACAGGTGTAGGATCATCGGAGAGAAGCGGATCCCACCATTGGAGGACCACCGACTCCAAGTTCAAAGAATACCATTCTGCTGGTTCATCGCCGCAGATACATTTGTTAGTTACGATTAGTAGAATGGGAATGTAAAAGGACATCATAGAGACGCATCACTGAGAGAGTTCGACGCCCCTAGCAGTCCAGCAGAATTGAATTCCAGTTGTTGGCTGTTACCAGAAGATCCAGGTTCCTTCGCGGCAAACCTTTCATCGTGCCAGATGACCAGGACGACGCCAGTCTTGATGGATCAATCAGGCTAGTGCTCATCCCTATCTTTTAGTCATAACCTTTCTCTTTCTCTCACCCTTTTTTTCCCCCAACTAGTCATTTTCTAAATTAGAAATATTTGAATTTTATTTAAATTCAACAACAATTTTACAGTTAAGTACCGTGTTGTGCATCAGTTCCATCCCCATTTGATTGCATTTATTTATTTCATATTCTGAGCTATAACTGATGACACAGCACCGGCACATGGATGGAGATGCTGTGAGGCTTACGCCTTTGTTACGATCCTAAAATTTCGATAAATTACGATTCTAAATATTCGGTAGATGCTTTAAGATCCCAAATTTTGAGTAATTTGCACTGTGTAATTTTAGTTTGTCGACAGAAATTAAGTAGAGTTATTTTTAAACCACCCGCCCACCCTCGCTACTTTATTCATTTGCTCTGTTAGAGTAATTTTTTGTTTTGTTCTATTTTAATCTAATAATAAGTGGGTGAGAAGAGAAAATTTTGCCAAGTTATTATATTTTGTTTTTCTTTGTGGTGTTGGATATATATACATAGTAGTGTAAGAGATTTATTATAAGTGTGATTTTGAAAATAGATATAATGGAGAATACTAGTGTTATGTCTTCTGCTATAGATCGTTTAGTAGAACCCCCCAAATTTTCCGGCAAATTGAACGAGTCAGTTCAATCATTTTTTAGTCATTTTGAGGATTTTTCTGTCCTTCATAACCTACGTGATGTACAGAAACGTCATTTGTTGCCGTATTGTTTAGAAAATGGGGCTCGAAATTCATATTTTGTTAAGTATAAGACCGCCCGAGGATCTTACAAGATAGACAGCATAGCAGTCCAGAGATTGAAGAAGTTTTATGAGAAGGAAAACCCGGAAGAGGAAGACCACCTTGAAGACTCTGACGAAGAGATGCCTATCAACGTCTGCACGGAAGACCATACGATGAAAAAGAAGAAGACGAGACGCGAAGACCATCAAGGACCACCAACTGAAGAGATTTTCAACCCCAGGAAACAATGTTTGGAAGAAGAAATTGTCATCCCTTCTCTTCATATTAAGGATGTTGTGATTGCCGAAAATCTACCAACGTGGGCAACTATTGGGAAGAATTCTACAGAAGAAAAACCGAAATTTGCTTGTAATACTGCCATCAATCAGAAGATTAGTATTTATAAAGGTAACATAGTGGACATAAAAGCAAATGCCTTAGTAAATCCAACGAATGAAACCTTAACTCCTTTAGGTGGAGCAGACAAAGCCATTCAAGACGCAGCTGGATCTGAATTTTTAGAAGAATGTTTGACCATATCATCATTGAAGCCAGGAGAAGCGAAAATTGCCAATGGTTATCGTCTACCAGCTAATTATGTAATTATGACATGTGGACCACGGAATTCAGACAAGAAGATTTTACGAGAGACGTACAAAAATTGTTTTAAAGTAATGTTGGAGAATGACCTATCTACAATTGTATTACCTAACATTTCAACTGGAGCATTTAAATTTCCGAAGTTAGAAGCTGCCAGAATTGCCTTGGCTACAACAAGAATATTTTTAGAAGAACATCTTGATGACGTAAACCGTGTCGTATTTTGTGTTTATGATAGAGAGAATTGGGACATTTATCAGCGATTACTCCCCATATATTTTCCCATTGATGAAGAATCTGTTAGTCTGTCTGTCCGTACGTAACTTGTATGTGGACTACTTTTCTTGAAGATTAGATTGAGCATAGGAACACCTTGTAGATGGATGATGAACTTTCTTTTAGCACTGGCCACGCTTAGAAGTTAGTTTATCTTGGTTTTGAATTGTGCATCCAAATCCACCGGTGGAAAACTTCGAACACTTGGAACACTTCGAAAATTTGGAAAACTTCGAAAACTTAGAACACTTTGAAACTTGGAATACTTCGAATTTTGGAACACGTTGGTATCTTCAAGAATTGTACCATTTCGTTTGATTGGACAGCGTATCACTACAGAAGTTTCTTACTTTTATTTTTTTTTTCAAATGTGAGTATGTGAAGAATTAAGAAAATCAACGACACGCGTATGGATAGATACTTCGATGGATATATTAAGAAGATGTAAGAAGATTGAAATCAAGATCGCAAGAACCATGCTCCATCCCTTCATATGTCTAAGATTCGATGCCATGATTGATGTCCAGTATTCGATGCCCGAAGAGGACAATATTTAAGAAGAAAGAAGATGAAGATAAGAAGAATTTATATGTTAGTTAGGGTTGTAGGTTATATGTGGTGAATAGTTCTGTCGTGCTGATTTCATATAGTTTGATTACAGCCAGTATATGGGGCTATAACCATATCTTGGAATTCTTTTCCAGTCTACGGACGCTTTAAGCCTAAATAACTTAAAGCTCATTTTTCTCAAACTGAAATCAGTACCCTTCTTGTGCAGTCTAACTTTACTATCTTTGGTTAGCTAGATAGTATTACACCGTTTTTTTTTTCTTTTCGCGTATTAGTCACGTTAGATATTGAAGTTATTTTTTGCATTAGAGGAACATACACATACATATATATAGAGGTCTACATTGGATTATGAAATATTTATTTATTTGATTATGATTTTTTTTATTATACGTATCTAAGTTTTGATAATCTGTGTTAGTGATAATTAAATTTAGTATTATTCCTACCTTTCATTTCCCTTCCCTGAGCACTAACGGAACTCCAAACTAACACATGTCACTCACAATGATATTATGCAAGCACTAATGTTTATTTTTCTTTTTCTTATTTTCCATCTTCCCAGAGACGCTGTCGCCATATCTTCAGGTTACCTAGTAAACTATATGAACTGTCTCAGGAACGCACACTCAGCATTTTGCAGTTTGCGGTCAAGGATTAATTCAAAACAAACAATATGTTACACAAAGAACTCTCTTACCTTTAACGAACAATTTTTTTTGACTTTCTTCAATATTTTTATTCTTTTTTTTTCTACTACGGAAAATTAAAATTTTCGTGTATTTTGATTTCGAGGAGGGGGTGTGAAGTACCTGTCTATTGGAAATGAAGTGACTGTGTATTTGATATAAAAAGACATGAACTTTTGAAAACTTGAAAGAAAACTTTATTTAGAAGTGTACATTCTCAGACACATGTTGTAAATGCACATTTGTTAAATAAACTCGACTAGCTTCCTTCTTTCCTTTCCGCATACCTTCGAGCACAGCCTGATACTTCCCGATTAGGTCATCATTCTTGAATTGATCAAAACCACGAAGAACAGAACAACAAGGGGTATTCAATATACGATTGGGACAGGTGTAGGATCATCGGAGAGAAGCGGATCCCACCATTGGAGGACCACCGACTCCAAGTTCAAAGAATACCATTCTGCTGGTTCATCGCCGCAGATACATTTGTTAGTTACGATTAGTAGAATGGGAATGTAAAAGGACATCATAGAGACGCATCACTGAGAGAGTTCGACGCCCCTAGCAGTCCAGCAGGATTGAATTCCAGTTGTTGGCTGTTACCAGAAGATCCAGGTTCCTTCGCGGCAAACCTTTCATCGTGCCAGATGACCAGGACGACGCCAGTCTTGATGGATCAATCAGACTAGTGCTCATCCCTATCTTTTAGTCATAACCTTTCTCTTTCTCTCACCCTTTTTTTCCCCCAACTAGTCATTTTCTAAATTAGAAATATTTGAATTTTATTTAAATTCAACAACAATTTTACAGTTAAGTACCGTGTTGTGCATCAGTTCCATCCCCATTTGATTGCATTTATTTATTTCATATTCTGAGCTATAACTGATGACACAGCACCGGCACAATATATATATATATATATATATATATATATATATATATATATATATATATATATATATATATATATATATATATATATATATATATATATAAGAATTTGGGTACCAACACTTAAAAATTACTTATTGTCTTTAGGATTTTATAATAACACCGACTCAATGCAAGATATAGTGCCTCGTGTATGAGACCCGAAACCTTTGGATCCCTCCCAACAAAATTTCTGGGTGTGTGCCTGGATTTAGAGTTATGCGTTTGACGCCTTTACGAAAATGTGTCACTTCCAATACAAGTGTCTGCAATAAGAATCGGATATTTCAGCTTAATACGTGAGGATAGTTAATAATAATGAGCAACGGCCTTTGGCGCGGGATGCTCGTGGTCGGAAGGCGGGAACTTATGTGGTTCGGATTCAACGTTAAGCTATATGTCCACGTCTCATATAGCCTTGCTGCTGAAAGTGACGCTAAACACATCAAACTAGAAACAATTATCAGCATCGGCACCTTTGCTATCTTAGGTAGCGTTTTGCAGCTCAAGAATGTACTATTGAATCAAAAGCAGTAACGACATTTTATCTTAATTTAATTTTTCCTCCCCCTCCCCTGCAAAAACTATTACGTCTGCCAACAGTGCACTTACAATTGCATTAAAAACAGTATTTTATTCTGATTCCAGTCACAGTCCGTTAAGCATTTGCAGCATAAGAGTCACCACCATTTGACATCTAAACACTAATTAGTTTTTAAGTATGAGGTATTTGGAAGGAAAAGAAGGACTCCATGACTTACATTAACTAAAACAGTATTGTTACTACATGCCTTCCATTGCTCCAACAATTGGATTTAGTTTTGCTACGTTTCTTTATTTGAAACGCTTGAAACGCTATCAGTATTCAAAAATGAATGCAACTTATCAGAAGTTTGCTTAATTTTCAGCTTACAGTAAAAAGGATGAAAGAAAAATTACTATAATATGATGTCTTAAAGTGGAAGAAAATGTAAAGAAACATAGACACTAGAGACTAGAAGAAGAAAATAGATTTTTCTAACATAATAGAATATATGAACAATCATAACTTATACAGTAAGTGAAATATTAGCAGTGCAATAGCACCATTAAAAAACTCCCTAATATTGGTTATATTTTATATTACCAGACATACCTGAATGCAAATGTTCCAATTCTTATAATACAATAAATTTTCATAAAACGAAGTAGGTCATTTTCTTTATTCTACATAAAACGTATACCCAAATTCATGTAATAATTCAGTATCTAATAACGAAAATTAATCATAAAAGTAATAAAAAAAGATTATTTTTTTTATTATACAGTGTTCTCTTCTTTCTTGCCTCAACCATAGATTGGTGGGCAACATGGAAATTTTAAAACTCTTCTCTCCCTTGCGAGAGCTGTTTTATACTTTGATAAGGTCGTAACTGCAACTAGATTCCTTGGTCTTCCACTTCCTCGTTTTCTTTTTTCCTTTCGCACTATCAACACGATGATGCAATCGGATTGCCGAATAAGATGGCCAAGCATATTGTTTCTTCTTTTTCCTATTATCTTCATGATCTGTCGTCCTTCATTAACTTCCTTTAGTACGTCTTCACACACACACAGTAATACAGTACCACACATAAAATAGTCTTAATCATACTTACATTTTGTTTGTTTACAGATGATTAGACAAAAATTTACATAAAACATTTTGCCCCAGAATTAACCCTCTGTTATAAAGGTAGAGTCGCGCAACGCCACTGAAAGATGGGGTGTATTGCACCCCATCACCTCAAATAGCTTTGACTATATTTTTAGCACATTTTTAATGAGTTGGGATATAATATTGCTATTATATGATTTTACTATTATATTATTGATTGTTTTTGCTTTTTTGCTTTCTAACTCGTAAAGTCATCTAGTAGTTACAACTATAAGTCATACACCCCATGTTTACGACGGAGAGTTAGGAAAATGTTAAATTATCATATTTCGTTCCCCAAAGTCATCAATTTAAAACATGTAACTTTAGAAAGACAGACAATACACTGCAGGGGCGCACTTACGGAGGGTCTACCGGGTCCGGACCTACCCCCTAACTTCGTAACTCAATATACACAATATTAAGGAAAAGTAACGGAACTTTTTCTTTAGAGATAACCAGTAACTCCATCTATTGAAGCACCTTATCTGCTCAACAAAACGAGAACCGAATAACAGTGTCAAGTTATAGCAACAAAAGTGAGTGTATCTGGTGTCACCTTGTTACAAAAAACACGATGGAGCAAAGAGCCAATATTAAATTTTATTTCAAGCAACGTAAAACATTTACACAAATATTGGAAATGATTAAACAAGTGTATGGTCATGAGTGCTTATCTCGTACACGTGTGTTCGAGTGGTATACGCGATTTCGGGACAGTCGTGAGTCCTTGGAAGATTACCCAAAGCCAGGCAGACCGAAAAACAAAAATCGCAAGGAGCTAGTGGAACAAGTGAGAGAAATGATCGTATACGATGTGAATTCGACTGTGAGATGGATGGCGGAGGAATTAAATACAACAAAAGACATGGTTCACGAAATCTCACCAAAGGCACACACTTAAATGACGACAAAAAACTTTCTCGCGTTGAACATTGCAAGGACCTGATTAAAACAGCCAGACGGAACAAATCATTCCTGAAATCGATTGTAACTGGTGATGAGATTTCATGCGTCAAGTACGACTCGCAAATAAAACTCCAAAGTGCTACTTGGAAGTCCCCAAGTTATCCGAATGTGAAAAAAATTGCGTTTTCAAAAGTCACGTGAGAAGACAATCTTGATATAATTTTTGGGGCCGCGGTGGCTCAGTGGTAAAACGTTCACCTCTGATGCATGGGATCCCGGGTTCAAAGCCTGCTCTCGCCAAGTGAACTTTGTGGTGGACAAACACCGTGTGCGTGGGTTTCCTCGGGGTTCTCCCGTTTCCTCCCACTTTCTTCATTCCACCATTTCATATATTTCTCATTATCACCGTCTCCTTTAGCCTAACCGGAATAAGCGTGGGACGTAAAACTCAAAAATTTCATTTTTTCATTTTGATTTATTTTTATGATTCCGAAGATATTATGATTCGTAAATTAGTTCCACATGGTCAAACCGTTAATGGTGAATATTATCTGGGTGCTATGGAGCGTTTGTGGAAACAAACCATTCCCGTAAGGTCCGAGTGTCAAGCGCCAGGTACACTGAGAAAAAAAAATGTATGTGGCATACTTAAAAACGTAGGTTACATTCGTAATTCCTGTAGTTTCTGGACTTAACGTACAACCGTATATAACATCCTGCAGCAAACGTATAGCTGAAAAAGTATGTGTTATACGTACTGTCTGCATAAGTGCAATGACGTCATTCGTGTGACGTCCTCTGCAGTAACAAGTATATACGGAGGTGATATCTAGCTTTGTGACGTCAGGATCGTATGTAGCATGTCGGTTAATAATGACGACACTTACTGACTATCAGGACGGAGCATAATTTCAAGACGTATGCAATATACGTTCTGTAGGTATGTTTCTTGCGTTCAATCCCGAGATAGCATCTATATTGTACTTGTGCCCCGTACGTACGACTAGATACAGTATACGTATTGTACGTATGTATTATACAGATTTTCCTTATGTCGCACACAGCTTGTCCCGATACAGCATACAGAATATCCGTATGCACCATACAGAGTGCACATATGTAGCTTACAGACTGTCTGCATGCAGCATATGGATTATACGTATGTCGCGTACAGGTTGGCCATATGTAATGTATGGATTGGATGTATGTAGCTTATAGATTGTCCATATGAAATATACGGATTTTACCTGTATCGCATAGGTATTGCCTTGTTGTAATATATGGATTGGACATATTCAGGATCTAGATTGTACGTATAGTGCACCATTATTGAAATGCTGCAACATACTGAGAAATGCATGATACATTCTTACTGTAATGTTGTCACAAATTGTTTTTCTCTGTATGGAAACAAAAATAGTTTAAAATATGGTTGATCTCCTTTGTGCCAATAATAATAAAATTAACAATACTACACTTTTCAAATCTTAGTTTGGAGCAGTGGAACTGTCCAATGAAATGTATTTACCTGCAGGGTGTCCTGTAAGTTTGGGCTTCCTGCTAATTCGTTCGAAAGCTACTGCAAAGCCAAGTGTTGAAAAGTGACACAAGCGTTAATTTTAAAATTATGGGCACAAAGAAGTTTAACCATATGTTAAACTATTTTCGTTTTCATACAGAGTAAATCAATATGTGATATATTTCTGTAAGAATTTATCATATGGTTTGCAGTTAGTTAGTTGCAGCACTTCAATAATAATGCAAGATGCACAGCCATATACAATCCTATATTCAAACTCAAACAAGATTTACGTACAATCATTTATTAAGCTGTCATCATCCATTGCTTGTACGATATAAAGATTATTTTACCTCTTTCTTTTCCTTAATAGTATCTTCTTCTATAATGCAGTTGTTACAAGAGGTCTGAATAGAATTTTCCAGAAATAACTTCTCTGTACATTTTAATTAACAGGTATGTTTTTTTTAATGTCGCAATAATTAAAAGTATGCTGACAGCCGAAAACGTGTTCGCTCACAAGATGATTCCTACTCAGTACTCGCCATTAAAAATGCAACACCAAGAAGGAGACTGGGTAGCTGCACCAAAGTTCCCAGGCAGATACCTAATAGTAAGTGCAGAATATTCTTAAACGTCCGCTGTATTCGCTGTGACAACGTGGTGACAGCGGAGGCGTTGTGCAGCCATCGACTAAACATATTTATCCTTCCCTGCTCTAGACATTCTGCAAATTTGGACTTTCCGCGATGCATCCTTCTTAGTGCAACATTTTAAGCAACGAGCAGTTTAACAGTTTCATACTTTGCTTAAAGAAAGAGCAATGATTCTCAGAATTACTCAGAAGATATATATACAATAATTTAAAACGGTTATTTCAATCTTTGCAATTCAGAGCACGAAAAGAAGTATAGCTAACGGAACACTGATTTTACCCAGATAGTAACTAGTAAACTCAATCACACTCAGTACCATTAGTTGCTTGGTGTTATCCGTAAGTCAGAGATCATGGTATCTCATTTCGTGTAGAATTTTGTATTTGTTTAATGCTAAAAATGTATTTTATCGCTAATTGAACCCAGTACCATATATATACCGACAGGACGTACCTTAGTCACAAGGTGACATGAGTGAAACACTAAACTATTCGATTGACACCTGCGGCCTTGTCAACCTTAGAGAAAGTTACAAAGTGATTAAGTAAATACGGAACATAGTTCATACAAAGTATAGCGATGTATGAAGTCTCCGTTTCATATGACTTGGATAAAGGATACATCTGAAATATCAACAAAGAAATATATAATGATTTCTCTGGATAATTTGGATTAGTCCAGAATTCGAACACACGTTGGTAAGTCCAACTTTTTTTTCTTTCTTTCTTGGGATTCCCAATAAAGTTGACTACTGAAAAGCTGAGTTATAGATTCTATATTAAAACAACACATTCTCTAAACATGTTCAGTATACACATTGCCTTACATACAGAACAATACATTAGTTCTTAATGCATGTCTGAAATAATAGTGCTTCGTATAGAATTTTACTTCATACAATCGTAATAGCACAAAGATAAAAAGTATTGCGAGGGATAATGTTCTTATTACAGAGAAAAAGAGTTGAAATGACTTAACACTAACAAACATTTTCTTTAAACAGAGATAATATTTTATTCTAATTTATGGAAGAAAGAAATAATTTGTAGTACAGTATCTTTATTAGGGTTATATATTCGTACAAAAGAATGTAAATACAATTGGGTCTGTCTTCAGAAATGATGTACTTTTAGCCACAACCTACACTGCTTCTTTTTACTGTATTCCAGCAGAATCCTGGTTTTGTTTTGATGCACGAAATACCAGAAACAAAAATCAGAAAATATTTAAAATATTAAATTCAGTGTGCTTAACTTGGTTGTACTTAACAATACAAAGTATCTTAACATTTTTTAGATTAAATGGACAAAATCTGTTCGGTCAGGTATGGACTTTTGGGTTACACGTAGAAAAACTATGAAGTGTTTATTGATGCTGAACAACTCAAAATGTATTACTATTCAAAAGTAAGTGGGTACCCCAATGGTGTTCGGGGTACCATGGGATACCTAATGTCTGTATTTTTTAGATATGTGGAAATTTACGTCGTATGTCTCTAAAATGTAGGAAACTGACATTTGGTTACCGAAAACCTCAACTCGGTAAGCCTTAGGGATATTGAGATGTGGGAAAATAAAGAGCGACACCATAGAAGTGTGGGGTTTGCATACTAGGTGGTGCAGTTTCGGAAACGTAATTACGAGGGCTTACAACAACCTCAAAAGTAATTTCAATTAAATACAATACACACACACCTTGATGGGGGTTTTCGGGTACCATGATATTCGCAGATCTCTCGTTTCTAAATATTCTAAAATATGTCTTAATAACGTTTTAAAGAACGTTAGAGGTGTGTGTTTACCGAAACCGCAAGTAGGTACGCTTAACAGTTACCGAAATATGATGAAATTAAAAGCGACACCATAGGATATTACTTGCATATTAGACAGTACAATTTAGAAAATTAATTAAAATATGACTATCAAGATATTGTCAAATAAAGGGAGGATCCATACAGTTATGGGGTTTTCGTGTTAGGTGGTAAAATTTCCGAAACCGGTCATGGAAAGTTAATAAGCATCAGTAGCAATTTCATCTTAAAATAATTAGGTATTTCCATGGAGTTTAAGAACATCATGGGGTCTACCAAGATTAAATTTTAAAAGCTTTGGAAAATATATTTTGACATTTGTAAAGAGTATTAGAAATATGTATTTACCTAAAACTTCCAGCTAGTACATGTAGCAGCTAGAGAGACACCATACAATAAAAGCGTATTAGATCTTGAAATTTCAGAAAACAATTATTTATCCTAACAAAAGTTAAATAAGATGGTACTTATATGGGTTAAGTGAGTACCTCAGACTCGTCAGTACAATTTCGATCGAAAGATTAATTCAGCTCTAAATTTTCTTTGGACAATTCCAAGCGTTCATCGGGCTCTGAAATAAAGTGAACATTTTTGTCAATATCTAATATAGCAAGCGAGATATAAGGAATTATGTATTTTATTACGTCGTAAATATAGAGACTCACATGAGTTTGTACTTTTGATTATTTGCTGTAAGGAGAAGAAATTTTAGAAAACAACCGTATATAACTTAATAGACAATTAAATGGGCGAGGGCACGGTCGCTTAGTGGTAGAGTGCTTACCTCTGGTGTATTGGGTTCTTGGTTCGATTCACGGCCAAGTCAGTTTGTAGTGGACATCGTATTCGTGGGTTTTCTCGGGGTACTCTCTTTCCTCCCACCTTTGCATTCCATCAATTCTGTCAACAACATTCACTTGCTTTAATCATAATCTCCCTGAGACTAAAATGTATAATCGTGGGTCGCTTCACTGAAATATTTCCTTTTATTTAATTTTAAAATTAAATAGGGAGTTAAATATGATCGTATCTCTATGGGTTAAGTGAATACTCCAATAGTTTCTGCAAAAAAAGATTAGTTAAATACCCTACCACTAAGCTACTGTCTCCCCGCCCACTGAATTGTCTATTAAGGTATATACAGTAGTTTTCTGAATTTTTTCTTATAGGAAAGACCCAAAAGTACAAATCTATAAAGATCTCTATTTTTACGTCATAAAATATATAATTCCTTATATCTTAGTTACTATATTAGATATTGATAGCGAATTTTCATTCTTTTGCACAGCTCGATGAACCCTTGGAATTACCTGAAGAAAACCTAGGACTGAACTAATCTTTCGATCGAAATTGTACTGAGGTACTGATTTAACCCATAGAAGTACCATCTTATTTAATTTTGTTGCGACCAATAATTGTTTCCGAAATTTCAAGATCTCATAAACTTTTATTTCACAGTGTCTCTCCAGATGTTAGATGTACTAGCTGGAAGTTTTGAGTAAACACATATTTCAAATACTGTTTACAAATGTCAGATTATATTTTCAAAAGCTTTTAAAATTTAATTTTGGTAGGCTCCATGATGTTCTAACACCCCATGAAGATATCTAATTACTTTAAGATGAAATTGCTACTGGTGTTTATTAACTTTCCATGACCGATTTCGGAAATTTTAGCATCTAACACGAAAACCCCTTAACTGTGTTGGTCCTCCCTTTATTTGACAACATTTTGATAGCCGTTAGTCATATTTTAATTCAATTTCCGAATTGTAGCGTCAAGTATGGAAGCCCCACATACCTATAGTTTATTTCCCCCCCAAAAAAATCAGTTCTTTACATTTTAGAGACATGTACAGGGTGTCCGAGAAGTCCTTCCCTGATTACAGAAATTGATAACTCAGGCTAGAAATAAGATAGAAATATGAAACTGGTGTTGAATTGTTTACAAACTATAAAAGTTTTTGTCTGTGTTAGGTTTGTTCTGTTTTACCAAGTCTCAATTTTGTTTGTTTTAGGTTTGTAGTACGTAAGTAAGAAGCCCAAGAAGCCATGCCAACCAACCAGGAGAAGGCACAGTGTGTCCTGTGGTACCATGAGGCACGATCACCAACCACGGTGCAGAGACAGTTCCAGACAACATTTGGGAGGACTCCACCTGATGTCAAGAGCATTAAAGCCTGGTATGAGAAGTTCAAGAACACAGGGTCGGTTGCTGACCTTCCGAGGTCTGGTCGACCAAGAACCTCAGTAGACACGGTGGAGGCTGTGCGGCAGTCTTTTCTGAGAAGTCCTAAGAAATCGGTGTGCAGGGCCTCACGTGAATTACAGATGCCAAAAAGCTCTATCCATGACATTTTACACAAACGTTTATTGTTTTGTGCTTACAAAGTGCAACTCGTTCAGGCCTTGTTGCCCGACGACGGTACACGTCGATATGACTTTGCGGTCGAAATGCTATCACGTATTGAGGACGATAATGGTTATCTCAGACGAATTGCCTTTTCCGACGAAGCGACATTCTTTGTCAGTGGAGTATTGAATCGCCATAATGTACGCATTTGGGGTTCAGAACCCCCCAGGGAGGTCAGGGAGTTCACCAGAGGCAGTCCAAAGGTGAATGTTTGGTGCGCGTTATTGCACGATAGAATTATCGGGCCATTCTTCTTCGCTGAGGACACCATCACGTCTGCAGTGTACCTGGATATGTTGCAGCTGTATGCTGTTCATCAGCTGCTTCAGTATCGCCCCGATGTCGTTTTTCAGCAAGACGGTGCACCACCACATTAGGGTTTGGACGTCCGTGCCTATCTCGATAGGGCATTTCCTGGGCGATGGATTGGTCGTGATGAACCAACATCTTGGCCTCCACGCTCTCCTGACATAACCCCATTAGACTTCGTTTTATGGGGTTATGTCAAGAATGAGGTCTACCGAAACGTGTACCAGATCTTGAAACCCTGCAGCAACGAATAACCACAGTCGTTGCATCGATCCCTCCAGTGATGTTGGCTAATGTGTGGATGGAAATTGCATATCGCCTAGATGTGCTACGTGCTACCAAGGGTGCTCATGTGGAAATGTACTGATGTGACCAAAACTTTTATAGTTTGTAAACAATTCAACACCAGTTTCATATTTCTATCTTATTTCTAGCCTGAGTTATCAATGTCTGTAATCAGGGAAGGACTTCTCGGACACCCTGAATGTATTTCCATATATCTAAAACGCACAAATTAGGCACCGCATTGGAACCCCATTGGAGTACTCACTTACTTTTGCATAGCAAGGTAAAAACGCCAGTGGTTCTCACTTTAAGGTTAAAATATACTATTTTGTCTCTTCTCTGAGCATTGTGAATTTATCGGAGCTGTACCATAGTTGGAAAGACTCACTGATCCTTCCTATAATGACCATGTAGTCAGAATTCAAAAAGGAGTAGCCGTTGAAGGAAAAACAATATTTTAAAATCCTTGCACCAGTAGTCGTCACCTTGAAATCAAAATGTTCCAGTAGTAGTCAGGATTTTCTACCAGTGTTCGTCACTCAAATAACTTGACATAATTTATTCAAAAACGCACTGTGTATCAGTTTAGGGTTAAGAATACAATATAAAGTAGTAAGCTTAATAACTTTGCATCACTTTTAGCACTAATGAAAGTAAATAAAAACGTTTTTACATACTTTTTAAAGCAATTTCAGAAAGAAAAATGTTAACTGAATTCACAGGTTAACTGTATATCACTTCCACGCTAAGAGTACAATATTAAATACTATGTTTAATAACTATACGTCACTTTAAACTCTCAAGAATGAAAATAAACGTTTGTACATACATTTTAAAAACAATCTGAGAAACAAAATAAGTTAACTGAATTCAAAATTTAATTATACCTCACCTTAAGCTTAAGAATACACTATAAAATGCTGAGATTAATAAAAAATGAAATCTTTAAGTTTAACGTCCCACGATTATGCCGGTTAGGCTAAAGGAGACGGTGATAATGAGAAATGAGTGAAATGGTGGAATGAAGAAAGTGGGAGAAAACGGGAGAACCCCGAGAAAACCCACGAGCACGGTGTTTGTCCACACGGCGCGAGTTGGGATCGAACCAGGGACCCAAGCACCGGAGGTGAACGCTCTACCACTGACCCACCGCGCTCCCCTGAGATTAATAACAATGCATTACTGAAGAATGAAAACAAAAATGTTTTAGCTACCTATATTGTATATACATGTTATTTCTCATTAACTTTTTTTTGATAACTCATGATCAAGTCTAGGGATGCGCAAGAGAAAAGATTTGAGATCGTCTCCTCTCGAAAAGGTGCCGCGAAAATTATGTCTCGTCTCGAAAACTGGATCCGTTTCTATTGGAAGAGCTCTATCTCGTCTCGAATTTCGTAACAAAAATTCTGTCTCGTCTTGTCTCGTGCGCATCCCTAATCAGGTCCATAGCCAAAAACTTCATTAGATATAGATAATCGATATCGACAAACTATCGAAACTTGTTCGAAATATCGAAAAATACAGCAATATCGAAATATAAACAATATCAAAAATCGAAAATATAGAAATATGAAAGAGATCAAAAATATGGATATATCGATCAAAAATGGATATATGATCTTGGAATACGATTTGGTGGAATAATGAGGGAGAAAAATAATCATTGATTAAATATTAAATTGAAAAGAAATAAGAGCCTGACGCTCAAATACGTATCTATCCGGCACCCATCTTGATCCCCATAAAATATCATGAAGTGCTTGATTGATTCTAAACCCAATAATAGTAATAGTAATTTAACAATAAACACAGAATATATAATTTACGCACCTTGAAATGTAGAAATTAATGATTGTAATCCCAGCTTTCCAATAGACCTTTGATTTCTCCAAATGAAGATTCGGATATCTTGTTTCTTCTCAAGCAATAATGGGTTACAATAATCAGTTGCAGTCCAAAGCCAAGTCACTAAGTTAAACATGAATATAAAAGAATTCATTAGTTAGATGCATACAAAATCCTACGCATGTAAATCCGAATCTACTTGTATTAAATTGTAAATTTTAACAAACTAAATTATACTACTTCGGAAAGCATTTCCAAATATAATGTTTTCATTCTAAAGTGAAGGAATTTTTAAAATCGGATGACCCGTTTGCGCTGTACACTCTCTATGCGCCCAATGTGAAAAGAAAATGCAACGTTGCCATTTACCTGGATCCACAACATAAGTGAGTGAAGTTACTGTCTTTTACGCTAACATGTCGATGGCCAGCCCCCGCTTCAAACAGTAACTTCATTCACTTATGTTGTGAGTCCAGGTAAATGACAACGTTGCATTTTCATTTAAAATTGGGTGCATAAAGAGTATACACCACAAACATCTCGTCCGATTTTTTAAAAAGTGTTCACTTTAGATTGAAAACGTCATATTTCGAGATGTTTTTCCTCTTACATTTTGTTGTAACTCTGATAATAACAGAGTTACCCTATGTCAGGGAACGTTTGAGACATCCTGTATACATCATAAGAAGTTCCTTTCTAAATTCTAAACGGATGTGGTTTCATTGAATGTGAGGTGGGTGATACACATTAGGCCTTTTGGGATTACGTCACACGGACGACCGTAATTTTGTGTTCAAAATTTTTATGAACTTTTGGGATATGTGATACATATGGCCACGGGATAGAATTTTCTCAGTATGTCAAATATGCAATCAGATTTCATGCAGCTTAATTTGGTGAAAAGCTATTGCCAATTGAACGTTACATTTACCTCTTTCTTGCAGATGTTGAACCATGCCGTTAGCACGCGAGGAATGGATCGAAATAATCAAACTATGGGCCGGAAGGAGTATATGTGCAGTGGTTGCCGATTGCAGAGTCATCCACAATGTGACTCTGTGTCACATGTTTCAGTGTCACAGTAATTAACTAAATTTGAGAAGACGGGCACATTCGTGAATATACATCGTAGCGGTTCAAACTCGCGGGACCTTGTTCCTTCCCCATTTTGAACCGGTACATGAAAATGCCATTTTCTCCATGTTTGCCTGCGCCGATTTTGAAAATTCCTTCACTAATCGATTTTTCTCGTGGAGTACTACCAGAATCAGTTAAAATCTCGCGGGCCCTTATTTCTTCCCCATTTTGAACTGGTACATGAAAATGCGATTTTCTTCATGCTTGCCTGCGCCGATTTTGACAATTACTTCACTCGTCGAGTATTGAAGAATCAGTTAAAATCTTGTGGTCCTTTTTTCTTCCCCATTTTGAACCGGTACATGAAAATGCCATTTTCTCCATGTTTGCCTGCGCCGATTTTGAAAATTCCTTCACTAATCGATTTCTCTCGACGAGTATTACAAGAATCAGTTAAAATCTCGCGGGCCCTTTTTTCTTCCCCAAACCAATATTTTTGTATATTTTGAATGTATTCAAGTATGGACCAAAAGTATTATATAATTCCCTTAGTAGGCTTCTCAACTTAATATTTTTCAACTTAAATTTTATTTATTTTAATTATTTATTTTCTTGTGACTCAATATTTAATTGCAATCGTTCATTGGGGAGAATAGTGGCCATTCTCAAATATATAAATATTAAGAATATAGTATTCTTAAAATTTATGTGTTCTGGTACTATTAGTTTCTTCCACTAGACCTGGAAATTGCAAAATTAATACCTGGAAAACGTTGAAAATTCAGGGAAATTGAGTTCCATATTTATGTATGAACACTGCTATTTACAATTTTTTTTTTCGAATAGGGAGAACTGTACGAAAGGGTGTTTTGGGAATGGTATAACAGTAGGTTTCTGGGAGTGTTGTTCGAAATGAAACCTTTAAGTTTTACGTCCCACTATTATGCTGGCTAGGCTAAAGATGACGGGCTGTTGTTCGGTGGGGTCAATGTTGCCAATTTTGGGTAAAGTCGCTAAATAAGGGGAATTCGACCTCAACGATAGCGTAGGGTGACCATAAAATTTTCAGTTAAAAACGGGACAGGTTCTTGCAACCCTAGACTTTTAGACCTACCTTTGTTCTTATCAGTGCCTTGATATCAGAGTTCCCCCTCACTCTCTTCGTTACAGAGCGGGTACTTATGAAAAAGGAAAGACACGTTGAAGTATGTTTAACACACAACCAACTGCTAAAACCTCTGCTGCCTTTCGAGCAGTACTGCGAAGTATAGAGTTTGTTTAATATAGGGAATTTCAGTTCAATTTTTGCCTCTTTGTTATTATTAATTATTAATACTTTTAAAAGGAGTAAAGGTACTGGGTTTGTTATTTAGTTCTTTCATTTACATAAAACGGGACGAATACTACTTTTCTCCATCTACTGACTGGACGGCCGGGACACGCCCCTAAAACGGGACTGTCCCGGTCAAAATGGGACGTATGGTCCCCCTACGATAGCGACATTTTTTTTTCCGATTGGAGACTTTTTTGGGTGATTGTTAAATGACGATTTACCTACTTACACATTTAGCGACTTTTTGCTGCAAACAAAATGTTCATCTGTAGAGAAGCATTATTAGTTCAAAACAGTTTTTACGTTCTTTTTTTTCTGTTTGTTTGTTTTAATCAGCGCAAGTGATGAAGAGTTTGGAAATACATCGTACTCACTACCCCACAATCCTGCATTGTTATGTCACCCTTGCCCTCTAACGAAGAACAACTAAAAACTTGTCCTTTAGTTCGCAGAGTCTCCGTTGAGAGACACACGTAATACATCATTACCGATAGCAACAAGATTAGCTATAGATGCCTGAATAAAGGCGAAGAAGGTCTTTGTTATATTTGTCCTTTGGGGTCTTTTAATTATTCTGCACTTTTTCTTTTACAAAAAATTGCTTAACGTAAGTCCTGTAATGTTAATTATTTCGGAACTATTTTGACCTCAACATGAACAAAAGTACCCGAAACAACCTGAAATGATCCCTGAATTAAAGGATTGGTTGCGCCCTGTTTACAAAGATGTGAATAGAACCAGCGGCGCAAATCTGTCTTCAACATTGGGGGGAGGGGGAGGGTAAGACCATTACCATACTTTTTTTTGATGATGTCCAAAATACTTATGAAGTTGAAAAACAATGTTGTGGAGGATCAGAGTTGTCTTCAGCGTTGGGAGGCTGCAGATTTGAGACTTATTCTGGGGGACATCTATTTTATCTCACGTTCCTTTGTAGCAATCGGACAAAAATCATCAAATTTCTCCCAAAAAACACATTTCAAATCGGATTATTGGGGAGAAGCCCCCCTCAGTTCCAAGATTGGAGAAGACGTGTATCCGTCATCCCCCCTTGGGATTTGCGCCACTGAGTAGAACATATTGTTTAGTTTACATCTACAAGTTTAAAACAATGCTTATAGACAATGAATTTCTCGATTATTTCTTATAGCGACTTTTCACCCAAAATTGGAGTCGTCACCTCTCGTTTCGCAAACTTATTGCCAACATTTTGGAAACTGGTTGCGGGGAGAGCTACAATGGATGAGTCAAGTTATTTCGTCGCTTCCGCTGTGAACCTAAGTACAAGATTCCAAAAGTCATATTTTTTTGGTTCCAAACAATATGTCTGCTGGGTGAAAGCATAGACTGGAATGTGTTTCACTTCATTTGCACATACACTGAGAAAAAAAATTGTAGGTGGCGTACTTAAAAAGATAGGTTACATGCGTAATTCCTGTAGTTTTTGGACTTAACGTACAGCAGACGTATAACTGAAAACGCATGTTTTACAATACTTTCTGTATAAGTGTTCCATCTATACGCACTTTACGTATGAAACAATGTAGGCGGTCAGGATCTCACATACAAATGGACGTATATAACATATAGCCGACCAAGGTAACATAAGTATATGTAAGTGATATACGGAAAACTGTTAGATGTTAGACATCCTGCAACGACATGATGTAACATCTAAGGGCAGTGCCTATGTAGCATAAGGATAACGTATGCTCCGTACTGATTTCTACAGTAAGCAAGAGGATACCGTATATTTGAAGAATATACCGCTGTCCGGAGAACGGATTTTTCTCAGTGTATGTGTTGCCTTTTCTACCTTATCTTTAATCCCATAATAGCTTCTTTCCGAAAGTTAAAAAAATGCAATTCTTCCTTTCTTAATAGTATTTATTACCCAAAGTATTACGTAAGCATGGTATGTTACTTATGTTGCTCACAGAGCCGCAGCTATGGGCGAGCAAGCAAAGCACGTGTCCCGGGCGCGTGGTTGGAGGGGCGCCTAAAAGAGAGGTCATATATTAGTACTTTTCCCGGCGGTATTTAATCAGAGTGCGAAATCATGAAATCAAAGTGAGAGGAGACTGGAGGAGTGAAGAGAGGGAAAGAGAGAGAGAGAGAGAGAGAGAGAGAGAAGAAAACGCTCGAACTTTTACACTTCAAAATAAATAGTCTTATTTTTTTTCTGTCCCCCTCCTCCCTTTCCCCTAAGTTCTACTGTCAAAGTAAATAGCTAAAAACACTCCCAGGCCAGAACCGCATCTACGTTGGAAATTTGATCGAGATCGGTCGGTCGGTGCAAGAGATTAAGAAAAAATGAAATGAAACCTTTGAGTTTTATGTCCCACAGTTATGCCGGTTAGGCTAAGGGAGACGCTGATGATGAGCAATGAATTAAATGGTGGAATGAAGAAAGTGGGAGGAAACGGGAGAACCCCGAGAAAACCCACGCACACGGTGTTTGTCCACCACAAGGTTCACTTGGCGGGGCTGGGATTGAACCCGGGACCCCAAGCACCAGAGGTGAACGATCTACCAGTGAGCCACCGCGCCCCCCGGCCGGGAATCGAACCCGGGTGCCCCACGCCAAAGGCGTGTTCACTAACCACTGAGCCAAGAGGGAGCTCATCTGTAAGGCAGTGTAACCAAAAAAAAAGAAAGAAAAAAACGCACACTGGATGTTTGCGCAAATGAGGATCAAAACATTCTCAATGGAGTATGAGAAATAGTAAACGTCAATCAAAGTGTGCTTTTGCTTATTCCTTACTTCGTTAATACTTAATTCCTTCTAGAAATAGTGAAACAATACTATGAAGAAACACTAATTAAACTAATAACAATTACGTTGTATTTCTTACCACACCACGAAAGTAATATACCGTTTTTACCAGCCATAGAATTGGAACCTAGTACTATACTGCATTAGTCACGCCGTAACGAAAGCTGAAATTCAAACACCTGGCACTCGTAACTGTTGAAGCTGTGTTGTAGCTACCTGTATATCACGCGGCCTGCGTTGGTACTCCTCAACATAAATACGTCACAGCCCAAAGCCAGGAAACATCACAGACAGAAGACAGGGGCACAAGCAGTGCCTGACACTTCACGAACTCAAACCCACCAAGACTCAACTCAACATAACCTTCAATTACGTTCTAGTAATTAAACCAATGCTAAGGCACAAACTCAACAACTTCCTATATGAAAACACAAGAAAAAAAATCTAACTTTTTGGTTCCAAAGTAATGACATAACAATAATACTAAAAAGGTTTTAATTAGCAGTAACCCAAACATTAATTAACTAGGGAACATAATAAAGCAAAAATAAATAAATAAAAATAAAAATAAAAATAAATTAAATTAAAAAATAAAAACCTGACAAGTAAGCTCTCCCTGACTACTTTTTGTTTTTTTTTAATTTCAGTGAAGCTGTAAAATATGTCAATATCTTCGGAAAATATATATATATTTCATTGTAAACAAGTTCTTTACACAAAAGAAAGCTCTGTAGTAGAGCGCTTACCTCTGACGCATTAGGTCCCTGATTCGATTCCTGCTCCCGACAAATAGGCTTTTGGTGAACACTGTAGGGGTGGTTATTCTTAAGACTTTCCAGTTTCCTTACATTTTCTTGATTCCACCATTATCATGTATCTCATCGTCACCTTCTCTCTTACATTGATGTACAATCATGGGGCGTTAAACTAAAAGTAAAAAAATCTTGCAAATATCCTAGTAAAAATGAGTTTTCTAGACTACACAAGTGGCCCCGCGTAGCGTAGTCGCTAACGCTCTCGCCTTCGGTGCGAACGGTCCCGGGTTCGATCCCGGTAGGGGAACTCGGTCGAAAAATTATCAAAAGATTTTAAGTCTAGCCATCCTGAATGAGGTTTCCTTGGCTTTTCCTCATTCACAGCAGGCAAATGCCGGAGGTCACAGACCGTTTTCTTCCTTCCCCAATCCTTTCTTCGCTTCCTTTCCCCGGATTGTGTACTCACGGAGGGAAGTCATCCCTCAAATGTGACGGGCTAACAAGGCCATTGATGCCGAAAGCCCAGAAATCTAAATCCTAAATCTTCACTACACAAAGAAATTTTTCGCGCTGAAAACGGTTTATTAGCAATTATGTTAAGCAGCCCTGTAGTAAATCTGCACCAAGTAATAAATCGTCACATATAAAACGGGATGAATAAACACATAACATTCATTTTGCTACCTTGAAACGTAAAATGTTTCAAAACATTAATATTCAAAGATTTCTCAAAATTCAGATTCACCCATTCCATTTTCCTCAATCATTAACGAGTTACAATAGTAAGAATTGTAGTCATAAACTACATTACTTATTTAGTACTATATTAAAGCAAGTTACACTAAAAGAATATATAATTAATGGTGTATTTAACTAAAGTAATAGTTAACTATTGTACTTACTCAGGATTTTGTTTCCTTCCTCTCTTCTTTTCCGTTTGTAAACAACCTCGTTTCGCAAGCAAAAGACGGTAGTTCAATGACGTCAGCCATGGCGAAAGAATCAGGTGTCTATAGGCGGCCTGGATCTCACACACAGATGGACGTATATAACATATAGCTGAAGTATTTAACATACGTATACGTATGTAAAATACGGAAGATTGTTAGATGTCAGACATCCTGCCGCGACATGATGTAATATCTAAGCGGGTAAAAGGCAGTACCTATGTAGTATATGGATAAAGTACGCTCCGTACCGATTTCCTTAGTAAACATAACGAGTCCTTGTATTTGTATACACGACTCCAAAAGTGCATTACCACCTGCATTTCTCGTTTTCCTGCAATAGCAGGCAACCCAAAAAGCTCGGCGGTTGGGTTGGTTCCGAATTCGAGAGGCGTTGGACCAAACCTAGATTTTGTAAAAAATATATCAGTGTGGCAAACTGCAAATAAGAGAATGAAACAAATTGTTAAAAATAACAATTTTATTATGGTGACGGAGTTGGATGAGATTAAAAGTTACAAAATGATCTTGCTTAAGCAGTTCAAACAAGATGAATGGCAAGAAATAGATATCAGAGAAAAGCATTTCATCCTCCCCATCCAAAAAAAGAATCTCATAAAAAAGAAAAAGTTACATAATGTAAAATTTTAATATAAAAACCCCACTCTAAATGGTGAAAGATGACACCCGACAGGCAAGAACAACTGAACCAAAGTCAATGAAATTGTGCACAGATATTGCAGACGTAAAACTAAAGAATACGAGTTTCGTATTTTCCTGAAAAACGGTTGGGTGGGGCACGGACCCCTCGAAACCTTTGATCACGAAATATCAAAATTGCTACTAACGATATGTCAGAACTGTGCAAAAGACATGAAGAATTGCAACGAAACCTTTGTATGGACAGTACGCAAAGAATAAAGGAATACGGGCTTTCTTTAATTTTCTGCGGAAAAACAGATTTAGGGGCAGAAGCTCCCACCCAAAATTTTGAAACTTGACGTCCGAAGGGTAAGAAGAAGTGAACTGAAGAGAATGAAATTGTGCACAGATATTGTAGACGTAAAATGAGAATACGGGTTTCGCATTTTAATGTAGAAAACGGTTGGGTGGGGCACGGACCTGTCCCAAACTTTGATCACGAAAAATCAAATGTGCGAGTAACAGTATGTCAGATGTGTGTAAAGGACATGGAAAATTGCAAAGAAATTTTTGTATGGACAATACACAAAAAATAAAGGAAAACGTTTTTTCACTTTCTGCGGAAAAACGGTTTAGCGGCCATAAGCTCAAACCCAAAATTTTGAAAGTTGGCGCGCGAAAGGTAAGAGGAAGTGAACCAAAGTGAACGAAATTGTGCACAAATATTGTAGACATAAAATCAGGGAATCCGCGTTTCGTATTTTCCTGGAAAAAACGATTGGGTGGGACACCGTCCCCTCCAAACCTTTGATCACGAAAAAACGAAAAGTGCTAGTAAGAGTATGACAGATGTGTGTAAAGGACATGAAGTATTGAAATGAAACTTCTTCTATCGATAAAACGCAAAAAAATAAAGTAATAGCGGTTTTTATATGTTCTACGGAAAAACGGCATTAGGGGGCAAAGACACCCAAAAAATAATTTGAAAATTGACGTCCGAAAGGCAAAAAGAAGTGAACCGAATTGAATGAAATTCTTCACAGATATTGTAGACATAAAATGAGGGAATACGGGTTTCGTTTTTTCCTGGAAAAAAAGTTGGGTGGGGCACGGACCCCTCAGAACCTTTGATTACGAAATATCAAAGGTGCTAGTAACAGTATGTCAGATTTGTGTAAAGGAAATGACGAATTGGAACGAAACTTTATGTACGGACAATACGCAGAAAATAAATGAATAAGATTTATTTTCTGCAGAAAAACAGTTTTAAGGGGCGAAAGCTCTCACCCAAAATTATGAAAGTTGACGCCGGAAAGGCAAACAGAAGTGAAGCGAAGTGAATGAAATTGTCCACAGATATTGTAGACATAAAGTGTGGGAATATGGGTTTGGTATTTTGCAGGAAAAAAGGGTTGTGTGGGGCACCGGACCCTCCAAACCTTTGATCACAAAAAATGAAGAGTGCTAGTAACAGCATATCAGATGTGTGTAAAGTACCTGAAGAATTGCACCAAAACTTTTTGTATCGGTAATACGCAAAAATTAAAGGAATACCGGGTTTTATATTTTCTGCAGAAAACGGTACTTGGAGACCAAAGCTCCGATCCAAAATTTTCAAATTTGACTCCCGAAACGCAAAAAGAAATGAACCGAAGTGAATGAATTTGTGAACAGGTATTGCAGACGTAAAATGAGGATACGAGTTTCGTGTTTTAATGTAGATAACGGTTGGGTGGGGCATGGACGCGTCCAAAACTTTGATCACGAAAAATCAAATGTGCTAGTAACAATATGTAAGATGTGTTAACAATATGAAGAATTGCAAAGAAATTTTTGTATGGACAATACACAAAAAATAAAGAAAAACTTTTTTTACTTTCTGCGGAAAAACGGTTTTAGAGACCATAAACTCTCACCCAAAATTATGAATGTTGACGCTGGAAAGGAAAACAGAAGTGAACCGAAGTGAATGAAATTGTCCACGAATATTGTAGATATAAAATGAGGGAATATGGGTTTGGTATTTAGCTGGGAAAACGGGTTGGATGCGGCATGGACCCCCCTAACCTTTGATCACGAAATATGAAAAGTGCTAGTAACAGTATGTCAGGTGTGTGTAAAGGACAAGAATTATTGAAACGAAACTTCTTGTATCAATAATACCGAAGAAATAAAGGAACACCGTTTTTTCTCTGCTCTGCGGAAAAACGGCATTGTGGAGTAGAGGCTCCCAAAAAACTTGAAAATTGACGCCCAAAAGGCAAAAAGAAGTGAACCGAATTAAATGAAATTCTGCACAGATATTGTAGACATAAAATGAAGGAATACGGATTTGGTATTTTCCTGAAAAAAAAAAGTTGGGTGGGGCACGGACCCCCTAACCTTTGATCATGAAATATGAAAAATGATAGTAACAGTATGTCAGGTGTGTGTAAAGGACAGGAAGTATTGAAACGAAACTTCTTGTATCGATAATACGCAAAAAATAAAGGAACACCGGTTTTTCTATGTTCCGCGCAAAAACGGCATTAGGGAGTAGAGGCTCCCAAACAATAACTTGAAAATTGAGGTCCGGAAGGCAAAAAGAAGTGAACCGAATTGAATGAAATTCTGCACAGATATTATAGACATAAAATGAGGGAATACGGGTTTCATATTTTCCTGGAGAATAGGTTGGGTGGGGCACGGACCCCTCCAAACCTTTGATCACGAAATATCAAAAGTGCTATTAACTGTTTGTCAGATTTGTGTAAAAGAAATGGCGAATTGGAACGAAACTTTATGTACGGGCAATACGCAGAAAATAAATGAATAAGGTTTATTCTCTGCAGAAACACAGTTTTAAGGGGCGAAAGCTCTCACCCAAAATTATGGAAGTTGACGCCGGAAGGGCAAACAGAAGTGAAGCGAAGTGAATGAAATTGTCCACGGATATTGTAAACATAAAATGAGGGAATATGGGTTTGGTATTTTGCTGGAGAAAAGGGTTGTGTGGGGCACCGGACCCTCCAAACCTTTGATCACAAAAAATGAAAATTGCTAGTAACAGTATGTCAGATATGTGTAAACGACATGAAGAAGTGCAACATAACTTTGAGTATGGACAATAGCTAAAAAGTAAACCAATACGGTTTTTTTATATTCTGCGGGAAAACGGTTTTAGGGGCAGAAGCTTCCACCCTAAATTTTGAAAGTTCACGCCCGAAAGGAAGAAAGAACTGAACCGAAGTTAATAAAATTTGCATAGATTTTGTAGACATAAAATAACGGAATACGGGTTTTGTATTTTCTTGGAGAAAACGGTTGGGTTGGGCACCGACCCTCCAAACCTTTGATCACAAAAAATGAAAAGTGCTGGCAACAGTATGTCTCCAGTGCTGGCAACAGTTACTGTACAGTGTGTAAAGTAAATGAAGAATTGCACCGAAACTTTTTGTATGGATAATACGCAAAAATTAAAGAAATACGGGTTCTTTTATGTTCTTCGAAAAGCGGTATTAGGGACAAAAGCTCCGACCCAAAATTTGCAAATTTGACTCCCGAAAGACAAAAAGAAATGAACCGTAGTGAGTGCAATTGTGCTCAGAAATTGCAGACGTAAAATGAGGGAATACGTTTTTTTTTATTTTCCAGGAAAAAAGGGTTGGATAGGGCACGAACCCATCCACACCTTTGATCTTCAAATATCAAAACTGCTAGTAACAGTATGTCAGATGTGTGCAAACGACATTAAAAATTGCAACTTAACTTTGTGTATTAACAATACGCAAAAAATAAAGAAATACGGTTTTTTTGTTCTGCGGAAAAACGGTTTATGGGGCAAAAGCCCCCACCCGAGATTTTGAAATTTGACGCCCGAAAGGAAAGAAGAAGTGAACCGAAGTGAATAAAATTGTGCACAGATATTGCAGAGTAAAATGAGGATACGAGTTTCGTACTTTCCTGGAAAAACGGTAGTGTGGGGCACGGTCCCTTCGAAACCTTTGATCACGAAAAATCAAAAGTGGTAGTAACAGTATGTCAGATGTGTGTAAAGAACATGAAGAATTGGAACATAACTTTCTGTATGGACAATACGCAGAAAGTAAATGAATACGGGTCTTTTATGTTCTTCGGGAAAACGGTTTTAGCGGGCAGAAGCTCCCAAACAAAATTTTGAAAGTTGACTTCCGAAAGGCAAAAAGAAGCGAACCGAAGTGAATGAAATTGGGCGCAGATATTGTAGACATAAAATGAGGGAATTTGGGTTTCGTATTTTCCTGGAGAAAACGGTTGGGTAGGGAAATGGCACCTCAAAGCCTTTGATCACGAAATATCAAAACTGCTACTAACATTATGTCAGATGTGTATAAAGGACATGAAGAATTGCGACGAAGCTTTTTGTATGAACAATAGGCAAAAAGTAAACGAATACATTTTTTTTATTTTAAAGGGAAAAATGGTCTTTGGGTCACAATCCCTCGTCCAAAATTGTGGAATTTCACCCCAAAAGGCAAGAAGAATTGGACCAAAGTGAATGATATGTGCACTAATATTGTAGAAGTAAGATGAGGGAATACATGTTGCGTATTTTCTTGAAAGGAAAAAACTATTGAGTGAACCGAGGCGTTGAATGGCGGTATCAGTGGACCGAACCGAATGAAATTGTATGTAGATATTGGATATCTAAAATATGGCCTTCCGTGTTTCACAAGTGTCGTGTCTCCATCCGATTTCTGCAATTTTGGCAGATCAAGTAACAGCAAGTGCAAACAGTATAGCGTATTTTATAGTATTTCAGGAGGCACCTTTAACCCTCCGCATAAACAAAAACACGTGTCGATTTATTTCCGTATTGCTGTTGATCTGTCAAATTTGAAGCAAACCGGATAGGGACACTTGAGAAACACGATAGGACTTATTTTACACCGGGTCTATATAATATCTACTCACAAGTTTGATTTCCTTGGGTCTACTTCTTCCTTCGCTATTATGGTAGTATTTTCCTTTTTTCGGATGGGGCCTAGGCCCCAACACGGTTCTTCTGCAAAAATTAAAACACGTTTCATACATTGTTTTAAGAATAGTCCCTTTACGAAGTTTCGTTGCAATTCTCCATATTCTTTAGGAACTACTGACGTATGCTTATTTACACTTTTGATATTCCGTAATCAACAGTTTATAAGGTCCGTGCCTCACTCAACCGCTTTTTTCCGGAAAAAACGAAACCCAATTATATAATTTTACGTCTACAATATATGGACACAATTTCATTCAATTCGGTGCTCTTCTTCTTGATATTTGGGCTTTAAATTTCAAATTTTTTCTGGGGGATTTTGCCCCCTAAAACAGTTTTTTTCCGCAGAAAATAAAAGAAAAGCCGTATTCGTTTTTTGGGGGGGTATTGTCCCTACACAATGTGTTGTTCCAATTCTTCATGTCTCTCAAGTACTCCTGACATACTCTTATTAGCAGTTTTGATATTTCGCGATCAAAGTTCTGGAGGTGTCTGTGTCCCACCTAAACGGTTTTCTTTTTCTCAGGAAAATAAGAAAAACGTATTCCCTCATTTTATATCTACAATATATGTACACAATTTCATTCACTTCGATTCACTTCCTCTTGCCTTCCGGGACTTTACTTTTGTTTTGGAGGGGTCGGTTCCCCACCTAACCGTTTTCTCCAGGAAAATACGAAACACATGTTCCCTCATTTTATGTCTGCAATATGTGTGTAAAATTTCGTTTACTTCGGGTTACTTGGTTTTTTCCCTTTCGGGCGCCAACTTTCAAAATTGTGAGTGGGGGCTTTTGTCCCTTAAAACCGTTTTTTCCGCAGAAAATAAGAAACCCGTATTCGTTTATTTCCTGTGTAGTATCTACCTTTCAAATTTTATCAAAATCGGAGTGTTACGCTTCGGAAGTGTTACTTGTTAGTAATAATATTTCTTTAAAATATTACAAACAAATAGAGGGAATTAAAGCGAAAAATTGGGGTGAATTGGAACTTTCGGCTCCTACCAACATTGAAACAAATGACAGCACAAGTATTCGGTAGACATGAAATTTGAAACTGAGATTTAACTATATTTCTGTCGTGATTTTAATGTACACTGCAATGTTCTTAAATGCTAATTAAGTCAGGATTTTACATCCAAATTAAGTTGCAAGATAATAATTCTTGTTAGAAAATCGGCAATGCGAATTTAAGATTAGCCGATACTTTAGATACCATGGGAAAAAGGTTGAAGAGTGTAACCTAAGTGTGTGGCCAGGGGGATTGCGAGGCGATTTAATATATTGCATGTCTTCTACTCGGCAGCGTCCACCTCAACCGTTTCATTTTATTTGAAAACAAAACATTTTTATCATGAGTTACACTTAAGGATTCGCACGAGACGAATCGAAACAGGATTTGCCTGACAAAATTCGTGTCGAGACACGGCTCTTCCAATAGAGAAATATACATTTTTCGAGTCGAGACATCACCTTTCCAGCACATCTTCGAGACGAGACAGCCACAAATCTTGTCTCGTGCGCATCCCTAGTTACATTAGCACACACTACATGAGTGAGAATTTATATTATGATAGAATATACTATGAGCTTTAATAGAAAAAATGTAGACACTCGATAATTATTAGGTAGTAAGATTTCAATAGATTCAGGGTTGATCGTGCCGTGTGTGAAGTTATGAAATATGAATTGGTTTCAACAGGTGTGGATCCAAGGGGAATTTTATAGGGGCTACAACCCCCGATGACGCTCAGGTATACACTGGATAAAATGGGTTTCAATCCTACTTTATTTACACTGGGTAAAGTTGGAAACTATGCTTTAGTCCATCCCTTGATCATATCCTGGTTCTGCGATGTTAATACCTGGTCAGAACTTGCTGTTCTAAAAACCTCAAGTTCATACGCGATAAAATAGTATTTCTGCATTATGCACCTTTTAAAACTATTTTCAATATTTGTATTTATCTTGAGACAAACCCTACTCGAAAAGTTTGCTTTATTGAATATTGTATTTCTGACGATGCTTCTATTATCAAATACTGTATGTAGTTTTAATTAACATAGAATTGAATATTTCAAAACAGTTGAAAACTTTCTCATTGTTTTAACTTTTCTTTATTTGATTTTGAGCTTAACGCCCCTTTCAGCAGCGAAGCTATATGATACGTGGACCTACTAATTCACGTCGAATCCGAATCACATGAACTCCCAACGGGATTCGAACCTGGGTCTTCCATGCGTTAACTTTACTTGAATTTGCACTCGAACGCTCTCAAGTGGATTTAAGAGTGCTGCTAACCCTGAATTTTTCAATGAATGTATTTTTTAGTAATTATATTAATTTTACTTTTGAAAAGGTGTAAGCATTTCGCTTTTTTTTAAAAAAAAATCCTTGAATGATACGTAGTCAGTGTTGAACACAGGTTTCATTTTTATACTTGGCAATAGTAACTTCCATAGTCCCCTCTTTTCTACCTCTAGACACAGAAATATTGCTTTTAATAACTGCCAAATTACGATTTTTATCAATAAAGAGTCCTACTAGGGTGGTCCTTATTTATATGGGAAAAATATATTTAGGAATTTCCTTGGACGAGCCCTCTAAAATGGTTCCATATGAGACTAAATTAAGCAAAAAGAAAAACTAGATCCATTGAATAATTTTAAATGGTGCCTCAAGCGACCTAAAGTTTTGAATCCGATTACAATACGTAGTATATGGGAAAAATCTGGAAGAATCCTTTGTAATTTAGAAACGGTTTAAAAAAATTGGAAGATATCTTGAATAATGGAACTAGAAAAACAGACCAATCTAATCCTGTATAGCATTATCATGGCGGCCATCTTGAAATCCGCCATCTTGAATACAAGTAAAAAGTTTTAAATAGGAAGAGGGTCACAGGACATATGGTTTTGATGTAGCGTTTTACCAGAAGCACAAATCTGGCATTATTTTCAAGATACGTTATTACACAATCATGTAAGAGTTATTACACATGAAAAACGAAATGCTTCTTTTTGTAGTTATAGACAACATATTTGTAAGAATTTTGATTTTTTTTTTTTTTACATAAAGTGAAACAAACTGCTAGAGAAACCTAAATCTTTGTTTCGCAATGAACTAAAAATAAGTTTTCATCAAGATGGCTCATAGACCATTATGAGGAAAGAGAAAAATTATAACTTGGAAGAAGTTTTCAATCTTATTCGATACACAGTTCACTTTGGACACATCTAAGAAAAGATTATCTGTGGACCAACACTATCCGCAAAAGAAAATTTATGTTCCTCATTTTTCGTAAGAACGTTGTTGTAATCTTCTACTTGTTTCACTTCTCTTTCTGCTGCATCGTTTGTTACGTGACTAAATTTAATAGTCATTATTATTTGACCATGAAACCTTATCACACTCAAGAAACCCTTTAGGTATTTTAAATCTCTCGAGGAAAATTTGTGTTTATTTTAACAAAACGACTGATTTCTCTTTTCACAAGAATTTTTATCGTATCATCTATTGAATCAAGCCTCTTTGCTGTTTCACGGTTTCCCCTTACAGTTTTAATTATGTCAATCATTTTTTTCATAATTCTAACTACATAAAATAAACTACGTGTTCCTTCGCCAAGTACCAGAAACAGCGAGAAAATTTAGAGAGAGAATTCAATATCTATTTGTCTATAACTGTACAAACCTTTCAAAAGTTGCAGGTCTTGTAATGGTGAACGGGACGCTCAATCACATTTAAAGCAAGCTTGCACATATAGTCGTATTAGAAAAATGCATACTCTCCGAAGGCCCGTTTCTATTTGCTTCGTTAAACGAAATTGTTGGCGAAAGAGAAATGTTTTTAAACAGTAGATTGCTTTCCCCTTCCACCCTGCATGGCGATTTGTTCCAGGCAAACGAAAGAAAACGCCTCGAAGAGGTATACCACCCAAGAATATGATGACCAGTCCTAAAACTTCCCTGTAATCTTCTTGTGGTGTCCTGTTTCTACAAGTTTGATACCAAAATTTAACACTTCATTTTTTCCATCGGAAATATTGTTCCTTACATCATCATCATCAATTCCTGGAAGAAAGTTAGTGCAACTTATTTTATACCATTCGTTGTGAGAAACGCTTAAATAGAGGAACGTTCGGTTCAGCTGCAAACCAAACACAACACTTATCAAATACACATTTTAAAACTAATTCATAAATGTGGTGTCTACAAGGAAGGTATAGAAGTTTTTTTTGAGCTTCTGCTTTAGCAGAATGCAAGCACCATTGACCTCGTCCCTTCTGTCTTTGAGACAAAAGAAACTCTCTATCTTTCTTGATTTCAATTATACCTAGAGCATTAGTGTGTGCTATATCAAATGAATCAGGCAAGATATTTGAGAAGACTACTTATTTTTGCCTTTGCACTTCACTCGACGTTTCATTGTTCTTCTGTAATGCTCATCATTTCTCATACAATACAATCAGTTTGTCAACACTGCGTTGGGTATCCTTAACCGAGATCCTTGCCTTTTGACAAAATACCTCAGTTTCTTTAACAGCTAATCGTGCACTTTCCCTCACTGTAATATTTACCGTTCTCAAGTTGTAGAAAAAGACACTCAACACTTGCTTGTTTGATGGTAATTTACTTCCCAAAATCTGTTCATTGGCACTACCAATTAAATAAATTCCATTTCGACATATAATATAGTTGTATCCGCAGCTTGCATTTTTCCATTAAAACTAACTAGAAAATTGAAATATTCAAATGTTAACCCTGACATTTGAACTAAAATAATATTTTTTGGTTTTAAACAAGAGTTTCATTCCCGAAATCATTTCATAGGTAATAATTCTTACACGACTAAAAATATCTTTACAATACTGACAGACTTGTGTTTCTGGTAAAACGCTACCACAAAACGATATATCACATAACCCTCTTCCTATTTAAAAATTTTGATCTGAATCCAAGATGGCGGACTTCAAGATGGCCGCCATGCCAATATTATACAAAATTAGGTGTATCTCTTCCTCTGGTCCCATTATCAAGAGTATTTTCGCATTCCTTTAAAGCGTATCTAAATTACAAGAGTTTATTCCATACTTTTCCCATATACTATGTATTGTAATCGGGGTCAAAAGTTTAGGCCGCTTGAGGCACCATTTAATATTATTCAATGGAGCTAACTTTTCTCCTGGCTTAACTTAGTCCCACATGGAACCATTTTTGGGGGTCTCGTCCAAAGAAATTCGGAAATCAAAAATTAAGGACCACCCTACGTCCTACTAACTTTTCTATCGATTTCCTGCTAAGCAGGGATAAAGTGAATCTGAAAAGGTAGGGGACAGTAGGTAGCGGCATGACGTCACGCCGTCCCCCATGCCTATCTTTGCCCATTGTAATTCCTTAGGAACTGGGAAGACGCCATACACATTTTTTGGAGATGGGGGTCGGCGTCCCCCGCGTTCCCAAGCACTTTTACCCCTGCTGCTAAGTACTAATAGCTATGAAGACTAACGAAAAAATATTATGTGATACTACTACTATTACTACTACTACTACTACTACTAATAATAATAATAATAATACAGGTAATAAAGGATCTGAATGATAAAGATATTTTTTCAACTTTCTATCCTGTGGGCTTCCGTGAATCTGGATATATTGTTTTTATAAGGAATAAAGAGGCTTCAACAAAAACCTTTTGTATAATAAGAAAAAGTCTTATCAGTTGTTTTAGTCACAGAGCCACGCCTGCGGGCATTTTGCTTTCTTTTTCTTTTGCCTGGAAGGCAGCTTCAGTACTAAAATCAAGACTTTCATTCTGTCGTTGGCACGTGTCGAATCAGCTTGTTTGCTGTTCGATGTTTTGCCTTCAGGCGATCGACTAGATATATAGAAGAGTGAAGAAAGAAAGAAATGAAACGATATGCTTATTTCATGGAGACATGCTTGCTTCTTGGCATTAAGTGTTTGAAAACCAAAACTATTCTGAATATCCGTTTTGTTATTTCCATAATATGAATATAGGGAAATGTTAATTTTCATATATAGTAGGGGTAAAACTGAGGGGGAACGTCGGGGGACGTCGCCCCTTCACTTCCAGAAAATATCTGAGGCATCCTTCCACTTTCTAAAAATTTACAATGGGCAAAGATAGGCACGGGGAGCGGCGTGACTCATGTCTCCCCTACCTTTTCAGATCCACTTTTACCCCTGGTATATAGGAAGCAAGAAAGAAAAAAATATATTTCACACAAATAACAAAATAAAATATTCTACTTAAGTTCGCTTTGGCCTTGTGTGTTTCAAAATTGTTCAGAATGTTTTCCTAATTCCAATAGAAAAATGATGAATTAAAAATAATTCCTATCGAAAAAGAAAAAAATATAATTTCACTTATTAAACAAAAAGAACAAGATAAAATATTTCAGTATGTCTTTGCAATTCCAAATGCTTAGAACTATTTTTTCCCTTCTGCTCGTGAACACTTCAAACTAATATTAGTCTTGAACAAAACAGTCTTCAATAAAGATAAAAATCTTATAATTTTAAACCTAATAGTGTGTCCACGAACCAATATTATCTATCACCGCATTCATTCGAGGCGGCATGGAATCAATTAGTGACGAAGGAAGACAGGAATCGAAAGGGAAGGAGGTGAACTGGGACCTGTATGTTAGGTACCATCCCGGCATTTGCCTGGTATGAATGAAGAAAACCGAAGAAAAACCTCACTCAGAATGGTTGGACTGAAAAAGCTGTTACACCTTTTCGACCAAGTGTCCCCGTACACATAGTGAATGAAACCTCTTATTTCTCAGCATTTTCAATCAATAGTCATCTTGGAGCGTTTACATGAGATCTGATTCTTGATTATTTCATGGAAGATGAAGATGTCTGGATCATTGTCCATCTGAAAATAAAATTTTTCGTTTAGTGTGGGCAGCATAATATTCAACTTCAAAGTATTTCTTATTCCTATTACTAAGGGTCTTTTTCCTGTTACCTAAGGTTTTTTTCCTACTTCCTTCAAGACTAAGGACGATTCTTTCTTAATCTCTTAATCTCACTTATAAAGAATTTGTGATCCAAACTTCCTCCTTAACAAAGAGAAATAATAAAACCTGTTAAGTTAAACGCGTGAAACAATATTGGTGGAAATTTCACGAGCAGAAATTACGCAATAGATGATTAGGATATTTAAAATACAACTTATACGATAGTTCAGATGCTACAACTATAAGATCTTTTGATTGCAATGTATGACGAGTAAACGACACACTATAATACTGAAAACTGATACACATGCTATTTACTGATGTGTGTGTTATTGTGTGCAGAAAGTAGTTGCTGAGGAAACGACACAAGACGACATCGTTCAATAGAAATAATTAAACCTTTTTCAAAACAAAATTTAATTTCCATGATACTTCACGAGACGAGAGACCCCCTTCGTGAACAACACTAGCAAAAATCACGAAGTTGACGTCGTTGTTGATAATGGTATGTATACGATTCGAATATAAATAACCCTCACAACTATACTGATGTAATCGCAGTTCTCATTCTTGATATCTGGGCATTGAAGATTAAGAAATAAACGCTTATACCTTGTTCTGAGAGATAAGCCTGTAGTTCACCTGTAGCCTGTTAACCCTGCAGTTGTAAGAAATTCTAAAAACAAAGATAGTTAAATAAAAATTTACTGTTTCTGGGTGTAACTGGGTAACATTTACTGTTGTCTGGATTTAACAAACGGTTCTGCGAACTGAAAATATTTTAACCACCGGTTCTAGCGAACCGTCTGAATAGCACCACTGAACCGTGAAGAATTCCCTCGTAATAGTTAGAGTGCTCATTTTCGGCACGGGAGACCCGGGATCGATCCCTGGTGGGAGCTTATGTGGTTCAGATTCCACATTAAGATATAGGTCCACTTTAAATTGCCTCGCTCTGAATAGAATAGTAAACTCCAAATCAATCCACCACCCAACCAATCGACGTCGGAATCGGGAGCGCCTTTCCGTCACAATTAGAGTAACATAAACGGCTTGTTACACGTCACAAGCCGAATTAATTATAATCTGGCACTTGTAAACTACTATGCATGAATTATTTGTTTTCCTCGAAAACAAATTCAAGTACTGTTTTCCTTCTCTGTCTAAAAGCACTAAGCTTAGTATCGGAAAGAACATTGATTTTCAGCAGATACTGGATTTGTTTGGGAAAGATGCCTACAGACCTCGCGTGAAAGCAGCAAGTCTCTCGCAGAAGTTAACTCACGTGAATAGAGTTGGGAATATTTTCTCCTCTTGCCCGCCTGACTTATTTCTTTCGTGACTGTATGTTGTAATCCCTTCCCCTCTTTTGCACAATGTGTGAAATTTAACTTGTATACTGTAGTGAGTTACAGAAATGAGAATGCTATTTTTTAATAAATGACATCAAATAAGATTGACAATTATCACAATATATTCAAGATAACAAATATTCATTTAACAGTCGTCGTACGTATTTGTCTACACTGAAATTGCCATAATGTGCTTTCTTCTTCACTAATATGAGCTCCGAGCTTTGTAGCTAAGTTGTTAGCGTACGCGCCGTTGGCGTGAGAGACCGCGGTGAGAGCTCATGTGGTTCGTATTTCACTATTAATCAGTAAGACCCGTCTCATATAGCCTCGCTGCTCAAAGGACGTTAAACTCAAAATCACATCAACTAATATGAGCTCCTTGGCAATGTTAATGGGTTATTTCATAACTTCTTCGAGAAGATCTTTGTAGGAATCAAGATTCAACAAGTAGTTAATCTATGTTGGGTCATGGTAGGCCTGCTTCTAAGATAAGATTTCATTCTTTATAAAGACGAAAATAATCTTTCTGGTGTCACTGAAGTCATATAAATAGCAAGATAAAGCATTGTTAGTTTATTAACTTCCGAAAACAAATAATGAGTTATCATTTTTGGTTGAGATTTCAATGAGACAACCAGATCTTGAACACCTTCAATGCCGTTCAAAGAATCATTTTTGCTTCGGTGAAGCGAGGAAAGTGCTAATAACAGTATGTCAGAAGAAATTAAAGAAACATTGGAACGACACATTCTTTAGGGACAATACACAAAAATAAACGAATACGGAAAAACGTTTTCGTTAATTTTCTGCGGAAAAACGGTTTTAGGGGGCAAAACCCCCACCCAAAATTTTGAGTTTTGTGGTCCGAAAGGCCAGAGGAAGTGAACCGAAGTGAATGAAATTGTGCACAGATATTGTAGACATAAAATGAGGTAATAAAATGAGGTTGGATTTTGATATTTGCAATTGTAACAATGGAAATGGCACTTATTACTTGGCTTTTGAGATGCAGACTGTGAGTTTTTAGAGTAGCTAACTACTGAAAAAATTGGTTTATTACAAATATAACTTCTTTAGTGAGTAGAGAGGATGGCGTTGATCACGGATCAAAGTTAATGACGATGTGAGTGGGTGGTGAGTGGTGAGTGGGTGGATTTTAGTGGGTGTGAGTTGGTCACAATGGTTCAGAGTTGTTTATAGTTGGTGTTGGGTCAGAGTGGATTATGTTGGGTAAATGGATTACGTTGGTTGGTGAGTCATTGTGGTTGACGGTGTGTCACGATGTGTGGTGGGCCAGTATGTTGTGGATCAAGGTTTCAATGACCCACGCCATCTCTGGTTAACATTGTACTAAATAGGATTGGCTTCGAAGGTGCTCGTCGGCGATTTTCTCAAATTTTGCACATAGATAGTACCCCACCAGAAAGAAAGAAATCTCGAAACGGTTCACAGTACCATCTCACAGAACTCAATATAGAGGAATTTGTTTGATTGGCTAAATGAAGACCTCAACAATTTATTCTTTTACAAGCGAGATTTTCTTCATCTTTTCCGTGGCAAAGTCAGAAAAATACGCGGCTAGTAAACTTAAGGTTGAAGGTTCGCGCCCAACTTGGGGTACTTGCTTTATTTTCTAGTGTTCTTACTAGGGATGGCCACAAAGTTCCGGTTCCGGCGGAACCCGTTCCGCGAGGAACCGGTTCTCGGAGATCCGGTTTTCAGAGCCGGTTCGAGTACCGGATCCGTTCAAACACGAAAACCGGTTCTGGCCATCCCTATTTTTTTACACTCACCTGAATATAAACAAATCAGGCATATAGACGATTTAACATATTTTGGGGGAGTAATTTTATTGTTCGTTGGCGTTCCGTCGAGTCTCTGCCGCTGGTGGTATAATTTTCAAAACAAAAGTGGAGCACCACGGATCGTAGCTGCGGTATCACCAAGTTTTGGCGAAAGGTCGTCCGTTGCGTATTGGTAGTCCACTGATGCTTATGGCATGGGGGCTTGTATCTGAAAACTAAGAGAATAAAGAAGCATGGTATCCATGAAGCCCGTTGGCACTCCTAAAAGTCTGAAACGATGAAACAGATGTCAAAACTGGAAAACACGTATTTTATAATTTCAAAGGTATTCCTTGTTGAGGTAAAAGGATTGCGCCTAGGTCCCCACGAGAGGTGCAACTCAAAATTTGAAAATCGCAAGGGGAATCAAGTAGTATATTTAAAAGTATTGCCAAAATTAAAAGAGATGGTAATAGACTCGAGTCTTTATGCTAAACTTGTAGAAAATAGCGAGCGTTTAAGATGCTAATAAATCCTTCATTGAAAACTCCGTGACCACCTCTAGAAATGTGAAACTGTGAAACTGATATCAGAAGAGGTAAACATTTGTCTTACCATTGCAAAAGTATAATGCACCAAGGTAAAACAAGAAGTGCCCCATTGTGGGTTTATTACATCATTAATATTAAATTGTACGTTCCATGGTTGTGTCTTTAGGCTAAAGGACAAGGTGATTTTGAATTATGGAATTAATGGTAGAATACAAAAATTTAAGGAACGTTGGTGCATTATACTTTTTTGTTCTACGTTGGTGGATTATACTTTGCAATGACAAGACAAGTGTTTACATCTTCTGATATCGGTTTCAAAGTTTTACATTTCTAGAGATGGTCACGGAATTTTCAATGAATTTATTACCATCTTGAAGACTCACTATTTTGCTGAACTTTAGCACAGAGACTCGAGACTTAAAATATTATTTCTTCTAGCAAAACTTTCAAATGATTTACTAAATTCCCCTTACCATGTTCAAATTTTAAGTTGGACCCATCCTGGGACCATCCGAGGGGCCCTTTGGCATATGTTTTACCTCGACTCGGGTACCTTTGAAAATATTAAATACGTGTTTTCCGATTTTCATATCTGTTTCACCGTATGAGACTTTTAGGGTTGCCAACGGACCATGCCGTAAACGTCGGTGGATCACCGATGAACAACTAACGATCACTCGTCAAAAATTCACGGCCCCGCAGCGACGATCTGCGATTGCTCCACTTCAGTTTTGAAAATTATAACACCAGCGGCAGAGACACGACGGAACGCCAACGAACGACAAATCTACATCCCCAAAACACGTTAAATCTCCTATATGCGTGTTTTGTTTATATTTAGGTGAATCAGAAAAAACACTAAAACAAATACCCTGGGATGGGCGCGAACAATCTATGTTACGATTACTAGCGTAATTCTGACTTCCTCAGGGAAACGATGATAAAAAGCTTGCTTGCGGTAGGATAAATCATTGCGGTCTTATTAGCCAAACAGACAAATCCCTATATCTCGAGTTCTAGGAGATGGTACCGTGAACTGTTTCAGATGTACTGCTTTCTGGTGGAGTACAATCTATGTGCAAAATTTGAGCATAATTTGGTGCCTCTTCTCTTGAGTACAATTTTAACCAGAGATGGTGTGGGTCAATGAAAATTTGATTCACGACTCACAATGATCCACCATCATCCATCACCCAAATGACCCATTGACCCACTCTGACCCACCACCAACGATGAACCACTCTGAACCATTGTGACCAACTCCGACCCACCAAAACCCATCGTCATTAACTCTGAACCATGATCCATGTCCTCCTCTCTTTGACTAAAGAGGTTACACTTGTAATGAAATAAGACTGAAATTATCACTTATCGAAGTTTGAATTCCTACCGTCAATCGCTCAAGCACTGCTCTGTTACAACACCGGTGGATCTGCCGTTTACGATATACATTGGTAAAATGTTTCTCATCTTCCGAATTAAGATGAAATTAAATTTATCACATATAATTATTTCTTTGTTGGCTTACAGATACATTTCGGCAGAAGAAAGGACGAAATTTGAGTCTCAAATCAAGATCAAGTAGATCAACATAAAAATAAAACTAGTTTTCCATATAATTAAGCATAAAGTAATAATTTAAAAATGCCCTTGTAATTAAACTTGGAATGCAAATTTTATGGCCATTTTTCTCATAACTTTACGGATTGATTGCCTTATGCTCTGAACGCTCCATATATTAAAAACCAGCTTCAGCAATTAATGTAATAGAAAGCAGTGGGTATAAAATGCGAAGAACTGTAGTTTCCATTTCTCATTTTGTTCCTCTACTAATATCAATCGTTTTCGATTATTTTTACAAACCAACACACTACCAATTTTCCATATATAGAAAATGACCCCCCCGCTCATAAAAGAAAATTTTAAAAAATTCCAGGAAAAATTCTGTTTATTTTTAATAAAGAGTTATATACTGAATTTCAGCTAAGATGAACGCCTTGTGAGATACTCAATTTTTTGCAAAAATTCGGACCCCTATTCCCCCCTAAGGATATGTATTATAATGAAAGTGATACGCGTATGATAACTTCCCAGTTGCGATTGGGGCCTGATTACATACCAAACGTCATTTCATTTGACTTTGCAATTTGACCGTGATGACCACGCACAGTTACTTTCAATTTGTTATATAATAATCCATATATTACAGGTGATTCAAAAATATGTTTTTCCAGTAGTTAACTCCTGTAAAAGCTCACAGGATGCATCTCAAAATCGACCTCCGATTGCTATTGCCACTCTTAGAATTGCAAATATCAAAATCCAAGACGACCTGAACTTTTTTCATTGGAAACAAGAAAAATGGAGATCTTGAAAATAAAACGTAGACAAGCTCATCAGTGTTCAGAAGATGCTGTCTACAATCCACTGAACAGAATGGGTCGGTGGGTCAGTGTGAGTCACAGTGAATGGTGTTTTGCAGTAGGCCACGTCCTTTTGACCAACGATACACTGACCCACTCACAAATCTTGACCCATTTCACCCACTTACCAACCGCTCCATTGACCCAGTCCATCTTTGATTTTAACATGTCTTATTTCATTTAAAAGATGAAACATACATCCACACATTTTTTTCATCGATTGCTAAGGTTGGCTTAATAGTTGAAATGGTCATTTCTTCTCACGGTGAGAAATTGATACGATTAAAAAGTACCTCCCACTTCCAAAATTCCATATTACTACAATATTTTCTTCTTAGATTGAAAGTAATATGTCCCAAAATTTGGTAAAGGTTGTCCCAGACATTCCGCAGCTAGGTTGGAATATTCATTTATACAGAAACATTAAAATACTTAGAGCAGTACTTAAAAAACTTAAAATGCATTCTATGCTGCCCCTGTAAATTCAAAATCCAGCTGACATGTTCGTTCAGAAGTGTTGCTATTGATCTCTGTTATAACGAAACTATGGACTCTACACTAATATTGGTCGTTTTGAATCATTGGATATGTTACTCTCTTCGACTCTCCTTATTAGATGTGCTACGGAACCTTACATCTACAGGAAGATGAACTTAAAGGTCATCAGAATTGCTCCCAATAAACTTGGAAACCTCGAAAGATATGGATTCGACATTAACATTGGTCATTTTCAATTACTTCTCCATGTCATTTTTCACACACTCCTTCAGGTTGCTAATGGGAGCATAACTTACATGACATCTGGATTGCCACTCTTTATCTAAGCGACCCCCAAAATTATGGATTCGACACTAATGTCGATCTTTTTATAATTTTGATGTCAGCCCCTTTCATTCCTCCTAGGAGAGCAAACGGATGCTGAAACGGCTAGGACTACATTTGGTTTTAAATGGCATTAAAATTTCTACCAATTAATTTAGCTACCAGTGCTGCATTTACAAGCTCTGCGTCCCTACGCACTTTTGCTCTCGCCGCCCCCAATTACTACATATTTCTCCGACCCTTGATCCCTAACTTGAAAATAAAACAATTAGTGTTTAATTAGTGAATTATTTACAGTTAAACACCACTCACTAGATGTTACAGCTACAACTACGTAACAAAAAATATCAAATGGGAAATATGTTCTGAATTATTTTTAGATTTCTTACGCTTTCATTAAACATATTAGAATAGTAAAAGAGGATTGTTTATGAAATAGTATATTTCCTCTTGATTTTTTAACTTTTTCATGCGAAAAAATGAAAATATTTAATTTTTAAACATTTCGCTCTTCAAAGGTGTTGCTCTCAAGGCACGAGCCTAGTTGGACTAATGGGAAATACGGCACAGTTAGCGGCGCTGAAAAATTACGATTCGAATGTAATATCGGTTGATTCCGATATTTTTATGTCGCTACGAACCACTCTGGGTGCTAATGGGAGCTTAATTGGACTTGGATTGAAAGTAGAACTATTTACCTAAGCGAACTATGGATTCGATACTGATATCGATTCTTTTTCAACATTTTTGATATGTATGCCGACAGTACTCTTTTCCATATTGTAAGAAGTATGGTTAAAATTGCTCTAGACATATCAGAATTGTGTTGACGCACACACACATACATCCACTATATATATATATATATATATATATATATATATATATATATATATATATATATACCGAGTGAGCGAGCGAGCGAGAGAGAGAGAGGGCGACCCAGGGCATCACCACTTCAACATTGCAAAAGCATATATCAGGTGTTGAATTAAAAATCTATGTAAAGACTTTCTGCTGTGGCATGCTTCATAAGGACAATTCCAGTCTGCTCACGTGACCTTTGACGCTAATGAATTTCTTGCGAACGTTTCGACTTTGGATTCTCTGTTCTTACCATCGTTTTATGCTTCGGATAATTTTTCAAGAACATAAATGTCATGTTGTAATATAAATGTTGAGAAGTAACCTATATATGACAGATAGCTGCAAATAAATACACTATATAACCTATTTCTTGCTATGGTATTATTTTCCTAATTTGTATTTTACATTCTCATATATAATACCGACCTACTGTGAACACTTATATCATATGTTATATTTTTACCATAATAATTACTATGTTCTGCAATGATTATGTTATATATATGTATACAACTGATGTATTTTAATGCAATTATTTTATATAATTTTTCATGCATTGCAGAAAATAGAATTTCAAAAAAAGCAAGACTCAGATGGGAATCGAACTCGTGACCTTATAATTTGAAATCCAACGGCTTGCCACTTTTTGTAAAAAAAACTTCCAGAGCAATTTTCTACTTTCACCTCTTTTCAGGACTACTAGACTCGACAGGGACACGAACACAGAAACAGCAAGGACAGTTACAATTTCACCCTTGATCTTCAAAGGGATTCGAACCCCCAATGTGTTTCACCTAACGAATGTCAGCCTAACGCCTCAGACCGCTCGGCTACACCCAACGACATCCACTGAGCCAACGCACGCACTCTTCGGAACATGCTTCTAGAGATGTATTCGGCTCTCTAGATAATTATGACATTCATATCAGAGTCCTGCAAACCCAGTCCCGAAGACGGCCCAGCCCGCCCGGCGCGGATGGACCTGTATTCTGTGCCCGGCTCGATCCGGCCTTGCCCAGTGGAAAATGAGAAAAGTGTCGTCATAATATTGATGTCCTTTTGTCCTTCTAGATTGGGAAAATCGTTTGAAAGGTTACCCAAGGTTTACTTTCTATATTCTATTCTGTCTGTCTATTTGTTATCTGTACTTGTTCTGTCCAGCCATGTTTATTATACAATAATACAGCTCATGGAGGTAAAAGTCTTGTACTACACTCATTATTGCGTTACGAGTAACAGACAAGATACGTGAAACTGCTACACTGTATATAATACTAATACTAATACTACAACTCCTACTGCTAATACTACTATTACTATTACGATTACGAATGATAGTGCTAATTCCACTATTGCTGTCACTCCTACAAATATTACTACTACCACCACTACTACTACTACTCATTACTATACCAATACGACAGCGAATACCACTACAGCTATTACTAGTAATACGAAAACAAAACAATGAAAATGAAATCTTCGAGTTTTACGACCCACACTTATGCCGGCTAGGCTAAAGGAGACTGTGGTGATGAGAAATAAATGAAATGGTGGCATTAATAAAGAAGGAGGTAACGGGAGAACGTCGAGAAGACCCCCACACAAGGTGTTTGTCCACCACAAAGTTCACTCGGAGCGAGATGGAATGGAACCAGAGGCCCTATGCACAAGAGTGAACGCTTAACCACTGAGCCACGTTCCAGGAACACCTAATAGACCCAGGTGTCTTGATGATTTATTTTATCATTATGTTTTGTTATATTTGTAGTATCAAACTATAAACAATACAGGAACATGGCCATTTGGTATTTGCCTTGCTAATTGAATTACTAGAAATTGCACTGATCTTATGAACACGTCAGTTCACGATTTCAGCCTCCGTGGTCTAATGGTAGCGTACCAAATTTATTTAGTAGGTCAAGTACTTGGCTTCGTCATACGTTCTTTAGGTAACTACGGCTCAGGCCGTATGGACGATGACGGGATGAATTAGTGGAATGAAAACAGTGGGAGGAAACGGGACGGCAAACTCCCACGTACACGGTGTTTGACCACCACAAACGTCACATAGCATGAACAGGAATTGATCCGACAACCTCTAGCACCAGATGTGAGTGATTTATCTACTGAGCCACCGTTGTCCCTCATAGATCAAGGATCGCTTCACATTTTGTAGAGACCGGCCATAATAACTAGCGTTTCTGTTTTTTCGGTACTAAGAAGGTAAATTCTGTACCACCAGACATGTCATCTCTGACGAGAAATCGTGGCAGTTATAGTAGTATCTAGCTGTGGTCGTAGTAGTAATAATAGAAGAAGTAGTATTAGAAGAAGTAGTAATATTAGTAATATTACAGTACTTTGCGGTCTTTAATAAAGAGACAGTCTTCCAAACACATTACGATTAACATAAGCTGGCAGTAAGACCGTACGATCACGGCAAAGGCAGGAGTAGTGGAGGACATTTAAGAAAAAAAATGACAATATTAGTTTCCAATCCGTCTTTCAGTGCCCGGGTCGAGCCAGACCGGCGGGGCTCGGCCCGAAAATACATGCGCCCGGTTCGGCCCTATAGTATTTGTGTCCGGCCCGGAATGTGCCGGTCCAGTTAGGGCCCGGTCCACTTTGATATTACTTGAAACGGTCAGGACCGGGTTGGGTCGGCCCGGGCACATTCCGGGCCGAACCGGGCACGCCCGGCCCGTGCAGAGCTCTGGTTCATATCCACTGCAAACGCTGTTTTTGTTCTATTTTGACTTTAATTTAGTACTTAGGCGAGAATTATGTTCTATGTCTTAACTTTCAGCATTCTTTCACATATGGAAAGATTCGTTTACGTATCTAAAATTTAATTACGTATGGAGAGCTAAGTGAAAAAAAGCATGTGCTGACATTAATACAAAGTTTCGAAATATTGTATCATTAAGTATTTCAATCAATGTTGCTGTTTTCATACAATTAGTAACAAGTCTTATTATATTTAAAACAAGGAAAACACATCTCCAAAGTTATTCCCGATTACAAATGTTGGCGTCGATGTTCGAACCTGGTTTACTTTTTCCCGAACATACCCGAAGTTGGACTTAGAAATTTTTGCATCAAAACAGCAATAAAGAACGCCTTCGCCTTTGAGACAAGATGTACCTTTCGGGAGTAAACTTTCAAAATTTTGGGGTGGGTTCTTTTGCCCCTAAAACCGTCTTTCCGCAGAAAACAAAAAAACCGTATTCCTTTATTTTTGCGTATTGTCCATACAAAAAGTTCGTATCAATTCTTCATGGCCATTACACACATCTGACATACTGTTATTAGCACTTTTGATTTTTCGTAACTTAAATGTTTTGAGGAGTCCCTGCCCCTCCCAATCGTATTCTCCATTAAAATACGAAACTCATATCCTGATTTTTCGTCTGCAATATCTGCGCACAATCGGTGCATTCTTTCTCGTCTTTCGAGCGTCAACTTTCAAAATGTTGGGTACGGCTCTTGACCCCTAAAAGCGTTTTCTCGCAGAAAATAAAAAAAACATATTCCTTTATTTTTTGCGTATTGCCCATACAAAAAGTTTCGTAGCAATTGTTCATGTCCTTTCCATACAGCTGACTTACTGTTACTGGCATGTTTGATATTTCGTGATCAAAGGTTTGGAGAAGTCCGTTCCCCACCCAACCGTTTTCTCCATTAAAATACGAAACCAGTATTCTCATTTTATGTGTACAATATCTGTGCAGAATTCCATTCACTTCGGTTCACTTCTTCCCGTCTTTCGGGCGTCAACTTTCAAAATTTTGGGTGGGACTCTTGCCCCCTGAAACCATTTTCCCGCAAAACATAAAAAACCCTTATTCCTTTATTTTTGCGTATTGTCCATACACAAAGTTATGTTGCAATTCTTCATGTCCTTTACAGACATCTTACTGTTACTAGCACTTTTGATATTTCGTGATCAAAAGTTTGGAGAGGTCGGCGCCCCAAGCAACCATTTTCCCCAGGAAAATACGAAATCCGTATTCCATAATTTTATCTGTACACTATCTGTGCACAATTAGTTCACTTCGGCTCACTTCTTGCCTTTCGGGCATCAACTTTCAAAAGTTTGGGGTGGGCTCTTTTGCCCCCTAATGCTGTCTTTCCGCAGAAAATTATAAAACCGTATTCCTTTATTTTTTGCGTATTGTCCATACAGACATTTTCTTTGGAATTCTTCGTAGCCTTTACACACATCTGCCATACTGATACTAGAACTTTTGATATTTCGTGATCAAATGTTGGAGGGGTTCGTGCCCCACCCAACCCTTTTCTCCAAGAAAATACGAAACCCGTATTCTATCATTTTAAGCCTACAACATCTGTGCAATATTTCATTCACTTCGGTTCACTTCTTTTTACCTTTCTCGCGTCATATTGAAATATTGGTGTGGGTTCTTTTGCCCCACAAAACTGTCCTTCAGCAGAAAATAAAAAAAACGTATTCCTTTAGTTTTGCGTATTGTCCATACAAAAAGTTTCGTTTCAATTCTTCATTTCCTTTACATTCATCAGACATTTTTACTAGTACTTTTGATATTTCGTGATGAAATGTTTGGAGGGGTCCATCCCCCACACAACCGTTTTTTAAAGGAAAATAAGAAACCTGTATTCCCTCATTGTATGTCTATAATATCTGTGCGGAATTTCATTCACTTCGGTCCACTTCTTCTTACCTTCCGGGTCTCAAACGTCAAAATTTTTCGTGGGGGCTTTTGACCCCTAAAACTGTTTTTCCTCAGAAAATAAAAAAAACGTATTCCTTTATTTTTTGCGTATTGTCGATAGAAAAAGTTTCGTTACAATTCTTCATGTCCTTTACACAGTTCGGAGATACTGTTACTAGCACTTTTGATATCTCGTGATCAAAGGTTTGGAAGGGTCCGCCCCACCCTACCGTTTTTCCAGTAAATTACGAAGCTGTGTTCCCTCATTTTATGTCTGCAATATCTGTGCAAAATTTTATCCACTTCGGTTCAGTTGTTATTCCCTTTCGGGTATCAACTTTCAAAATTTTGAGTGGGGCTTTTATATTAAACCTTTACTTTATTGAACTTTTACTTTTTTATGAAATTCCTTTTTGGTGGGGAAGGAGATAAATGATTTTTTCTGATATCTGTCTCTTGCCATTCATCTTTTTTGAGCTGCTTAAGTAAGATCATTTTGTAACTTTTGATGGGATATAACTCCGCCACGATAATAAAATTGTCATTCTTAACAATTTGTTTTATTTCCTTATTTGCAGTTTGCCACACTGATATATTTGTTACAAAATTGAGGTTTGGTCTAACGCCTTTCGAATTCGGAACCAACCCAACTGCTGAGCTTTTTGGGTTGCCTGCTATTGCAGGAAAACGAGAAATGCAGGTGGTAATGCACTTTTGGAGTCGTGTATACATTGCAATGTGTTCACTTATATGTGTTTGACAAGCTAAGAGTAAATTATACTTTAGCGCGGTGGGCCTTTAGGCGCAGGTCTCGACTGGAAGCAATGGGTCCAGTTAGCCAAAATCTGACCCTGCCGAGGTATTGTATTCTCATTTGTTTTCCATCAAAAAGACGTAAGTGGTATTCAACAACGTAAGACAACAAAAGATTGTCAAGCATTCTTATTATTATTATTATTATTATTATTATTATTATTATTATTATTATTATTATTATTATTATTATTATTATTATTATTATTATTATTATTATTGTAAAGTTTTCTGCCTTTTGGGAGGTCCTGAGACTAATGAGTTCTTTTTTTTTTCAATTTTAGATTTTAAATTTGGGCCTGGAAATATTTCTTCCATGTTTCTTGACCTTCAGCTTCCTCTTTTAACTCCCAACATTTTATTGTATTTTTCAACCCATTGATCAGCTGTGATCTTCTTCTTCCTATTCCTCGCTTTCCTTCCATCTTTCCTTCCATGGCGGTATGAAGGAGACAATTTCTTCGCAAGGTGTGTCCAATCCAATTGGCCTTCCTACGAAGGATATTGGCTAAAAGCGTCTTCTTCTCTCCTATCCGTTTCAAAACATCTTCGTTTCTTACTCTTTCTGTCCATTTTATATTCTCCATCTTCCTCCAACACCACATTTCGAAGCTCTCTAAATATTTCTTCTCTAACTTCCGTAATGTCCAACTCTCTGAACCATACAGTCCAATGCTCCATTTCTTCCTTAGTCCAATATTAAGGCTGCTAGTTAAGAGAGACCTTCTCTTGTTGAATGCTTCTTTCGCTATGGCAATTCTTGATCTGATCTCTTCGGTACAGTAAGCGTCTCTTGTCAAAATACTTCCCAGATACTTGAAATGATCGACCTCTTGGTAGATGGATAGAAGCTGTAAATATGGAACAAGGAACTAACAGATGGCAGTATTTAAAGAAGAAATGATTTATAAAACTAGGCTGGATTCTACTAGCGTGAAATAATTTCATCTATAAAAAATTAAATCTCTGTATCTCACAGATATTCTTTTTCTACTGAATGTATTTTGTTTCTATTGATGTATTGATCGCTGAAGTATTCATTAACTACATTCCACATTTAGTCACTGTAGACTAATTCATGAAGTACGGGAAGATTTATTTTTTCGACTGTACGTGTTGCTATCGAGTTAATATTGGTTCGATGCGTTAAGCAGTGTTCGTAGGTTTCTTTAACAAAATTCCCTCGACTGACACGATTTTTTCCCCTTTTATCACATTTTTCACTAGTTTGTTGAATGTCCAATACCCATGACAGAAGTTATGTGATAAGATTAATTTAGGTATATTGAAGAAATTGCCAACCACATTTGTTTTATTTATTTGTTTTATGCATTTTTTTCGTTTACTTTTCATTCACTTAAATACACACACACATATAAACCCAGCCAACAAAATGAAATGAAATATCTCAGTTTCTCTGTAAATTTGGGAGCGGGGCATTCAGATGCAGAAGATATATATATATATATATATATATATATATATATATATATATATATATATATATATATATATATATATATATATATATATATATATAGTATATATATATATATATATAGTATATATATATATATATATATATAGTATATATATATATATATATATATATATATATATATATATATATATATATATATATATATATGAAGATTTTAAGATAAGATAATTATGCCAAATATTGTATATTCATACATACAATAGGGGAACCACATGAGCTTTGGGGGCCCAGGCCCTCTCGGCGCCCTTGCTTTAGGCTTAGGAAGACGATGATTAAAGCAATTGAATGATGATAGAAGAATGAAAAAGTCGGAGGAAACGGGAGTACCTCGAGAAAATCCACGGACACCACAAGCTTACTTGGCTGGGGATGGGACAAGGGATTCTATACACCCTCAACTATTGAGTAAGATTGCTTCCTGTTTTGCCTATTTCTGTTTAGCCTACTAGCCTCCCAGCAATATTTATCAACATTTCTACGTTATCAAGATTGTAGGCGAAGCAGGAATTCCTGTTTTGCCTATTCCTGTTTCGCCTACTGAAAAGACAAAGGGATATTTTTGAGTTGGGAATTTTTCTTGGGGATTTTAGCTTTACATGAATCCAGGATGTTGATCTAATGCAAATTACCAAAATGAAGTGAAAACGTTTCAGCATGAAATAAAACTAAGTGATCGGGATTAAAAGAAATGAAAAATAGGGGAGAGCTATGCTATCGTATATGTTCATTTATTAGACCTTTTTTTTCCTGTTGTACATTCATACTCAGTTTTTCAAATGTATGCAATAGGATACAGTATCAACATAATCCATTAAATCTATAACTCTAGATTTTAATCTCTCTTTCAAATTATTAATTCGTTGATCTAAGCGTTTGTACTTCAGTTTCTTGAAGTTTTCGCCGATTCCCTTCCTCCTGCAACAACATTTTACTTTCATTCTCCTGCTGTTCCTGCTTCAATACCTACCACAATGTGAATATATTGGAGTTGATCAGGAGACAATTTTTATTCAGTTTTCAATGCCATCCCCTCAACACTGTTAGTCGTTCATGCCCTTTATCACATTTGTTAATACTTCATACAATACAATAAAAAGAAATGGGCGAGTTGGGAGACTATAAAATTTTCTTCACTCTTCCACTTGGCTATTCCACTATTCATTAGTGAAATCTGACAAATCAACTCTGTGCTTATGATACTACGAAAGTCTGTGGCTTGCACTACGATAGCAATAACCCCCTAAAAAAAAAAAAAAAAAAAAAAAAAAACTAAATGCCACTGTGTTGTGCCTTATAACAAAGAAATGAACGTACCTGTAAATCTTAAATTCTTTGGAAGTGGTTGATTAGGATCCCTGTTTACTCTTCGTCATTTTATCCACAAAACGTCTGGCTTCAATTGACGTTCTTTGCGGCTCGTGCGAATGTATACCTGACGATTTATGGGTTCATCTCCCGGAAGAACAACAGTGGCTTTGTGTAATGTGCCATTTACAATCAAGGTAATGAAATTTTTCTTTGGACGGATCCAGTATTTTTTTTTCGAACGTATCGCGTTCTGTATTTTTTCTCGCATATAATTTTCGGTCCATGTAGTAAATTTATTTGTTCTTTACTTAACCCAAAATTTTTCTGGGAGCTTCGGAAGAATTATATTTCGGGGAATAATATCTTTATTTATACATTATTTTATTGTAAACCCTATACATGAACATTTCAAGTTGATAAATATTGAAGTTATACACTTTAATGCTATACGAAAACACAGGCCCGCAATTGGACAGAAATTCTTGAAATTATCCACCAATCTGATATTTGGCAAAATAATTTAGACCCCCTTCGTCCCTCTGAGATGCCCATATCATCCCAAAATCCGGTTTCATCCAGTTTTTACTATTTTCTATTCGCTTTATATTTTCCGCCGCCAAAACTCTTTGTTCTCATTGGAACTATTTCCGTCCCTCTAGTATTAAGGCACGCTTCTTGTTATTCTCTACTTGGAAACGAATCAAGCAACATCCCGCTAGTTTGCTGCAGATATATATGTATTGGGATTCTTCGACAAAAATGCAGTAGTATAAGGTAAAACCAGTTTGAACTAATGAATAAATCCGTTGGGAGCGTATAGAGTCCCAAAAATATTGAATTTTCATTTTAAAAGTCAATAAACAGTGAGATATGGACTTCAATTGAAGTGACGCCATGTTCGTAAATGATAATAGTGATGGACAGGATTCATTGCAGTGTGTGATCTTTTTCAAAACAGTTTGAAGATCAGTGTTTCCCTTGATAACTCCCGTTATTCTCAAAATTTTCCTGTTAGGTTGCGATAGGCCTGTCCTATAATATAGCTTTTCTCTGTGTATGTAATAAATGTGATTTTTTTATTGTAACACGGCGGTAGGTGTAGATTTCTTCGTGATTGAATCTATTACTATAATATCAGTGTAAGTTAAAACAGGGATTCTCTCTCTTATTCCTGATTTGATTACAGCTTCTAACACATTATGGGCTAAATAAAGAATCAAGAAGGGTTCTTTTCCCTTCACGAAAGGGACCCTTACCATTAGTAGTTTCAATATGTCCCTTCCTGGGCATTGACAATAATTCTGTAATTCGAAAGCCATGATTTAATTAGTAGTAGGGCCATTGGGCTCTGGTTATTCCTTCTTCTTTTCATAGTTCATAGAGCCAGTTTAAGAGGGTGAAATTTAGTGATTTGTTTGATTTATGTATAGTCGAGTAATGTGATAATATGATTTAATATGTGTAGTAATATGTATTAATATTTGTTTTCTTAGTTCATGTGGGAAATAGTATGTATGTGCGTGTAGTTTAGCACTTTCAACGTAGAAGTGATGTTTGAACAAAAGTATGATTTATTTCTTTACGGACAGTGTATTGTACAATTAGTCATTGTTTTTGGTCAGTTTAAAGGGACAAATCAATCCGTCACGCAAATTCATAGTAATCCTGTACCGTAATTACATAGTAGATTGCTTATATTTAACGACGACAAAGTACAAAGTTTATTTAATAGTGCAAAGTTAGTTATCGTAGTATCAATGCCATCTCGTGTCGGATTGAGAACTATTCGCCGCTAGGTTTTTGTTACTCCAAAACTTAACGATCTGGTCAACATGAAAATTACCCTTCTTTTACAATTATTGATGCCTAAATATTAGTTCCGGCCCATATGAATAGGTATTTAGACGGATTACTTTATAAATTAACTTTCCTGAAAAGCACAATCATTTATATAGTCCAGCAATTGAATTAAAAATAATACTAAACTTTGCTTTTCTCCTTACACTTGAAGCTTGTCTATATGGCTTTATTTTGTTGTCAGGCTGCAGTTTCAAATTCTCTCTCTTCGTCGCTTTCTTTGAACGATCGCATTGTTGACATTTTCTGAAAACATAATTGCATGTAGTTAATAATATTGTATTTTCGTTGCATACAAAATAATTCAAAGCCGTAAAGTGAAATATACTGTAATTTGTTTTGAAAGAATATAATGTCAGTTCATACAAGCTTACGCGTCTTGATTAGTGTACTATAATAATTTCTTGATTTTAATATATAATGAGACTGCTTTGTACCGTCTTTGGCGTAATGATAGAGTATAGGGTGTCTGTAAATAAATCGACGTTATAAGAAAATGAATATATATATATATATATATATATATATATATATATATATATATATATATATATATATATATATATATATATATATATATATATATAATGTACTGAGAATGAATAAATAATAGGACACCCATGCATAAATGTGCCCAGTTGTAAATTTTACTACAGGGTATTGACTGTATTTATATAATAAATATATTAATACACTATCCATTACGTTAGAATATTGTGTGAAGAGAGCGTGTCATGAAAAAATTATGGATTGTATTTTCGCTTTGTGGCTTGACCTTAATAGTAAATGAACATACTAACTGATCATCCGGCCTGACTATACGAATAGTGGTCATATAGTAAATGATCCCGAATATTTCCAGTTAATCACAAAACTGAATTGCTGTTTGCAGAATTGGTACAGTTCAAATATACGCGTTCAGCTTACATTTGCGATACTAATCTGTAACTCTGAAATTTTTCCCACGTCACCTGATTAACCGAGGTTCATTGCTGTTCGCAAAGGTGACAGCGTGGATAGGGTTGAATAATATAGAAAATTTATTAAAGTAGAATCTCGTTATACCGTATCAGGGCGTCCAAAATCCCCAACGTCCATGAATTTTCATTTCTTCTACTTCTAGTAGATATAGTATTTTGAAGTTAGTTGACGCCTCAAGGTTGGCATCCTTGCGGACTTGGGAGCTATTAGTAAGATTTGGCAGACAACTTACTAGTACAAAATTTATTTTATTTATTTTTTTAAAAAATTGGCAAATCCCTGTTAGGATTTCTTCTGTTTTATTGACTTTAGTCTACCATTCTTTCACTCCTAACTCCATTGTTTACTCCTAACTCTTCTCAGTTTTTGAGGGGTCGGATATCTTTTATTTAGAAATTCTAAATTAAGAGACCACACTGACCTTCCGGTAGGGCCAGTCTCCAATGGCATTTTGACCGGATACAGTGAGGAATGGAATTTCCCTAAACCCTTTATCTTTATGAAAATCCCATTGAGGGCACAGACTCGTCACGTACTTGGAGATATTTATCTTAGGCTACATATTTAGTAGGCCACCTTTTTCATCACATATGAAAGTATATTTGGTTGTAGATTGTTGTAAGTTGAAATTCGACCATTTATCTTTGTAGTTTTTCTGTCCTAGCTTCTTCTTTTGGCGCGTCGCTTTCTCTTTCCCTTCTCTACCTATCCCTCTATTCTCTTCTTCAAGATTTTTTATTTTTCAACCTTCGCCCCCAAATTTTGAACTTGACAAATATCAACCACTTTACATATTTTTGAACCTGAATTATCAACTGAGATGTCGCGAGACATGATTCGTGTAGGTATTCGTTGGTGTTGAATATTAAGGAAACTTTTTTCCATCATATTTTGATCCACTGCAACAGCGAGTGATATTTCAGCATAGATTAAATTTTACTTTTTAATCATTATCCATTTGGAATTCTCCGTTGAATTATCAGTTAGTTCTACTTTTATATCCATTGGTAACCATAAACTTGAATGTTGTAGTGGTCTGGGCCCAGAAGTAGTATTAACATTTTTAGAATCATATATTTATATATATTCTGTGTTACGTGCCTGCCATGTGAATTAAATGTCTACTAGTCTCAATACAATGCTTCAGAATATTAATTTTATCATTATGTGCGGTCACTTAATTAAATTTGTGATATATTCGGATTTTCTTATGTGAAGTGTTGCAACCTAAAAATTTAATTTGTCGGGGTTATTAATTTCAAAGTTTAAATAATTATTAAGTATATGCATATTAAGATATAAATATGTGTGGAATATAAGTATGATAATAAAATAAAAAAGTATAATGGTACATTGAGTAAGCAAATATATATAAAGGGTCTTGGTACCTACTCCGGACGGTTCTTGGCTGCATAGATACGCATTTTCCGATAAATATAAAATGTGAATGTTAGAGAATACCGCTGCATGTTAGATATTCTCTCTAATCTTTGTAATATTATTAAGTAACATGTGTAACAGCTAACATCGTCTGTATTGCGCTAATTGCATGCAGCATGGGATTAAGGCAGGTCATCGTAAGTGTACTGTATTATTAAACCTACCTTCAACTTAGTGAACTGAAGTCTTTATGTAGAATTACATTTCGATTCCTTCCTTTCATACGAATCCTCAAACTTGACCGGTGTTTCCACTTAGTAATTGTGTTCTCAATACAAACGAAAATCCTTCTGGACTTGGAAAATTCTCGTTTCTTTATACATTATGTGAATCTAATGATAAATGTGTTTGTATACAAAGTGATATTAACGGAAAGATAGTCAGTGAATTGGGTAGTAAGTGGAATGACAGAATAAGTAATATAATCACCGTGATATTAGTCACAAAACTTTGGTCTCTTATTCTCAGATATGGAAGAAATGTGTCGATAAATACTGCTACGATCCGAATATGTGTCGGTTATGATTAATAAATATAACCGAATATGTGTGAATCTTAAAATGAAATGGAGTTAAATGCATGGACACCAGAAAGGGTGCTCTAAGAATGTGTGATATTATCGCTTGTTTAAAGGTACGAGAGAGGACTCGTAGAATTAAATTAAAATTCTTTATATATGAGATAAAGACTCACTATAACCCTAATTTCAAGTTTTTTCTTTACTCAAAACATAATGCAACAATATTTACAGACTTATATAATGTTTTACCAACAGTTAATTATATATATATTTCAACTGTCTGTTAATATATATATTTCACCTGTCTGTTAATATATATATATCAATAGAATAGAATGCTCAATAACATCATATGTAATGCAGTGTTACCAACTGAGCACAAAATGAAGTTTTGTTAAAAGGCAGGGAACACAAATTATAACATCTAGAAAATCTAATTATGAGTAGAATCATACATATGAAGTGGTGATGTATAGTGTTGCCAACGTTTGAGGGTAGGCCTATATGAATTCCTAATATGAATCTTGGTGTGCGTTGCTTATGTGCTGTGTTTTGGTACTATTCTGACATTTTCCTTTGGCAAAAATGCTTCGACACTGTGCTTTGTCTGTTATTTTTGTACTTTAGTGATTATATTTTGTTTATGGTCTCATATTTTGGTTTCAACTAGTTCGAATCGAGTACTCTATGTACTTTTCTACATCCGAGATTCATATAGGCCTATTCTCAAACGTTGGCAACACTGTACATCACCACTTCATAGGTATGATTCTACTCATAATTAGATATTCTAGATGTTATAATTTGTGTTCCGTGCCTTTTAACAAAACTTCATTTTGTGCTCAGTTGGTAACACTGCATTACATATGATGTTCTTGAGCATTTCTGTGGTTACAATGTTTGCTTACTATACTGTTGTGTAAATGTCATTTTGATTACTTTAATCATTTCGAAGTTCTTTCTGTGTCAATGTATCTTTTGCATTGCTATTAGTGATGAGCAAATGCAAGACCAAGACCAAGACCCGGGTGGTCTTGGTCTTGGTCTTGGTCTTCAACATGCGGTCTTGGTCTTGGTCTTGCAGTGGAACCCTCGGTCTTGGTCTTGGTCTTGGTCTTGCACACCAAGTCTTGGTCTTGCTTGCAAGAGTCTTGCAAGTTTTGCTTTTAATAAATCTATGATTTTCATAAGTAAATTTTACTCTGGATATAAGGGACAATAAATCCTACATTGCGTTAATAGTGAGGGACATACAATGTATGTTTCTAAATGTAATATATTTTACCTTCGTGTAAGTGTGATGATACTGTACAACATAGGCGATGACCTTTACTTTTTTTTTTTTTCAATGGGTGATCACGCTTCACTACTTATAAGATAAATCACAACATTTCGTAATATTTTTATATGTTTTAACAGATCCAATACTCCACTGGTTCCCAAACAGGGGAGGCTATCCCTGACAGTGAGACGCATGAAAGAAAACCAAGACGGCACAGATTTCTGAAATACCATAAACTGCAAAATTATTTTTACACTCTAAAGGCGTCAGATTTTTTCTTTCCAACCACGATTAACTTATCTTTGTATTGAACAAACTCCCAATTAAATATTGAAATTTTGTTTTACTGATTCTAATATGTACTGTATGGGGCAGAAATAAGAACATACGCAAAAACGATGAAACAGTTAGACTTTCGAAATGTGGGCATGGAGAAAAAAGGAGAGAATCAGCTAGGTTGAACGGAAAACGAATGCGAAGGTTTTAGAAATAGTAGCAGTAGGGGAGAAAAGAAGAATTTTAGATGTAATGAAGAGGAGGACATTGGCTGAGGAGGAACTGTATTATGAGGGACGTGCTAGAGGGACGAGGCGAAGGAGATTGTAGTTGAAGAAAGATATTACGACAGAAAATTGCTACGTTAAGACGAAGAGACTAGCTGAGGACCACAGTCATCGAAGCTTCTCAGCTGCAGCAAGTGACCTGCCAATAATGGCAGAATAGCTATTTTTATGACGATGATGATAAGTTTTGCAATATTGACCAAAAAAGAGAGAACAAATTAAAATAATAATAATTAAACCACTTAATATTTTAGAATATGAAATGAAATTAAATTTGTGAGTTTTACGTCCTACGATTATGCCGGCTAGGCTAAAGGAGACGGTGATGATGAAAAATGAATGAAAATGGTAGAAAGAAGAAAGTGGGAGGAAACGGGAGAACCCCGAGGAAACCCACGCACACGGTGTTTGTCCACCTCAAAGTTCACTTGGCGGGGGCTGGGTCGAACGTGGGACACCAAACACCAGAGCTGAACGCTCTACCACTGAGCCACCGCGGCCCCAATATTTTAGAATAATTTGAGTGAAAACTGAAAACGACTCAACTGTCTGTCTTTTTTATATAAGCTCAATTTATATAAATACTTTTGACTACATTAGAAATACATAACAATGGCATCAAACTTCAAGTTAATTTGAAATAAGTACGAAATCACTCTCAGTTGTGAATATAGATTATTTATTGTTGTATAATGTTATATCGTTGAATCCTAGATATGCCGTATACCTAAGAGGGCTATAAGTTATATTGATAAACAATTATTCAACGTATAAGCATCCACCTATGAAATCAAACTTGCGGTCACATGCGCTAAGTTTTTTGTCAATGTCATGAAAATGTTATTTCAATATTAATTTTATAAGTACACATTAAAAATTTCCAACGGATGCTTGAACCTCAGAGCCAAGGCCTCGGCACCTATGGTGTACGGAATTGCCGATGTTCAATGCTACATTTCCCGTTAGTTTTGGAAGAAGAACACCATTAATATGTTTTTGAAATGAAATTAAATATCTACTTTAACATCCCACGTTTATAACATTGAGGCTAAGGGAAACAGTGATGATGAGAAATGATGGAATGAGGAAAGTACGAGGAAACGGGAAAACCCACGCACAGGGTGTTTGTTCACCAAAAAAGCTCACATAGCGCAAGCTGCGATCGAACCAGGACCCCATGTACCAGAGGTGAACGCTCTGCCACTGAGCTACCGTGTCTATAACATGCTCTAGTTTATTTTTGCTTATCCACTTCTTATGGACACAACTATTCTTCATATGATTTCCCAAAATCCAATCATGGGCCGTCGTGAATGATCAAATGATGACCAAAGTAAATCAGACACTGAAGTTATTATAGCTTGTAACAATTCATAGAATTATGCTGTCGGTCGTCTCGTGAACAACCGATTCAAAAAACGACATACTGTAGCTATATGTTACAGGAGCAGATCGACTCACATGGATTGCATAAACTACTGGGAACACATTCACTCCGGCGGTATTTTTACTGGAGCCAAGAAGTTCACGTGAAAGATGTGATGATTTTTCCCCTTCCTTTTTACATTCTACAAAAAAATTCAAGTAGTGTTGGTACTTGTGCAAGACTCTTGCGCAAGAGTCTTGGTCTTGGTCTTGGTCTTGCAGGTATGGTCTTGGTCTTGGTCTTGGTCTTGCACCCCTTGGTCTTGGTCTTGGTCTTGCATCAGGATTCCTGGTCTTGGTCTTGGTCTTGGTCTTGGTCTTGCATGCAAGACTCTTGCAAAAACTGCAAGACCAAGACTCTTGCGCTCATCACTAATTGCTATTTTCACATGATTCCTTCTGTCTTCTGTATCTCCTGTGTTTTTGGGTGTCGGCCCGTAAAACGTTGGATTTCCCACTTTTTTTCTCTCCTCTATCGATTGCGTATTGTTTGATTGGGCAATGCTACTATCAATATAAGATGTTCCCTTGCAAGATGTCCTTTTACTAATGAAGTTCTGAATTCCCCGCTAGATGTCATAATAAGCCAGCTTTGGACTCTTTATCTTACTTGTTGCACGCGGAATTACGCCATAATGTCATATTTGAGCTTTGTTTGCTCGTTTAGGTGGACAGGTTTTGAACTGTTGACTTTTTCCCAGTGAGACTGAAGTGTAATGTGCAAAAGTGCAAGTACACTGACATCCATCGCGTTTTATTGGTTCTATCTAGTTTTAGTGGACTTTGCAGATGTCAAAGCGCAACATTGCAAAGACCCTATATGCGAACACCATAAAATATCCCATAGATCCCATATTATTTGCATTATTTTTTAAAAAGGAATTCCCGTGTTTTCTACACCGAAACCACTCCAAATTAAAAAAAAAAAAAATCAGTCTGATCTGAAAAATGGTGCATTAAAGGGTTAAATTGATACAAGAGGAAATCTTCGTCACGAAGAAAAATCCCTTTGTTACACACTGGTCTTATGAATAAGCATCGAGAGAATGTCTCGTGGATACGTAATGCAGTCATAAAAAAACTTTATTGCGATAACAGAACTGTTTCAAGAGTATATGAAGGTATTTTGCTTATATACACAATGTACACATATCAAACGCATACTCAGTGAACAATCCATTGATCTCAACAGACGGAAGAAAACATGATTCAATATATTCCTTTCCTGTTATTAGTGACTGTGGGACATTTTGTGGTAACTTCAAATGTGGCTAGGCGTACCCCTTTCTACGCTAAATGTTTATATGAAGACATTCTTGGAACATGGATTTTTTATATTGGAGACCATGGGATTGACAGATTTGGAGATTGTGATAATGTAGGTAAGTGTTTTTCATTCACTTTCAACAGCACTAAGAGGGTTCAGACAGTGGTGTATGCAAGAGGGTTTCCTGGTTTGAAGCTCTTCTACAAAATATTACGGAAAAGTTTATGTTATCAGAATATAAGGACAAAAATTGAGTCTGTCCTGAAGCAATAAGAAGTTGGGTGCTTGAAACACCTCCCCTTGATCAAAGGTGCCCACAAATGCGATTTAAGGGTCTTCACTTCAGCGAAATTAAACTACCGCTAATTTTAGAGTGTTTCTGCAATATCTTCAAAACAAATAAAAATATTTGAAAAGCAGAAACGTAGTCAACTAGACAATACGATCTTGCATGTGATACCTTTACCACAATTCACCTATCTGCTTTTGGTATGCCGCTATTTACAAAACCCGCAAAAAATGCTAAATCTATTTACAGTTGCAAATCGAAAGAAGATGGATGAGTTGTCAGACCCGTATCCACGGGGGTCTAAGGAGGGCCGCCTTCCCTCCTAATTTTTGCTGGCCCCCTCTAAAATTTTCACGGTAGGCTTGCAAATGAACTATAATATGGTTGGATCGCCCCCCCCAAACTTCTACCGCCCCCCCCCCAACATTTTTAGGCTGGCTATCGGCCTGTGAGTTGTGATAACGGTATCACATGCAAGATCGTATTGTCTAGTTCACTACGTTTCTGCTTTTCGAATATTTTTATTTGTTTTGAAGATATGACAGAAAAACACTAAAATTAGCGGTAGTTTAATTTCAAGGTAGTGAAGACTCTTAAGGGCCAGATTGGGAGCATGAGGTCATTTGGGGGACATAATTTTTCATTGAAATGGCGGAGGAAAGCACGGTGACTCAGTGGTAGAGCGCATTTCTTCAGTGCGTGGGGTCCCTAGTTCATCTCCCGGCCAAGTAAATTTGTGGTGAACAACATCTTGTTCGTGGGTTTTTCTCCGGGTTCTCCCGTTTCCTCCCACACTCTCATTCCACCAATTCTTCCATCATCATTCACTTGTGTTAATCATCCGCCTCCTTTAGCCTAAAGGGGCGTAATCGTGGGACGTTAAACTCAAAGATTTCATTTCAGTAATCATATGAGACACATTGTGTAAATTTTTGGTTTCCAAGTCATTAAATTTTGGGCTTAGATTTAACCAAAAAAGTAAGTCCAAATCCGCACTTCAATGGCCAAAAGCTCGCAAACCAAAGGTCCGCACACCATAATTTTTCATATTCTTATTTTTAGGCTCATAATAGACACTTTAAGGCAGGGGCGGATCCAGGACCGACTTCTGGGGGGGGGGGCGATGGGTTGTCATACTGCTAGTTTTAAGGGCTCCAAACTTTGGGATGGGTTTTATTTATATATATAAAATAAGAAAGTTCCGTCTTCTGGGGGGGGAGATCGCCCCGATGCCCCCCCCCCTGGATCCGCCCCTGCTTTAAGGACACTTTCTATTATTTTTAAAGTTTCTACAGTGACAGGAACATCCCATTGAAGTCTAAGGGAAATTCCGTGGAGATTTCCGTTGCCCTTAAAAAAGTTTCTACTCTGACAGGTAGTACATGCTATTGAAATCCAAGAGAAAATACGTGAACATTTCCATTAACTTTAAAATGTCAACCAGGAGCAAGGGCGCCGATCCTAGGGGCCGAGGGGGCCCACCCCCCTTCAAAGCTCATGTGGGTCCCTCGTTGTATTTGTAAATTTATAATATTTGGCATAATTTGAATACAATTTGTCTTAAAATCTTCATATATGCTTTCTGCGTCTGAATGCCCCCCTCCCCCAAATTTACAGAGAAATCGGCGCCGTTGACCAGGAGCCTAAAAATCCCATGACAGTATGGGACGTTAGACGTTCTATGGACATATAACATGAATATGCCGCAATGTTGTAGACAATCAATGAATTACTATCACAAAAAATGTTTCGGAAGCTCTGTTTGTAGGCACCACCAGTATAAATGCCTGTTAGAGCTAACGAAAAACACGTGAAAAACTTTAGTCACGATACTACCTAATGGTTTAATCATAACCATATACAGTTACCACTGGATATCTGACAGCTCTTGCGGTTAGCGTATGCGCCTCTGGTGTGGGAGATCCGGGTTCGATTCCCAGCGGGAGCTCATGTGGTTCGGATTCCACGTTAATCAGTAGGTCCACGTTTCATATAGCCTCGCTGCTGAAAGAGACGTTACACTCAAAATCAACTCAACTCTGATAGCTCTTGAAGTTCTTACGTATAAAAGTGACAGTAAGTTGCTATCTTATTATCAATTACTGTGACGTCATTCCTTACTTTGTTGCCATATCCGCTGTAACACAGATTTGATTTTCTATACAGTATACTTTTTTAGAAAATATGAAAATATAGTGCAAATGATAGTGTTACGTTGCGCTTAGGATATCTTTTTTTCATATTTCGAAAATAACCATTCTATGAACAATGTTCCAATATAGTATAGCTTATTTCGTTTGAAATGGCAGGAAGCAAAAATATACCGGTGGCGTGAGTTTTTTTTTCTTTCTTTCTTTTTAACGATGATTCATTGCAAATGATTCTAGCGATTTGGTTTATCTATTGTAGATATATTGTTTCTTTTTGGTTTTAGGTTATAAATAACACAAGTCATTATATAAAATGTGGACTGTAATTTCTTTAAATAGAGTTACACTTTAACTTTGATTATAAATTTAAAAAAAAAAAAAAAAAAGTTAGTGCCACCGCAAGACCGCAACTCTGGCCTTGTATTCCGCCATCGAAACCTCCAAACACTAACTTCCTTCTTTTCAATGTTACCAGATGTTGTGTTCTAGAGTAATATAACAAACTTAACCAAAAAGTTACTAAAAGTACACTCATGTCCAAAATGATTGTCACATATTTATAACTGACTTCTTGTAAGAACATAATTTCAAAATGATTTTTCAGGTACTTTTAATACTGATACTATGTGTATAATCGGAAAATGTATATTTGGGGGTAAATTTCATTTGAAAAGAATTATAAATACGAAAATTAGAATGAGTAAAACAAAATGTTGCTAAATGGACAATAAAGTTTTATTTTCGTTTTATTGTTCTTATTTACTGCTCTTTCGATATGAAATGTGCCGCATACATGTCTTTGCCGATTATACACATACTAACATTATAAAAAATACCGGGCGAATTCGTTATCAAATTATATTCCTGCAACAACATATTTATAGACATGCGACAATAATTTTGGACATGAGTGTACATAAAACCCAACATATATAAAAATGAAATCAACGTTGCATGGTAGAGGAGTATAAGTTAAAACTGAATATGTCAAGAGCCCTTCAAATCAGGGAGATGAAACTTGGTATATAAACTACTAGCAGCGTTCACCCCGCTTCGCTGCGGTCACCCCGGAACGCAATAAACGTTGTTACTTAGATAATTTTTACTTTTTCGCTTTCAAGTGATATGATAAAAACCATAGAAGATTGCAGTAAATGTTAACATTATATCGCCTGTCATTTATGTTAACCCGCCCCGCTTCGCTGCGGTCACCCCGGAACGCAATAAACTTTGTTACTTAGATAATTTTTACTTTTTCGCTTTCAAATTGCAGTAAATGTTAACATTATAGCGCCTGTCATTTATGTTAACCCGCCGAGTCACATGGTCATGCGGGTTGCATATAAATACGTTTATTTTTACCTATGATGAACTAATAACAAAGGATTTGTACGTATGGACACTTGAATGGTCAATTATCTCAAGACACTGGTAATTAAAAATTAAAGTGATATGATAAAAACCATCTAGGGTCCAAATCCTAATAACCCCCCAAAAATGAAAGAAATTGGTTCAGCCGTATTAGCGTGATGAGTTCACAAAGGATTTGTGCGTTCTCTTTTATATATATAGATTTATTAGAAACAAGCCTACATGAGTTAAAGCGTTTAGGAAAATTCCACTTCTAACAAGGGAGAAAGAGCAATTTTTATAATGATTTCTTTCGTATTCAAATCAACATTGTCTGTTCCATCACCTCTGGAAAGCGATTGAACCGTCAGAAATGAACTTTTGCAAGACGTCAACACTTGGTTGGGGTTGAATTTTCCTCATTTCACCTTCATTAAAATGTGTGTACTAAAGGAGGAGAGGATGTTTAAGCTATATGACAAAAATATACTATCTCAGAGTCCCTTTTTGTTAAGAAGATGAAGTTTGCTACATAAAATCCTTATTAAAAATAAGTGGACACCTGTCTCCTTAACTAGCCCGAAATCGGAACCTCTTTGGCCATTATCTCAGGAACGGTAAGAGTGACGCGAAAAATTCCATTACTTTCTCAGGTAGTTTTCGATGCTCTATCGAATGGTGGGCTCAAAATTGAAAAATTCGCAAATAAAGACAGACGGACAGACAGACAGACACATACATATACACACACAGACATAGAGAATTCAGTAACGAGCTTTTAAATTCGTTGAAAATAATATTGATGTCTGTATCATCATCACGGGAAATCAATTGAATCGTTTGAATTGAATTATCTGGAACTTAGTCTCAGCACTTCCCTCAAGTAGTTATTATTATTATTATTATTATTATTATTATTATTATTATTATTATTATTATTATTATTATTATTATTATTATTTTAAGTTTTGACTGAAGTGCGTATCATAAAGGGAGAAAGAAAGAATTATGGGTACAGTTCGAGATAGCATTTTGTCATTTCAATTAAATTCAAATATATCTCTGGGGCCGCGGTGCCTCAGTGGTGGAGTATTCACTTCTGGTTTGTGGGGTCCTTGGTTCGATCCCAGCTCGCACCAAGTGAGTTTTGTGGTGGACTAACACCGTGTGTAGGGGTTTACTCGGGGTTATTCCGTTTCTTCAAACTTTCCTCATTCCACCATTTCATTCATTTCTCATCATCGCCGTCTCCTCTAGCTTACACAGCATAATCGTGGGACGTAACAGAAAAAAATCAAATTTTTCAAATAGGCCTATATCTCAAATATTTTTCATAAATCATTTTTCCAAACATTTACCATTTTTCCACACAAATTTACCATTCTTCCCTCAAATTAACCATTATTCTCCCAAATGTATCATTCTTCCTTCCATTTTACCATTCTTCACCAAAAATTACGATTCTTCCCTCAAATTAACCATTCTTCTCCCAAATTTATCATTCTTCCTTCCAAATTTACCATTCTTCCATAACATTACCATTCTTCCCTCAAATTAACCATTCTTCTCCCAAATTTATCACTCTTCCTTCCAAATTTACCATTCTTCCCAAAATTAATATTCTTCCCTCAAATTAACCATTCTTCTCCCAAATTTATCACTCTTCCTTCCAAATTTACCATTCTTCCCCAAAATTACTATTCTTCCCTCAAATTTACCATTTTTCTCTCAAATTTATCATTCTTCCTTCCAAATTTACCATTCTTCCCTCAAATTAACCATTTTTCTCCCAAATTTATCATTCTTCCTTCCAAATTTACCATTCTTCCCAAAAATTAACATTCTTCCCTCAAATTACCATTTTTCTCCCAAATTTATCATTCTTCCTTCCAAATTTACCATTCTTCCCCAAAATTACCATTCTTCCCTCAAATTAATTATTTTCACCCAAATTTATCATTCTTCCTTCCAAATTTACCATTCTTCCCAAAAATTAACATTCTTCCCTCAAATTACCATTTTTCTCCCAAATTTATCATTCTTCCTTCCAAATTTACCATTATTCCCCAAAATTACCATTCTGTACACAAATTTACCATTCTTCGTCCCAATTGTTCCATTTTTGCTCCCAAATTTACCATTGTTTCTCCCAAATGTGCATTTCCCATTCTCTAGTTTGGTTGTACCATTTTCAATGAAAAATTATGTTTTCTAAATATTCTCATAGATGTAACCAGAATCCACCCAAGATCGTGAAATTTACGTCTTTCTAAAGAACCCACAAAGTAGTAATGATTTCAGTACATTTCCTCTGTAGGAGGGAGCTTTCAATACGTAGGGAGTAAAAGTAACACTGCAAAAATACTTGTGACCCACGTAAAGCACGATCGGAGAAGTGGACGGGCAAACTCAGCTCCGAGAGTGAATTCCATTCCGGGTCACTTGAAATCAGCATACCTACAAAAGGAGTTTTGCTACTGGATGAGTTCTTCGACAGATGTATTTGTGGCTATTTTACGTTAATAAATATTTCAGTAACAATTCTTGTGTAATATGGATTTAGGACAAGAAAGTTTATATATTTTTGAGTGCAGGGTAGGCTAAAGGGGACGGTAATGGGAAATGATTGAAACGGTGGAATGAATAGTGGAAGGAAACGGGAGAACCCCGAGAAAACCCACGCACGCGGTGTTTGTCCATCATAAAGTCCACTTGGCGCCAGCTGGCATCGGACCAGGGACCCCATGCATCAGAGATAAACGCTCTACCACTATGCCATCGAGACTCCGACCCAGAAAATTTAATATAGTGGTTTGTCCTTTTTATTTATTTACTGAAAAGTTTAGTTTAGTTTAGTATCTAAAGGTCATAAGGTTAGATAGTCGATGCAAATGCCCGATAGTGCATGTCTTGTTTATATGTTGAGACCGATAAAGAACTTCAAAGGCCAAATATTAAATAGCAAGCCAGCTCTGGATTATCAAACTACTAACGCACACAAGTCATGAATCACTTTCATGTCCCTCCCCGCTTCGCATTTCCCCTTCGCATCAAAGTATACAACAAAAGCGACTGACTTCCTCGTCTCAGTGAATATCTAGCGTTCATTCTGAACGCATTGTGTTTCCGCTTTCATTGTGCATCTGACCAATAAGCTGTTAATTAAAGCTTATCTCGGTTACGTGTTTAAAAGAAAAAAAAGAAAGAAAAAAAGAAAACATGATCAAACTCGTTATTCTTCAATTTCTTTTTGTAACAATTTTGTTTCTTGGGAAAAGCAACGCAGATACTCCTGCGAATTGCACATACGATGACATAGTGGGCAAGTGGTTATTATATGAAGGTGCCAGAACGAACACCAAAACTGAAGACTGCAGCGAACTTGGTAAGTTTCAAATTTTAAGTTTGCTAGTTTTTCTCCCTCAAAAGCCTTTGGCTGTAAATTAAAATCCTGATTAATTAAAACTTGTAATTGTTTATACTCAGTGACGTAACTATGCGGGGAGAGGCAAACGGGGATTGTGCCCCGAGCACCGGATTGGGAGGCGCAAAACTGGACAAATTATCCACTATAAGGCAAGGAAAGCAGGGGCGTCATTTCAGACTTCGCTTGGGAGGGCAAGAGCACGACCGACATAAAACTTTCATGTTTTGTACTAGTATATTAGTAGGCAATCTATTAAAGTATATAAATTCATCAAACTCTTGGGGGGCAATTGCCCCCTTCTGCCCCCCCCTAAATGACGTCCCTGAAGGAAAGGGGTTTTAGGAAACTAAAGATAATAAAAAAATATCTCAGGAACTTAATAGGACAACAACGACTCACCAACCTTAGGGTCATATCCATAGAGCACAAGTTAGCTTCAAAGCTATCTTTTGAGAACACTGTAAAATCCTTTGCAGCCAAAGGAGCCTGCGAAGTTAAATTTTAGTTCCAGCATTTTATGTTTTCATTTAGTTTACATCGATTTAAGAGATTTGTAAAATGCCCAAGTAGCCTATAATATTCGAGAGAACAGCTTAAAATAATTAAATATTCTAATGTTTGTCATAATTAAATAGCCCTACGGTATTCAATTCTAAAGCAACAGACTGTTGTTGATTCATTCTACACATACACATATCCCAATATAATTCCAAACACATTGGGCCTTATGCAGAGTCGTTTTGATGTTTGATTAAAGCCACTCTACGGGGTTGACTAACGAATGGTTATCAAAATCGTATTCAGAGACTCTGATTAAGACGTAATATTTGACAAAGTTAATCACATGTGACTAATTAACCTAGAGCAGAGGCTAATCTTTTACCCACGGTTTAGCGTGCGACACAACATTTCGTATTTCGTATTTCAGGTATTTTCATTTTTAAAGAATACGCATGCGCTCATCTACTTTTCCGTAGTTGCCGCATTTATTTTATTCACCGGATGCATTGGGGTTCTATAAGTTAATCATACCCAAATCATCTTTTTAGTTGTACTCAAAGTAGACTCTGAATACCAAAAAGTGCAGGTTCTTTAGTAAAGTGTTAGTATGCTACTAACTAGTCTGTGACTAACCCTCGATTAACGAATTCTCTCTGAATACCACCCATTGTGATTTGCAGTAATTATGATTGTCAGGCATGCTACTTTCAGGCATGCTACATTATTTGGCACTAAAATAGTAATTAGTTTGGTGTTTCATCTTCTTTTAAAAATTAAATTATGTACTGAAATTTTGAAACCAAGTTTTACCATTTGAAGAAAAAATGGAATAGGAGGATTACTGTGTGATGCCAATATCAGGTGTAGTCGGAGAGCATTTTCGTTTGGTTGGTCAGTGTGTGTGGGAAGGGGCTAAGGCGAGTTCTTAACCCGGACAACAACTAGCTTAGTTCCGTCGCTGTTTATACTTAGCTTTTTTTTTTTTTTTTTTTTTTTTAGTGTTTAAATAAACTGCGGTTACATAAATGAGCCAGTGCTGCCAACCTGAAGTGCTATAAAATCCCATCTCAAGACGTAAAAAAAAAAAAAATCCCACGTTGTAAAAATAATAATAATAATAATAATAATAATAATAATAATAATAATAATAATAATAATAATAATAATAATAATAATAATAATAATAATAATGTTACAATGATACTTATGTACTGTATATTGTGTGTAACTTTTTTTTCATTTTTTTTTTGATGAATTATCAATAAATTTGGATCTTCCACGTTTATAAAATAGATTGTGAATGACTATTTTCCTGAATTGAGAACAGATATATTTTGTTATGTTGTTAGAAATGCAATAACTCCATCACCTTATATTGCGCCAAATGATACTAGAAAAAGTTTAATTCTCCACACATTTTGTGTGGAACATTTGGAAATTTGATTGTTTCTCGTTTGATACAAAGTAATCTATTTTACTTTGTTTCTTTCATTCGTTCGTTGTTTTGTTTTCTTCATTCTTCAAATGCTGTAGCCCAAAATTTCGTTTCTTGGTACTTAATTTTTAAGAATCACAGTATGACTAAATCACTCCTCACTAGCATGCACTTTGCCAATAACAAAGAAAAAACTTCAGTCTAAAAGTTGACAATACTGACACGTTTATTGATTACTTATTATTAAAGCCCGGCGAATAAATGGCGAAATAAAAGCCTGAAAATGGCTGGCAAAATTGTAAAATAAACACCCAAAAATGGCAGGTGAAATGACACAATAAAATAAACAAGCAATCACGAACTTTGGGGAAAAAATAGATACTAAAATATGTAAAAGCTATAATAGGCTATAATTCATTTACTAATCGAATAAAATGTTTCATGTTGTACTTTGTACTTACCACTAAAATTCTGGAAACTTGCGCAACTCATGAAGGGACAACATCTAACAATTCATTCGCCATTCTTCAGTAGTAACAATTAAACAATAACTTAAAACACTTATTTCATTCTATTCACACGCGGTTACATTAGCATCAGGCCTGTAGCGAGCCCAAAAATGTAGGGGGGCCAAAAATGTAGTTCATTTGCAAGCCTATCGTGAAAATTTTAGGGGGCCAATGAAAACTTAGGGGGGCACCCTAGCCCCCCGTGGATACGGACCTGAGTAGCACAAGCATTCAAAGCACAAGAAATACTAAAGTGAAGTCATTTTACACTACACTAACAGTTTATTTTCACTTACGAAAGGTTTTTCATATTTTGGTTCTCTGAAATTATTAACATCTTTTTAAGATTTTCAAAGGAAAGACTTTATCTCCTGTCAGAAAGAATTCGCTTTAGATTGAAAATGATCTTTCCACATCTACAGATGTCACTGGAGCATGCTTGAAACATATATCCACTTCCCGCTTGTAGAGAATTTTGTTGGCATGGACTTTACATATAGTGAAAAGTTGCATATATATTGCCTATTTGACGAAAATTCCCTTTATCCCATTCTCAACAATTAATGTGAAAAAAAATCCACAAAATGGGATTTTTGCCACGACTTGGCATCACTGAAATGAGCGCCTCGGGGGAACATAATGCTAAGCGCCACTTCCAATGAAATTTAGTTATTAGCTGCAATGGCTTGGGATCGAACCGCAGAAGAGTATGTAGTTAGTTTAATTTCAGAAATGTACCTGTAGATGGCAGAGGGAGCTTGTTTGATGTCATTGCATTGAATTGCATGGGAATACTGGCTTCGTTAGGTTTCTAAGTCTGGTGGGGTCGGGGGGGGGAGGTCGGATGAATCAAAATCAAAATTCTCTTTCCACCAAAAGTTATATACACAAAGTAGTATTAGCAGCGGCGGCTGGTTCTATATGTTGCATGGTTATGTAACCGGATATTTCTTTTTAATATTAAAGATATTTTTAGGTATTAAAATAGTGTATAAGTAAAAAAATGAACCTTTGCTCTTGAGCGCAAGTACGCGCCTTTGTCGTGGGAGACCCGGGTTTGATTCCCGGCGGGAGCTCATGTGGTTCGGATTCCACGTTAATCAGTAGGTCCACGTCTCATATAGCCTCGCTGCTGAAACGGACGCTAAACTAAAATCAACTCAACTCAACTCTTGAGCGCAAAACAGTATTGATGCATTTCTTTAAAAAATAAATTTTAAAAAAAAACTGAAAGAAAGAGAGTGATTTACAAATCCAGTTGCAGGGAGCGTTGCTACTTGAAGCAGTAACATTGCGCATATGGCAGCGAGCTCCTATCTCTTAAGATGAGGAGGTGGATTTATTCTTGCATCGCTGCCATCCTCCCGTATTGCCCTCTTCCAGTTGCTCCTTCATCCGCAACTGGTATATAGTCAGCTTCTGTAGTAGTTACGAATTCCTCCGCTTGGCAGCGCTTGACTCAATTGATAGATTGAGTGAGATATAGACGCTTGGAAGAAAGAAGTTATTCAGAAAACAGAAACTCGCAAAGAACAAATACGCGTCTGGTGGTAGCAGGGGCGGATCTAGGCTGAATATTTGGGGGAAGGCGGTCGTTTGAAGTCAATATATTGTATTTTACATTTATAATACAAAGGTGAAAATCCTTGGGATAGATTTTATTTTTTAAAATAAAAAATACCCTATTCTGGGGGGGGGGGCGATCGAGTCTCGAAGAAGAAAATGTCTTACCACAGGTCTAATTCCTGGCTCTGTATCTTTCATGCACATGATTCCGTGTTCGATTTCCGGCGGAAAGAGTAAAAAGTTAATCTCAAATCATTCACTTTCAATACTCATCTGTCTTCTTTAGCCTAAATTGTTGGAATGTTAAACTATTTTTTTTTTTTCATTTTTGAAGAAAAAATCTTAGATTTCATCCTTCTTTATTAGACCAGCAGACAAAAATAAGTAGTTACGGAAAATGGACTTTTTGTCCCTTATATTCATACAAAGAAATGCTAACAAAATGCATATTGTCGGAGGAGAGAGGTGTTTCTGTATCCTAAAGAAAATAAAGCGGAAAATATTTGCAGTAGCGATGCTTTCTATTCAGAAAAACTTGGCGAGCAGCATTTCAGATTTTAATGAAGTTATAGAAAAAACTGAAGCTCGAAAAGAACGAAGAAAGACCTTGCATTTTAAAATAATGCATAGTTTACTTAATTAAATTATTTTGTTTAACTGCATGCATGAATAATGCTATATATTCGATTTATCTCTTGTTCAATAACATGAACGTAGAAGTTTTGTATAGAAATAGTGTATAAACGTACAGTGATAGTGGTTGTTTGAAAAAAAGGAAATAACTTACATATTAAATACTTATATATTAAATCAATATTAGAGAATACACTTTAATCAATAAATATACAAATGGAGCTTAAAAGGACTTTCCTCTTCATATTTCCTGAATATTTTTTTGATAAGACTCAGGAATGCTGGGGGAGGGGAACACTTGCGCGTAACTACATACCTTTGATATTGCAACATTGCAACCGGTGCTTCTACAGACCACGAACCGCTACTGAGTACCTTTAAATATATTTTACTAAAATCTGGGAGGAAACGTCCCCCCGACCCCTCCGCTAACGATGCCAGTGATGGGAATGTTGCAAGGATATACCCAGCAACTTTTTCTTGGGGAGCACAACTGTCTGTAGCTTATATACTGTTTTCATATTGCTTTTAGTTACTAAATTATATTATGCTTGATGTGGAATAAACACTTGTAGATTTTATATAAGTAATTAAAACGTTGTTTACAACTAGTATGATCTTTATCGTAATAAAACGCAAAGCACGTCTGTGTCCGCCATTAACAATATATTTTCTAACAAATCAAACAGGTTGACAGAGAACGAACGTAGGATTCGGAACAGTTTCATAGTACACTATATTGTCTTCCTTGCTTGAGACATTCTAAAACAAGTGACTGACGCGTGTGAAGTTGGTTAAGATTTTAAAAGAAAAGTTTTATAATTATTCTAAATCCTGGAATAATTGACTACAGAAATATTCACATAACTTGCTGTCGCATTTATAGAGAAGCCATATCTTAAATATTCATTTTGGTTCAGTAATATTATTGAACAGACCGGCTGATAGACGTCGTTGGAGATATCCTATTGAACTCAGCCTCTTTCACTGGCTATCAGGAGAGAGTATATGAATTTTAGGACTCATGCACGTGCATCTTTTGGATTACTCTTCGATAACCAAGTCATTTACTGTAGCTCTTGGTTTGATTAGGTCTGTAGGTAGCAGAAATCTCAAGGGGAGTAATATAGTATATCGTTTCGGAGAACACATTGTGTCTTTTGATCAGTCTGGAAAATTTAAAAAGGTAGAAACATGTTTACAGCACTTGTGGCACCCAAACCTTTTGGTGCGAGCATGGATAATCATTAGATTCTCCTGAGGTACCTTTCAAACTACTAATTCAAATTCATTTCATATAATTCTAGACTGCGCGTGAGGAACAGTATAAAGTCAGAAATTGGCCAAAGTGAGATAAGTCAAAATTGGAGATCTATGTCATGCTCCACCTCTGGTTAACTTGGTATAAGTCAATTCTAAACGTGAGTTGAATAATCGCGTCTTGGCACTGTTAATATAAGTGATTCATGCTTATGCTTGGTAAAATAAAAAATCGCCTCCCGAAAACTTTTTTTTTTTTTTTAATTATGCTGTTTCTCCCGCGCAGTCTAGAATGAGGTGTTGAAACAACACAAAATGACCACCATTTTAGCGTGTTACTTGTGTGTTATTTCAGCACCAATCACATCGCTTTCCGAGCATATCAGAAATAACTCGTTACTACCTGAGAGAATTTGCATTGGGATTTATCGTTTAATATGAGCAAAGCTTTGCGAAATATATTTGACATTTATGCCAAATAACGAATAATGTTCTGTTTTCTGTGATCGGTCTCAATAATATTGTTGTAAACCTGTGAATCGTGTGACAACAGTTACATAGGCAAGAGTTCTGCCATCTTCTGTTCATATGTGCTAAGACACAAGAATAACAAATAAAGAAAATAGATGGAAGCACTGCTACCTGTGTAACTGTTTTCAGATGATTCACAAGTTTACAACAAAAATATTGTGACCGATTACAGAAAGCATAGAATGTTATTGGTTACTTGCCACAAATGCGAAATATATTTTGTAAAGCTTTGCTCATACCAAACAATAAAAAACAATGCAAATACTCACAGCCAGTAGCGAGGTACTTCTGATATGCTCTGAAGGCGATGTGCTTGGTGTTGAATTGACACACAAGTAACACGCTAAAGTGGTAGTCATCTTGTGTTGTTTCAACCAGGGGCGGATCCAATGGGGGGGCGATCGCTCCCCCCGCAGGAGAAGAAACTTTCTTATTTTATATATATAAATAAAACCCATCCCAAAGTTTGGAGCCCTTAAAAGGAGCAGTATGACAACCTCCCCCCCCAGAAGTCGGTCCTGGATCCGCCCCTGGTTTCAACACCTCATTTTTTGCTGTGTAGAAGCATTAACTCGTTATTAACACGTTTCGTTTATCCTTATTAGTGTATCTGTTTACGATAACGCTTATTATTTATTTATTTATTGTGCAGGGACTATTTATAAGAAGATAAGAGTAGAACTTCAATATCCAGATGTCGCCATCGATGAATTTGGCAACGTTGGTCATTGGACGTTGATCTACAATCAAGGTTTCCAAGTCACCGTGAATCAAAGGACATACTTTGCGTTTTCATATTATGTTAAAGTAAGTACATTATCATACATAGTGGTGTATCGATGAGGGGAAGTATTCTAGTTTACTAAAACTTTATTCCCTATCTGACGAGTTCGTACGTTTGTTTACTTGAATCGTTGTTGCTGTGTTTGTCATGATGTCATTCGTTGAAGGTGTTGTCACTAAAAAGGTCCATACACAGTCCATTTCTTGGTTTGTTGTTATACGAATTTTCTTATATTTATCACAAATATTTTACAGTTATGTTAAAAGGCTTCTTGCCCAGAATATCCTTTTAACCCTTCATAAGTTACATAAGATTTCAACAAATTGTTTTCTTCTTTTGGAGGAGAGAATTCTGGGTTCTTTCTCGTCAGCATATGCATCAAAATTATCGTCTGCGGGTGTCAGTACAGAGCAATTAAAAAGAAACAAGATACTCAAGAGTGCGGCCAACAAAGCATTAGCCTTTAGCCCTAATTTCACCTTCCCATGAATTTGCTCGAACTTGAATGCAAGCGTCGATGCATAGAACATGACTCTGAAGGAACCAGAGTGGTCAGATGCACCGTTCCTGCGTCATCGCGTTCCAAAGTGTGGGATGTCACGAGATGGCGCTAGTATCGAGGCGCAGCTTCGAGATCGCTTTTTAACGCCTCGAGGGTATTTGTATAAAGTGTGAAGCTATCACGTTATAGTGGTCACAGATTTAACTCCGTATCGTATTAAACTCGTTGATCAAGCTCGTTATTGAGTGTCTGGAGCACGTACAGTAGGATGTTGTTCATACGGTACATAGCTACATAGCTACAATTATTTGGTACTTCTCTTACGGCCACAACTATCAGTTTGTTGTGCCGGTCATCGATAGTCCAACATTTCTCTTCGCATTGAAAATGCTTCCGATGATGAGAATGCTTTTGATTAAGTTTCATAAACTAAAGTGCCACGTCGATCTCAACCTTGATGCTGGCGCCATCTCGTGGCATTCCACACTTTTGGAACGCCATATCTTAGAAACGGTGCATTTGACCACTCTGGTTCCTTCACAGCCGTGTTCTACGCATCAGAAGCTATCGATTGGAATCACGTTCGGGCAAATTCATGAGGAGGCAAATTGGGGCTAAAACTGGACGCACTTTTTTTTTTTTTTATTGAGCTTCTGTTTAATCGAATTGTTAGCGCACGCGACTTCGTACTCGTAGTGTGAAGCCCATGGTTCTACTCATAATTGGATCAAAAACATTTTCCAGTGTTGACTTGTCATCATGTAGGGTGCGGTGACTCAATGGCAGAGCGCTAACCTTTGGTGCGTGAGGTCCCTAGTTCGATTCCAGCTCGCACCAAGTAGGCCTCATGTTGGACAATCATTGAATCGGTTTTCTCGGATATTCTCCCGTTTCATCCCACTTTATTCATTTCACCATTTTGTTCATTAACATCGTCGTCTTCCTTAGCCTCCAAGGCATAGTGGGACGTAAAACTGAAAGATTTCATTTTATTTGCTTAATTCCCATGAGGCAATTGAGAGCTAGCCAAGCATTACCCAGTTGAACATGCTACATCTGGCTAGCTATAGTCCTTTATAGATTGTAGCGGCAGAGAATGTAGTGCTTCCTTTTATCTGTTAACTAACTTTATCAGCATTTCAAACCCATATGACTAAACAAAACTGAAAAGAATGTGATTTGTTTGTTATATGTTTCCCCAGTAATTTGGCTCACATCTGTGTAGTGAAACAAAGTACCGTGATGTTGCAATAGTCTGTCCGGCCATGCGCTAAACATATCATTTGGTGACGCATAATATTCAGCGCAAAACAACTTAAACTGTATGCACGATTGCTTTCATTAAATTTGATTCGGTTCAACATATCCTTTTGATTCTTCTGAGCAACTGCATATGGAAGAAATCTCAAGTAAAACCAGTATGTCTGGCAACCCTGCCAAATAGCTGACGTCACTTGTAAACAAGGAAAGTAGTTCACAACTGCCGGATGCACTGATAAATCAAACTAGTAATAACTTCAACAATTTCTAAGTGTGGAGAAAAATTAAATTAAACGTATGACAACATCACTTCCAAATGTTTAGAAGATGCAATGAAATATATATATATATATATATATATATATATATATATATATATATATATATATATATATATATATATATACAGTGGCGTATTTAAGGGGGGGCTTCCGGGCTTAAGCCCCCCGAAATCTTACTTACTATAGTAAAGTATATGAAATATCTTGCAGAATTTTCACATTTACAGGCAAAGCCCCCCCGAAATCTTACTTACTATAGTAAAGTATATGAAATATCTTGCAGAATTTTCACATTTTCAGGCAAAGCCCCTTCCCCCCGAAAGTTAGCAAAGCCCCTCCCGAAACAAAATCGTAAATACGCCACTGTATATATATATATAGTATATACTTACCCAGGGAAGACAAGGAGACGAAAAGATTTTTATTGAAATTAAAGATACTCATAATGATGTAGGAATAATTGTTGGTAAGTGCTTAAAAGTGAAGGAAGTGAAAATAGAATTTGTTGATAAAGAAGGATCTAGTGGTAATACAGGCATATGCACAGACGACTTCACAGACAATGCCCTTAATTGTATTCAAGAGATTTCAATACAATTATAGGGGAAAATCAGGAAAGTAATGTCGCAGGCAAATATGGTTTAGGCGAAAGAAATGTAAAGGGATAGGGACTGGTCAATTTCTGTACAAAGAATTCATTAGTAATTGGAAACACGTGGTTCAATCAGCACAAGAGAAGACGACATACATGGAAATCCTCAATGGACAACCGAAGATATCAGGTAAGCTTTTAACCGCGCGAATTGTGAATTGTTGTTGGAAGCTATAAAGACGTGGGTTGGAATGGAAAAATCGAAGAGTCGATTTGCAGATGATATGGCGCTTGTTGCTGAATCTGAAGAGAAAATCAATAAGATGTTAGAAAACTTGAGAAAGGACTGTGAAGAATATGGGATGAAAACAAATGTTAGAAAGACAAAAGCCATAGTCATTGGAACGTAGCGGTCGGCGTCAACTACAGAAGTAGTAAGGTAGAAAATAGACGAGAGATTAGTTTTCGATATCTGGGTAGTATTATTAGTGATATGAAGTGCGAATGTAAAATAAAAGCAAGGGTAGGAATGTCGAACTTAGAAGGAAGAAAAGTGGGACTTAGAACGAAGAGTTGAGAAAAATTTATAAATTGGAAGAAAAAAATAAACATTAGACAAAAGCTTCTTAAAATATTATTTTATATCCAGTAAAATTTCAGAATGTCATCGTTCCCCTGGATACCGTGTTTAATTCGTTTCTTCTCAATGAAACAATCAGCATTACATTATGTTTCAAACAGATACAGGCAGGATTTCACGGAAGCATTATAACTTAGTTTTTATACGAGAACACTGTACTATCAAGATATAGAATCAACACAATCTTATAATTATAACCTCACCTGCTCCATTTTGGAGGGCAATATGCAATATACATGCCCCAACTAACTGCCCATTACTCTTTGAAACTCTCCATTTCGCAAAACCACCATCTGCTCGCTTCAACACACGCCTCGTACTACCCCGTCTGATGTACTACAACCACTTTATACCTAGATCAAAAACGACCAGCCTCACACTCATCCCCAGTGTTGCAAACTACAGATGTTTACATTTTCCATTATTTTGAAAACCATTTCTGTACATATACAACCTTTTTTATTTGCTATTTACTTCCAGGAAGGAGATAATATTACAAGCATTTGTGACAAGACGTTCAACGGATGGTCGCATGATGTCACTGTCAGACATTGGGCTTGCTTCTATGGCAGGAAACAAACTAACCAGTCAATCGTTAAAGTACATCAGCATCCTTTTGCACACGTACAGGTAAAGTAATACAATTACTAATTGCTATATTAAATTAATGATGGTATTAGTATTGGAGCTGTCCTATGCTGCAATAAGAATCCACATGTAGCCTATCACATCCTCATCATTCACTCATTTTAAAACAAAATAATTTAAAATATACAAAAGTACTTTTAGAGTAAGTAGCAGTGCCACGTGTATACCACGTGAAGAAGTTTGGTTTGTAATTTCCTCAATGAATATTGAAACCGGATATCAGTGCCAGTAGATTTCAAGTTTTAGTACAGAAATTAAAGATGGAATATACTCTTGGGGTGCTTAATTGGTTACAGAAAACCGCTTTTAGCTATCTATTACTGTTTTCATTCTACGTAGTGATCAACGTTAAAACCGGAAATGGTTGATTTCTACTACTTCCGGTTGATGGATCATCTCCACCAATGACCCTAATTTCTAACTTTTGACTCGGTACATCCTGGCCAAACTTGGTGGTCCATCAAATAGTTCTTGGGTTTTCTTTTGTCCCCTAGACGACGGACGGACAAACAGACAATAAAAATATGGAGTTTCAGCAGTCCAAACTTCTTAGTAATTAAAAATACAGTTGGACATCGATAACTCGAACCTCCATAACTGGAATTCATTGATAACTCGATTTTTCACATTTCCTTGAACTCTCAATAACACTACCTCTGTAAGTCGAATGTTTAAAAATTTCAACGTCGATAAGTCAAATTATAACGATTTCATAATCATATTTAAAAGCCTCGGTAACTCGAACTTTCATATCTGAAAACCTCTACGAGTCGAAAGTTACCTCTATAAATCGAATTTCTTTTCATGCGATCTCAACAACTCGAGCTTGTAGCTCTACACTTTTATTGTCATTGTTGCTAATATGTACTGTAATTGTGTTTTACTAATGTCTAGTATTTTATTTTTACTAGTCATATTTAATTTATTCACGTTTCACAACTTAAAGTTATAAAGGATGAATGAATAAAACTTTGAGTTATACAGTTGAATGAATAAAACTTCGAGTTATGGAGGTTGAATGAATAAAACTTCGAGCTATACAGGTTGAATGAATAAAACTTTGAGCTATAGAGGTTGAATGAATAAAACTTCGAGCTATACAGGTTGAATGAATAAAACTTTGAGCTATAGAGGTTAAATGAATAAAACTTCGAGTTATACAGGGTTTGTCCGGGAAGTAATAAGACTGATTTTATTCCGCCATGACTGTACTTCGGAGCGTGCGCGCACCGACTGGATCCGGTAGAGGGCGTTCCTAGCTAACAAACGAACGGCTGGTCAGTTGTCTCCGAGCACACGGAGAGTCAGGACATGCTTTTTTCGCGCGACGTGTTTCTGTGAGTGGTGCAAGCCGAAAATGCAGCGTTCGTTAGAGCAGAGGTACGCGATTAAATTCTGTGTTAAACTCGGTAAATCTGCGACAGAGACGTTTGATATGATCAAGCAGGCTTACTCATATGATGCTTTAGCAAGAAGTGGTGTGTTTCGGTGGCACAAGGCCTTTTCGGAGGACCGGGAAGAGATCGCCGATGAAGACCGTGCTGGAAGACTTTCGACTTCGACAAACACCGACAATGTGACTCGTGTGCGCGAAGTTTTGAACTCAGACCGTCGACTAAGTATTCGTTTAATTGCCCAGATGTTAAATTTACCAAAAACTGTGGTTCATGAAAATGTGACGGAGCATTTGAACATGCGCAAGGTGTGCGCGAAGATTGTCCCAAAAGTGCTCACTGACGACCAGAAATTGCGGCGAGTGGAATTGTGCCAAGAAAATTTGAACATGTGTGAAAGTGACCCCCAATTTTTGAATAACGTAATCACAGGTGACGAATCATGGATCTTTGAGTATGATCCCGAGACAAAGAGGCAATCTTCCGAGTGGCACATGCCGGCGTCTCCTCGCCCAAAAAAGGGAAGAATGAGCAAATCCAAAGTGAAAACGATGCTCATTGTCTTTTTTGACATCAAAGGCATCGTCCGCCATGAATTTGTTCCTCCTGGACAAACCGTCAACGCCAAGTTTTACGTGGAAGTGCTCAAGAGACTCAAACGAAGGGTCAATCGGGTCCGACCAGACATCGGAGCCGAGTGGAAGCTGCACCACGACAACGCCTCGGCCCACACCGCCTTTCTTGTGAACAGCTACCTGACCAAGGCCGGCATCCCAACGCTTCCGCAGCCGCCCTACAGCCCAGATGTGGCCCCCCGGACTTCTTTTTGTTTCCTCGCCTGAAACGCCCGATGAAAGGCAAGCATTTTGAGACGACAGAGGGGATCCAAGCAGCTTGCACCGCGGCTCTCAAGGCTATTCCGGAGAATGACTTCCGTGACGCCATCAATGCTTGGAAATCGCGCTGGCAGCGCTGCATCGACGCAGAAAGAGCCTATTTTGAAAGTTTTTAAAGAAGTGTAACGATTGGCTCAATATTTTTTTTTTTAATCGACTAAGTCCTATTACTTTCCGGACAAACCCTGTACAGGTTGAATGAATAAAACTTCGAGTTATACAGGTTGAATGAATAAAACTTTGAGTTATACAGTTTGAATGAATAAAACTTTGAGTTATACAGGTTGAATGAATAAAACTTTGAGTTATACAGGTTGAATGAATAAAACTTTGAGTTATAGAGGTTGAATAAATAAAACTTCGAGTTATACAGGTTCAATGAATAAAACTTCGAAATGAAATGAAATGAAATCTTTGAGTTTTACGTCCCACGGTTATGCCGGTTAGGCTAAAGGAGACGGTGATGATGAGTAATGAATGAAATAGTGGAATGAAGAAAGTGGGAGGAAACGGGAGAACCCCGAGAAAACCCACGCACATGGTGTTTGTCCACCACAAAGTTCACTTGGCGGGGGCTGGGATCGAACCCGGGACCCCAAGCACCAGAGGTGAACGCTCTACCACTGAGCCACCGCGGCCCATGAATAAAACTTCGAGTTATAGAGGCTGAATAAATAAAACTTCGAGTTATACAGGTTCAATGAATAAAACTTCGAGTTATACAGGTTGAATGAATAAAACTTCGAGTTAAACAGGTTGAATGAATAAAACTTCGAGTTATACAGGTTATAAAGTCACTTTTTATGAGAAACACGGAACCTCGGAATCTCGATTTTTATCGTGGCCACTTTAACTCGAATTTTGATTACTCGAAGAATTTCATAACTTGAATTTTTATCTATTCCCTTCAGCTTCGAATTATCGATGTCCCACTGTATAAAAAGTTTTTTTTTTTAATTAAAGAGTAGTTGAAGATTACAAAAATAAAAACACAACAAAAATTAAAACAGAACCTTATTAAACTACTATGTTTAATTTCGATTATTTCCATATTTCATCAGCCAGTTTGATTGATGACGTACTGTATTTTTAACTGTTATCCATCCTTTACATTTATTTTTATTTATTGGTTTGCTTTTATTTTGCTTTAAATAGAAATCAAACTTGAAAAATATACGGGAACAAGAAAAAATCCTTTTTATCCAATTATTTACCTTCGATTGTTTATGGATTCCACTCTCCAGTTGTATCCAGTTTGTCCATAGCACATATCAAATCATAGACACCGACATAACGAATCATACCACGAGACAAAGATTTTTAATGGACATTTTATTATCTTTTCCAGGATGGACTCTACCATCAGGAACTCGATTACTCATTGGTCGAAAGAATAAACAGTATGCAGGGATCATGGAAAGCGGAACTAAACCCTCTTTTTGAAGGAAGGACACACAAGGAGATACTCAATATGTTGGGAGGCAAAAAGTAAGCGAAAGAGACTCGTTTATTTTTACAAACAGGTTTATTTATTCTGATAACAAGGCTTACTTCTGTTAGTCGTCTAGGAAGTATGTATGAGGGAGAATCAAAAACTAAGGTTACAAGACCGATATTTCTGGAGTTTCGTATAGAGGAATGAGGAGCATGTGGTAATTTTAATATATGGAGTTTTCAACTGAGCAGAGCTTCAGCCAGCTGTCACCTACGGCGCTAGTTGCAGAGAAACACAAATGTCGACTCGTTTGGAAAACTGGTCTCGAGAAGAGGCCCGTTCATTTATTCGATTTCCGTGGACTAAACATGAACAGCGGCTGAAATTTACCGGCAGCTGGTAGAGGAAACGGCCAGAATTTCTCAACGAGGACGCCATCTTCCTTTACGACACCATGCGCCCGTATACAGCTCAGAAGACCACCACACAGTTCAAGCAGTTTCGCTGGGACATCATCGACCACCCTGTCTACAATCCGGACCTCGCTCCAAGCGACTTTCACCTGTTCCCGCACTTGAAGGAGCATCTAGGATCCCGTCGCTTCGCTTCAGATTTCGTGACAAAGTGGCTCAACACCCAAAGACAGGATTTTTTAACAGGAAGTAATTTTCAAACTCGTCCCAGGATCTGACAACTGTTTCAACCTATATGGAGACTGTAGGTTGTATGAAATAATATACACATATTTCACTGCGGGCTTTGAAACCTTACTTTCTGATTACTCCCCGTAATTTGAAACAAGAATAACTTGTCGCATTCTGTTTCCATTCTTGTAGAATTTTTTGATGCATTAGTGTTATAGGAATGTGTTTGTAAAAATTAGTCCTATGTCTTGATGTTTTGTATTCTATCAATGCCTTCTCCAAAATTCTGGACATGAAGATCTCAAGAACATTCTTGTAGATTGCAGAAACGCCGCGTAAAAAAAAATGACATTATTTGTATGCCCTCTTCTCGGCGAAAAATTCGATATGAATAGGAAATCATTTGTAATGCTAAATTATAAGTTCAATAGAGTTGCAGCCCAGGTGGCTAGATGGCATTTATGTTCTTTTGGATGATATATGGTTAGTGTATCAGTATACAAACAACAAAATGATGGAATTTCAGTGAGGAATTAATACAACTTAATTTAGGTAACTTTTCAGTTGCCTCATGCTATTGGATCAATACCAACCTGCTATTGGATCCATGCTATTGGATCAACCAATTGAATTGGTAACCTGGATTCGAATAAATTTTATAGTGCTATAGCACGGCCAACAAGAGATGGTCTCTGACGTTTCTTACCACATGCGGTGAGACATTGCAGCCCCTACTTTGATACCAGTGTTACCAACCACGATCACTCTGTCTTATACCATTAATTAAATTGCCACTACAGTTGCACCGAAAAAAACATTGACACGCGAGTAGTGGCAATGTCAATGCGAGCTGTCAGAGAAGTTCTCTTACTGGACGCATTATAATTGATTGATTTGTTTCGTTTCTGTATTAATTTACTTAAGATTCGATCGCATCAGTTGTACAAATGATCACATTAATATCATATGTTTGCAATAGTGGAATAAAACAGCTAGTGATATCCAGTGTTGCCAACAACATCTGAAGAAAATAAGCTAAATGGCCTTCAGAAATAAGCTTTTCTACGCAAAGAATGACTAGATTTTGAACTGCTACCTTATAACCAATATTGTAGTTTTTAAACCCCTTTTTTGTCTGTAAGATTATATGTGAGTTATAGTGAAATTTGAAATATTGAATTTTATTCGCTGAAGACTAACAAGCAACACACAGGACATTATATTACAATAAAATCCATCACCAACTCATCTGATTTGTGAAAGTCAACAGCCATATTATCATTTGAATTAAAATAAGTCATCATCGATGACGTCGCAGCTAACTGAGGCGCTGGAACTGGATACACCATCGTTGGATTGTGGATTGGTTGTGTTTGTGTAGGCTGCTATTGTCCCGATTTTGAGTAGTTATTCTAATTTTCAGCAGGTCATAGTCCTCACAAACACTCCTTATTTCTCCGTACATCCACATGAATCATCATGATTGCATTGAGAGTTTCCAAGCTAATTATAAATCCTATTTGTAGCCTTTAAGAAACAAAAATAATCTCTGTGGCTCCAAGAACCGAACAGTTTACTAAATTTGTATTAGAGAATTTTCATTCTTACAATGAAATGTGAAAATAAAAATTAAAAATAACAAATAAAAAAACGGGGCCGTTACAGGAGCGACATTAAAATTCTTCCTGAGTTGATAAGTATTGTTAAGTAGTTGTAAATCTGTGGGTAGGAAGAGAGAAGAATGAAAAACTAGTGTTTGTTGCGTAATAAAACATCCTCTGTCTAGAGAATTCAATTAATACGATAATATAGGCCCTATAATGATAAATAGGCTAATTAAAAAATACACTTTATTTTCAAAGAAAAATATCTTTAGAATTAATTTAACGGCTAATAAAAATGTCAAAAGATTTTCATAAAATAAGCTATAGGCCCTACATATATATAAGGTTATAAGTATTTCTTAGATTTGTATAACCAAATGCCTCTTCAAGCAAGGGCGCCGATTTCTCTGTTAATTTGGGGGGACCCATTCAGATGCAGAAGGCATATATGAGGATTTTAATATAAATCCCATTCAAATTATGCCAAATATTGTATATTCATAAATAAAATTAGGGGGCCCACATAAGCACTGCGGGGGTCCAGGCCCCCTCGTACCCCCAAGGTTCGGCACCCTTGTCTCCAAGTAGGCTAGATTTAGGCAAACATAGGCTAATTTGATATTACTGGTGATATCAAAGTAATTTAGAATAGCTATTTGAATATAAGTAGATAGGTAGCACATATTCATTGGATGATTGAATCTGTAGCTCTTATTAAGTGATTCAATATTTGTAGATTCTATTAATTGATTGAATCTCAGTAATTTATGTTCATTCATTAATTCAATATTCCCAGCTCATATTCATTGATTGCTCTATTTCATTGATTGACTAAATACTTTTTTCTAGTCATAATTGAATATCTAAAGCTCCTATTTACTGATTGGTTATCAGCAGATTTACTTATAAATTGATTAAATACCTAAAGCTGTTTATTGGTTGACTGCATATCTAAGTGTTCTATTCATGATTGAATATATTGAGCTCTTATTTTTGATTGATCGAATATCTGTAGCTTCTATTCATGATTGAATATATATGGAGCTCTTATTTTTGGTTGATTGAATATATGTAGCTTCTATTCATGATTGAATATATATGAAGCTCTTATTTTTGGTTGATTGAATATATGTAGCTTCTATTCATGATTGAATATGTGGAGCTCTTATTTTTGATTGATTGAATATCTGAAGCTTCTATTCATAGATTGATTGGATCTGGAGTTTAACGCTCCTTTTCGCACTGAGGTTACATCCATATAACTTGAAATGGAATCCGAACACGAGTCATCCCACAGGAAGGACAATCTGTAAAGAGACATAATTTCTTACGTCCACATATACCAAATTATTTGTGTAGGGGGGTCTACTTTTAGTTCAGTAGTAATACTCAAGTAATATGATATAAAGAAATTGTACATAATAAGCGAGATTTTTGGATGAAATAGAAAGTAGGAAAAACTGAAAAAGATCTGCAGCAAATTGTGCAGTTCTTGAAATATTAACGCATGTTAAATTTATGAATAATAAAATGTTTAGATAACGAGTGAACAGGGTGTGCAGAATTTCTTAACCCTTATAATATCGAACATTCCCTATGCCACTTGGTTGAATAATCAACTAGTTGTTTTTCTTAGTTGAGTAATCAACTAGAGAAATTTCTCGTCTCGTAGACGAGAGTAGTCATGTTTCTAGTCTCGTCTCGAATTTAGAAAAGCTATAAATTGAGAAATCTCATCTCGTCTCGTGGGTAACACTAACAATAGCATATAAAAATATGTATAGAACATTATGAAATGTTTGAAGTTTAACCAAAAATGCCTTATTCTTCAAAGTTGTATCTCGAATGCCTCACACCCTTGGGCTAAAAGATTAGCGTATGCGCTTCGACGCGGGAGACCAGCTTTCTATTCCCGGTGGGAACTCAGGTGGTTCTGGTTGCACGCCACAGTTGAAGATCAACATATCACCTAGCCTCAATACTGAACGAGACGTCCAACTCTTAACTCACCGAAGAGGACGCGGTAGCTCAGTGGTAGAGCATTCACCTCCGGTGCTTGGGGTCCCTGGTTCGATCTCAGCTCGCGCCGTGTGGATTTTGTGGTGGACAAACACCGTGCTCGTGGGTTTTCTCGGGGTTCTCCCGTTTCCTCCCACTTTCTTCATTCCACCATTTTACTCATCTCTCATCATCACCGTCTCCTTTAGCCTAACCAGCATAAACGTGGGACGTAAAAACTTAAAGATTTTCATTTTTCTAATTCACTGAACTAAATAAACTCTAAATAACCATTGAACACCTCTCAAGTGATCCTGTCACTTACCGCCAGTAACGTGGTAATTTGATATACGATAATAGCCTACTACCTTTCTCACTGGAAGTGTTATACTAAGCGTTCGTAACTTATATTCTATTTACAAATTATACTTTTGTTCATTTCAGTTCTTGGCTTCCACAGAGACCAAAACCTGCAAAGCCTACTCGAGAGCATATAATAAAAGCATCCAGTTTGCCGGAAAGTTTTGATTGGAGGAATGTGAGTGGTGTCAACTACGTTTCACCTGTCAGGTAAATACAGAGTAATATGTACGTTTAATTTTTCAGGAATTGTTGCAAAGATATTTAGGGTCAGTCAATTGAAAACAGGTCACTCTAGGAATCCAGATTAATCATTGTAACACGCATCTTACGCCTTGCAATATAAGTACCTTTACCGTGCACTAAATGGCATTAGCCTCAAGGCTACAATCAAGGATTACGTGATTTCATTCTTAAACTTTCTTGGCCATGTAACGATTAAATTCTTGTTACATTCAGCCCACAGTCCGAATTGCAATATAAGTCAACACGGCTAAACAACTTAATTTTTATTTACCTGTATCGTAAATACTGATTGCATGCATTGATAATTAGACACATCTACATTCAGAACACCATTAACCTTTTATTCTCAAAACCTTCATAAAAATATTATTCTGTTGTCATAGCAACCAAGCAAAATAACTATCTTCTTTTTAACAACTCACACTATCTGATTACCAATATAAAATCAACAACATATTATAATATTTTCTTCTTCTTATCAAAACAATTGTGCATTTTTAAGCGCCATTGCCCAAAATAACTACAAGAAAATGGAAGTAATTTATCGCATAGATATACAATATCGTTATATAAATGGCTCCCGACTTTCTTTAATTGTATAAATGGTTACAATTAAAGAATCCTAGACTTACATATTCTTACATGGATGGTTACCTTACTTTCCGAATAGCTCTCGTATATATTGATTTTATTTTATATCAACAATAATCTTACATTTATTTAATAATCAATTATATTTTAATTCTATAAATAATCGTATTAAAAATATGACCAACTTGTTAATTATTCTGGTCCTAAAATAGATTCTTTAATTCAATATCTTCGGAGCTCATTAAATCATTAAACGAAAGTACATTGACATATTTCACAACTTATTCCTTCCATTTGGGCAAAATCGATGCATAGATGTAAATTGCATAGAATTCAGAAGTACGAACTACAAAGAAATTCTAACAATATTCAAAGTAATACGAAACATAAATTAAACAATATCATATTCAGGAGTAATACAAATAAAGAAATTATTATATCAAGAATTAATAAAGTTTATGAGAGTTAGAATACAATATAACATGTTTTATTTATTCGAGCATATTTATCATACCTGTTAGTAAGCGATATTTGTATTCATACCACAACGTGCTGAAACTTAGTATCTACCATATTTATTATATGTATAGAATTCAAACAAAGTACGAATAACAAGTGAAATTTACGGTATTTAAAGTGAAAATAAAAAAAAAATCAATTAAATATATTCTCTCGGACGCCACAACATTAGTTTAAGTTACATTGCCAAAAGGTTCGGTTAAGTTACATTGCACATTACAATCTTGTATACGGTTCTACTATTATTTGCTTCTACGGTACCTTGGTTTCTATTTTGAGAATTTCTGCCACCTATGAATCTATTATGAAATCCATTTCGTAGAAAGTTAAACTTATTGTTCGCTTGATTCCTAAATGTATTACGATTATTGTTCTTCTCCTAAAATTAGATTCGGATCTATTACCGGTAAATATTAGGTTCAGTTCTATTCTCGTTACAATGGAATCTATTATTTCTCGCATTAAGACCACCTTCTTCTCTGGCACTGATGTTGCGAACAGGTAGATAACATACTTGATTATGATTACTATTAGCTTGATTCCGATTCCTATTAGCCTGCAACATAGATTGACTTTCAAAATTTTGCACTATCATAATAAGGTGATTGAAATTAACGCATTGTGCAGAAATCAACATTTGTTGCAACTTAAAAGGTAACAAGATTCGGATTGATGCTATTACTCTTG